>NW_021620598.1:2111259-2129832 GCF_004785775.1 Grammomys surdaster
TCAGTAAAAGCACCAGCCAATCACAGTCACACACCTGGGCACACACAGTAAAACCACCAGCCAATCACAGTCACAGGGATCAACATGAAAATCTTAAATGCAGACCAGATGTAGTGGCTAGTAGCCGTAATCCCAGCATATGGGTAAGAGGATCAGAATTTCAAGGTCATCCAAGGCTCTATGATAAATTCAGGACCAGTTGACACTATATAAAACCCTGACTCAAAATAACAACAAATTTATCACTAAGAACATGCAAATGGCTAGGCAGGATTTAATTAGCAGTGCAATAATAATCTAATAGTAGGTCTCTCTATGTATTAGCATCTATTTATAGTTCAAGAGAGAAATATGACATGATCATAGATGCTGGGAGATCAATCAAGTTCAGTTCCCATTCCTTTTTTTGGGGGTTTGGTTTTTCAAGACAGGGTTTCTCTGTGTAGCCCTGGCTGTCCTGGAACTCACCCTGTAGACCAGGGTAGCCTCGAACTCTCGATCTCAGAAATCCGCCTGCCTCTGCCTCCCAAGTGCTGGGATTAAAGGCATGCGCCACCACCGCCCGGCTCAGTTCCCATTCCTGATTTTAAGAAGTAGTGTCCTTGCGACTGGAGAGATGGCTCAGCGATTCCGAGCACTTGCTGCTCTTGGAGGTCCGGTTCCCAGCACCCACGTGACAGCTTACAACTCCTGTTGGCACAGGAGACCCAGTGCCCTCTTCCAGCTACCGTCAGCCTCTGCACTCACATGCACATACCCACACAAGACACATACATATAATTCAAAATAATAAAAATAAATCTTTTAAACTGAGTAAGGTGGTGAACAATTGCAGAAGATACTATCAATCTTTGGTCCCTACAAGCATATACACCCATGTACACACATGCATATGTGCACACACATGCACATCCTCACATACAGCTGTGCATGCATGTATGCACGCACCCCTACACGCCCATCCCGCCAGCATTCTCTACCCTATGCACTACCACTGTCAAACAGAATGGATTATTTTATCTTTTTATTTACTTATTTACAAAACATAGCTTTTTGCCTCAAAACACAAAATTACCAAGAAGAGGTCATTTATTCTGAGGCTGAGGCACACTTTAGCCAAGTTGAGGCGCCAGAACTTCAGTTCCCTGAAGCCTCAGTCTTGCCTGTCTTCGGTCCTGTGTTCACTCAGTCTTGGCTGTCTTCGGTCCTATGTTCACTCAGTCTTGCCTGTCTTCGGTCCTGTGTTCACTCAGTCTTGCCTGTCTTCGGTCCTGTGTTCATTGCTACAAGTCAATCCCTTCAGTAGTGTGGTGCACAGGAACAACAAATACTTACAAATTAAATGGATGAAGGAGATGAATAAGTTGATTCATGAAAGCAAGGTGGTTTTGGCAGGTACTCCGTAGGGGTCTGGGGGGAGAGCTTCCTAGGTAAAGTGCTTCCATACTAGTGTAAAGACCCAAACTCATCCCCAAGAAAAATACCCCAGGCAAGGCTGGCATGGACTGAGTTAACTGGGTTCCTGGAACAAGTAGTCTACACTGAGTATAAGAGAGGAGAGGAGAAGGGTAGCTGAGTCAGTACTTTCGTCCCCTGGCTACGTCACATCTCTGCTTCCAGGCTTTTCTGACATGATGAATCGTAACTCTCCTTAAACTCAAACCTTAGGTTGCTTTGTGTGTCACAGCAACAAGAAAAGTAGCTGACCCTGAAGGCTTGGTCTGTCTTTTTTTAAATCTGAGGCGGGGTATGCCACAGCCCGTGTGTGAAGGTCAGTGGACAGCGTTTGACAGCCACTTCTCTCCTTCTATGATGTGGGTTCCGGGGACCAAACTCAGGTTGTCAGCAAATGCTTTTACCTACTGAGCCAATGATCTCAATGGCCCTTAAAAACTGTGGGTTTTGGCAGAGGATGGTCTTGGGTCCAACTCAGGACCTTGTGAGTGCTGAGCCAAGCACTCTACTACTAAGCTATGTCCCACCCTTGCTTTTTCATCAAGAGTTGTCTTACAAGGGCTGGAGAGATGGATCAGTGATTAAGAGCACAGGCTGCTCTTCCACAGGCCCTGAGTTCAATTCCCAGCACCCACATGGCAGCTCACAACTGCCTGTAACTCCAGTTCCAGGGGATCTGACACACGCACACAGACATACATGCAGTCAAAACACCAATCCACATTAAAATAAAAATAAATACATCTTTTTAAAACATCATCTTATATATTTTGAATTTTATATCTTAAATTGATCTGAAAAAAATAACCCAAAATAGCTGGACATATTGTCTATATATGATCCCAACATTCAAGAGACTGAGGCAGGGGGATTGAGAATTGGAGGCCAGCCTTGACTACATGGTAAGACCCCTAACTTAAAAATCAACCAAAAGGAACTAAGACAGGGATTCTGGAGATGGTTTAGTCAGTGAAGTACTTGCCACAAAAGCAAGACAAACTCCCTCAGAACCCACATAAAAAGCCAGATGTGACAGTGTGGGTATTCTGTCCCAGTACTGGGAGGTGAGACAAGCTAATCCCTGGGGCTTGCTGGCCAGCCAGTCTGGACAGATCAGCTGGGATGCAGTGAGGGACTCTGTCTCAAAAAATAAAGTAGAGGGTAACTAAAGAAGACATCCAGCACCGGACAGTGGTGGCACATGCCTTTAATCCCAGCACTTGGGAGGCAGAGGCAGGCAGATTTCTGAGTTCGAGGCCAGCCTGGTCTACAGAGTGAGTTCCAGGACAGCCAGGGCTATACAGAGAAACCCTGTCTTGAAAAGAAAATAAAAAGACATCCAGCATCAACACACCTCCTGTCTCCAGTGTAGTGGCTTACACACCACCACACACACACACACACACACACACACACACACACACAGAATAAGAAGGGACCAAGACATTTCTAGCAACTACAGTTAGCAAATGCCAGAACTTAATGCTACTTAATTACTAGAAAATTGTTTATATCGGGTGACCCAGAACACAGAAACTGAACATATATAAATACTTATGAAAACACAGCATGTTTTTGTTTATAATGCATAGGAAGACTGAAAAAAAATCCAAATGTCCACAGTGGCTCTGGAGCAGTGGAGTTGTGTGGCTCTTTCCTGTTCCCCAGTTTTCTGTCAGATGTTCATAAACAACTTAAGGCTTTCTAAATGCCGGGCGCATGCTACACATCCTGCCGTCACAATTCCACAGCAGGTTTATTGTTGTTTTTACAGGCAGGGAACGCTGCCCAGGGAGAGGCAGCCCAGGAGCACAGTTAGCCCCTGCAGGACTGTGAACCCAGTTCCACCCAGCACCTACCCCTGTGTGGTGTGGAGCACCCCAAGTGCATTCAGGCGGCTGGCAGATGGCGCTCATAGCCCGGCAGAGGACAAGGGCTGGACCCTGGTCCAGCTGCCAGAAGCTCTTCAGTGAGGGGTGTTCAGATCTGGGCTGCACTATAGGCTAGGTAGACAAAGAGTGAGCAGAAGTGATTGGAGCTGCACTCAAGACCACTGCAGAAGGTCGGGCGGTGGTGGCGCACACCATTAATCCCAGCACTTGGGAGGCGGAGGCAGGCGGATTTCTGAGTTCGAGAGTTCGAGGCTAGTCTGGTCTACAGAGCGAGTTCCAGGACAGCCCGGGCTATATAGAGAAACCCTGACTCGAAAAAACAAAAAAAAAAAACAAACAAAAAAAAGACAGGGAAAGCCTGCTAGCCCAGTGTAGTAAGGAACTGGAGCTTGAGGGCAGACCTCTCGGGCACTCTGGCTGCTGGTTGGTGTTTACCCTCCAAGGATAAATCTCTAAACAGTTTGGTGAAGGGTAGGGGCACTGAGCCAGTGTTTCTCTGCTGTGGCATGTGCATACTAGTACCTGGCCTGGACCCAACTGTGGGCTGCAAGAGCAAGGTCCTCCCGAGAGTGCACCTGGTCAGCAATGGACTCTGTTGGGTTCTGGATACCTCCCAACAGCAGAGGTCAGGAGGTCAACTGTCTTTGACAAGAGTCCAAGGCTGGCCCTTGGTCCCCTGGGCAGGATGAATAGGCTTCTGTGGCCTCAATAGGCCTTTTATCATCTTGTGCCTGGGTACTGAGGGCCCTCATTCCCTGGGGCACAAAGCACAAAGAAGCTATACCAGCAAGCCAGGATGCCCTGATGAGGCCCTGGATGAAGAACTGGTCGGTCGGGTCCCACATGAGCAGTCCCGAGGGAAGAGGAGTGTGGATGACTTGGATGGCCCAATCAGGCTGAGCTGGCCCAGCATCTTCTTCAGGAAGTTCAGGCTCTCTCACCACATGACCCACATTCTCCAGACAGCACCCACAAATCTGCCCTTCACTCCCCAAATGGAGTAACCAGCCCTGACCCAGCCCCTTGACCAAATATCTCCACAGAGGCCATACCTCCCTCAGCAGCAATATTTGTTCCCTGTGAAAATAGCTGTGACCCGTGAGAGTAGCTGTGACCCATGAGAGTAGCTGTGACCCATGAGAGTAGCTGTGACCCATGAGAGAGCAGTATGTCTTCAGCTCCTAGGGTCTGTCTGCCCACTCATCCCCAACTGCAGGCTCCCTCTGACAGGCAGCACCTTCCCAGACATGCTAAGTGCTACCTGCACCCTGGGGTAGCACCCTAGATCCCTTCTGAGTGCCCACTCTGATCTTCACAGCATCTACTATGGACTTTTATTCACATGATGGGAAACTGAGGCTCAAGGCCTGAGTCACTGCCAGTCAGGGCTGCCACTGCTGCTTTGTGGCAGGATCAGACCACTGCCACATACATCTGCACACAAAGCCACACCTTCAGCCCCTTGCCCCAGCCTTGTCATGGTGATTTCTTACTTCCTGTCTGTGAGGGTCCTTGCATCTTACTGGACAGAGGTCACTGAAGGCAGCCAGCAAATGTAACCTTAGACACATGACCATATGGTGCATTCTCAGAGACACGAAGGCAAATTTACACACACAGCCCAAACCACCTTCAGCCAGAATACAACAAAGATCCTCAGAACCCTGGGAACTCCTTTTGAATCCACCTCAGTTAGGAAACCTGGTGCTGATGTCCAGGCTGCCGAGCAAGGTCATGGCTGATGCTCAGACTCTGCAGCTGGCCCCGTGCCTGCGAATCTGTGGGCTTCCTCTGGGGCAGCCTGCAGGATTCCAGATCCCACAAAGTTGTCCTTTATGCTTTCTCTGCAGCAGCAGTGCCACAAAATTACCCACATGACCATCGTGGCATGGCACCTGCCACATCACCACCCACAGCCTGCCTCCAGGCCATGGTGATGTTCCCTGGAACATCTCATAAACTAGGAGGTCTCTAGATACAAACCCCCCACTCGGAGATTACCACGGTGGCAGCGTTTGTTTCCACACAGAAAGCTAGCTCCACAACCCTTCACAGCACACTCTGGTCCCACGGGATCTGTGACCAGCAACCCCAGCACCTCCACCTCCCTAGGCTGGAGGTTATTTTTTCATGAACTACTCACTGTTCCCCTCCTCTGGCTTCCACTCAGACACTACAGGGCAGAAGGTGAGTCACCCTCTCCAGCCAGTGCAGCCACTCCCTGACAGGTGCAGCGCCCAGCAGCCGGGCTGGGGATGTGGGCTTCACTCTTCATTTATTTCTTCACCCTGCTCTGTGCAAGGCTCTCATTCCATCCTTGCAGCTGTATCTTGTCTACACTGTGCCCAGGACCCACTTGCTGCAGGCTCTATAAGCCCAAGGACACTAAGCTTTTTCCGTGTGGCCAGCTACAGAACTGTCACATAAAACAGGACTCAGTGCACCTCCAGATCCAGGCAGACCCCAAGTGTTCTCCAAGCCCTAGGTCTTTCTCTGACTTCACAGTCACCTAGGCAACCCCTTTAGGAGGAAAACAGACCCAGACACACCTCCCCACTGCCGGGTGGTCCTAGCAGGCTCATTCAATCCACTGCAAGCAACTTCCTCTCCCTGGAACTGCCCAACTCTCTCAGATCCCGCCTCTTCTCTGACTTCTGGGACTACTCCCCCTCTGAAACCAGGGGCTGGGTACTTCCTTGTGTGCCAATCCAGCAGAGGGCCACCCAGGAAAGAGCAGGGCATCAAAGGCTCTTCTGATACAGATGTATCCAAGTGTGAGAATGGACAGGTCACAGCTCCAAGTCTGGGAGAGTTAGGTCCCTGCTGCCTACAGCTGCTATGAGGGTCTGAATAACTGTCCCAGTCTCCCTAAGTCCCACTCCATGTGCCAACAGGGGTCACACTCCCTACAGAAAGATGCAGAGAAGAAACCCTGTTTGAAGGAGAGAGGGAGGAAGGGAGAGAGAGAGAACATATAACAGGTTTCAAACAGATGTCCTAGTACTTCAGCAGAAAGCACAGGTCAAGGAGAGGTCTGTAGTGCTCAGAGCTCTCCAGGGAGCTCAGAGACTCTCCTGGGTGCACACAGGCTCCCCTGCCACAGCCCTTGGATGAGGGTGACATCAGCTGGTCGCAGCTGCAGCACCAGCTGAGGCTGATTCATCCTACCAGGTTCCCTGTGGGGAGAGGACTCCCAGGAGAACTGAGGGGAGGGGGGAGGGATACTCTGGAATCCCAGCCCCACCTTGCTGCCTGGCAGAATCAGGATCTCCTGAGTCAGCAGCCCAAGCAGGCCAACCATGGCTCTCCCTCTGCCTGAGGCTCCAAATGTGGAGTTCCAGTTCTCTCAGGCTGGTAAGACAGCAAGGACTCAGCTCCAAGATGCAGAGGGTAGTAGAAGTGTGCCTATCATTTGTCTTCCTTCCTGTCTGCTGTCCCTGAATTCAAGCACACACCTGGTGGCACCCCTGATGGCTCCAAAGGCAGTGGCAGCGGTAGCCACTCAGAAGACAGAGGCAGGAAGTCTCTAAGTTTGAGGCCAGCCTGGTCTGCTCAGAGAAACTCTTTCTAGAGGAGGGAAGGAGGGAGGGAGGGAGGGAGGGAGGGAGAATAACAGATTTCAAACAGATGCCCTAATACTTCAGCAGTTGTGGCCTGCTCCTCATTGCGGAAGAGGAAGCTCAGAGTTGAAAGGAAGGAACTAACCCCAGTCCCACAGTCCCACAGTCCCCACAGGCTCTTGTCTGCCCCTCATCCCCTGAAGTAGGCAGCAGTAGCCCATCTCACCCTTTATCAAAGAAATCTCTTTTCCCATGTCTGTATTCAGGATACCTCGCTCAAAGGCTCCCCAAGACCTGACACCCTCTCCACTCAAGAGGCCTCTGTCACCAGCTCAACACCCAATACAGTCCCACATCCCCTCACTCTGAGCTCCCGGGGGAGAGAGCTGTGGCACTGTCCACCGAGGTGGCACAGTAGAGCTGAGATGACACTGGAAGGGGCGGGTGTGGGGGAGGACAACAGGGAAGTCTGGTGGCAGGATTCTTGCTCTTGGGGACAGAAGGAAGGAGTGGAGGTCAGTTCCTGCAGTGTCGGGAAAAGGCTATGGAAGGGCCTTAAGCTGAGGCCGAGGCTGAGGCTGTCCAACAGACAGTTGCAGGTAGGAAATCAGAGGGAAGGGGTCCCAGGAACCCCGAGTCATGAAGAGGAGCGGGGATCACTTAGGCCTTCTGCTCTGTAGGCATCAAGATGTCATTACAGGGGAGACCTGCAGAGCTGACAGGTGCTGCTGTGGTCCAGGCCAACGGAGACAAGTGACTGCCTAGCAACACCACAGAAGCTTGAATCACTGAGCGAACATGGGGCAAGGAAGGCCACCTCTGGGCTTGTGGACACACAGAGGGTGTGTGAGAACTTTCCCCAGAGAAGAGGAAACAAATGTCTCCCCCTTCCTTATAAGGCCCTAAGACAAACCCAAGGACGAGTCCACTCAAGTCCAGCTTGAGGACCCAATGAGTCTATTGGACTTACCTACAAAGCATAGGTTACCCCAAAGCAGTCTCACCCCAGCATGGCCGACTTCTCCATAGCTGTACAGATGGAACCCCTCCGAGTTAACTTTCCACACTCTATACTCCAGCATTTTCCAAGGCCAAGAGACCATTTTACTGACATCAATTCGTATTTTTGTCCAACTACCTTTCCCTAAGACTAGTATGTGCTTCATTTGTTTGAGACTGGCTCTCACTCTGTAGCCCAGGCTGGCTTCACACTTGCAGTAATCCTTCTGTCTCACCTCTCAACTATTGAGAGTCTAGGTGTGAACCACCACACTGTACCATGAACCAACATAGCATGAAACAGACAACTTTAGCCCATCATCTTGAGGGGGACTACGAGTCACATGAAACATACCCCAATAAGCCTGTATGCTTTTCTTGTGTTAACCTGCCTTCAATACTGGGATCTCAAGCAATATCCTTAAGATGGGAGAGCATCGTTCACTGCCAACATCACTAGAGAAGTCTGGATGCCTGGGGATGTCAGGGCAGGTCCCACAATGGCATGGACAGAACACAGGGCAATGGAAAGACACCACAGGTGTCAAAGACCACCCTCTGTCCTGCTGCTCAGGCCCCTCCCTCTCCATGTTCTTGGAAGCAGGGTGAATCACAGTTCAGCTCAGCATCCTTGGCTCAGCAATTATGAGCTGCACCAGGCAGACAGCAGCAACAGCCATAAACGCAGATACACGCTGGAGAGTGAGGGTTATGGCTCAGGAGGTATAGCGAGGGTTTGCCTAGCATGTGCAAAGCCTTGAGTTGTATACCCTGGCAACACACAGAACCCAGTGTGATAGGTCACAGCTGTAATCCTAGCCCTCCAGAGGTAGAGAAGGATCACAAGTTCAAAGTCATCCTCCGCTACATAGTGAGTTTGAGATGAGCCTGGGCTGCATTGTGTAAAAAAATAAATAAGCAAAAATATGTGGGCTGGATGGGCAGGAACTGCAGAAGGTGAGACTCTCTCGGGCACAAAGGTCTCTTGGGCTGCTGTTGCAAAGAAACCTATGAAGCAATGCTTTACAAAGAAGACACGAGCTCAGCCCAAAGCCACCTCAGTCACAACCTGCTACTACTGAATGTCTGTGTCGCCAACTACAGGAACAGCAAGTCTGGGGAGAAGACAGACACATGAAGCCGAGGGCCCTTGGTAAAGGCTAGGCTTTACCTACAGTCCATAGGTAATCCCAGCTGTGAAAGAAGGGAGCTTTGGGCTCTCCTTTCAGCCAAGTGTGGAAAGTACTGTGCACATTCAAAGTCCACTCAGACACTAGGGTTCCCCGTAGACAGCAACAGCACCACCACCCAGCAAAGAGGAACACCCGTTCCCCGTTCCACCTCCTGCCACATTTCAAGCAGATACCAGTTGTTTGGCAGCAACATTAAATAGCATCTTAAAGCCTCATGGCTGGGGGTGGGGGGGGGGGGCTCACACCTATAATCAACCCAGTCCTGGGCAGGATGAGATCGCCATAAGATCAAGGGCAGCCTGCTCTACATAAACACCACAACCCTTTCTCAGATAGATAAATAAATCCTAAAGCCAACTAGGGGGTTTGTGTCCTTCCTTGCCGGATAAGATCTGGAGCTGAGGAGCCAGCTCAGTCAGAAAAGTGCTTTCTACACAAGCATATGAGCTTATCTTCAGCTGGGCAGTGGTGGCGCACGCCTTTAATCCCAGCACTTGGGAGGCAGAGACAGGCGGATTCGTGAGTTCCAGGACAGCCAGGGCTACACAGAGAAACCCTGTCTCGAAAAACCGGAAAAAAAAAAAAGAGCTTATCTTCAGCTGGCTACATGTCTTTAATCCCAGCACTCGGAGATAGAGGCAAGCAGATCTCTATGAGTTTGAGGCCAGCCTGGTCTTGAGACTGAGTTCCATGGCAGCCAAGGCTACACAGAGAAACCCTGTCTCTAAATAAATAAGTAAATAAAGAAATGAGAAAGAAAGAAACTTAGTTTCATCCCAAACACCCAGGGAAAAGCTTGACACAGAGACCTAAACGCAGTACCAGAGAGGCAGACACAGGAAGACCCCTGAAGCTCACTGGCCAGCCAATCCAGCCAAATACGTGAGCTCCAGGTTTAGTTAACAAATGTGTCTCAAAAACTAAGGTAGAGAGTAACTGGGAAAGATACCTCCAGTTGACCTCTGACCTTCACAGGCATTCATACACACGTGCTGCGTATGCACAATCACACAAACACACAAAAAGAGGACTAAAAGGGAAAAGATGCTACAGTGAGCTGATGGGTCTCTTCTGTAAGCCTGGACTACACAGAGGGTTCTCCACTGGCTAGACAACTCCAAACATACAAGCCTAAGCACGGCCCTCAACCCCAGCGTCTGGATATCCCAGGGACACCATCCAGCTGATTCATCCTTGTTTCACTCTGCCTTGTAAATCCTGGAGCTCCCTCTATTCTACATACTGTGGTCCTTTTTGCCCATGTGTAAAATAAGGAAATTTCACCTACCACCAATGGGCCTCAGGCTCCTCACATGCCCAATGGGGATCCAAGAGGGAATAGTTAGTGTTGGTATCAGGCCCGAATCCAGTGACATCACATCTAGGCCACCCTACATCATTGCCAAAGCAACCACCATATACTCCCAGAATCCACCTGGCTACCTCACCTTCACCTGGGAGAGGCTACATCACCGCCCATATAAAATACGCAGAACGCCCTGACCTCACCCTCTTTCTCTACCATCTTCCTCTATCTCTCTTCCCCCACCTTTGCCCTTTGCCCTGAATAACCCCCCGCCCCCCGGAACTGTTTGGTCTGGTATTGTCTGTTCTAAGCTGTGCGCCAAAGTCTAACACTGGTGCATTGGCCAGGCACTTCTGCTCTTGCTAGCTCTCAAGGCCATGTCTTGTGTGAGCCAGTCAGGATCCCCTTAGGGCCTCCTGTCCCACCACCCCTGCTGGGGTCAACACTAGGCTGGCTGTATCTCAAGATCTTCCTGCTGCATACCAGATCTCCAGAACATTCTGCTACCTGGCTCAAACTAGGAGCCTGGAAGCAGGCCTGGAAGGTGATCCCTCATGAGCTCCACCTAGATACTCCCTAACCCATCCAACCCTGATGGGACAAGAGGCCCAAGAGGGGGCCTCTAGATTGCCTGGCCCTCAGAATGGTGGCAGCCAGGGAGAGGAGTATGAAAGAAAGAGGGTTGACAACTGGGCCAGGGAAGCATCACAGACACCTGTCCACTTCTGAGCCTCACTGGCACGTGGCCCGATTTATGAAGTGGGGAAGGGATTGGTAGATGGACAGGTCAGTAGGTACCAACCTTGAGTACTGTCCTGATCACACAGGAAACATGCTAACAGCAAAGACTCCAGGGCTCGTGGAATACACTCACGCCTTGGGGGAAGTGGGTAGTGGCACATTGGGTTTAAAGTTTCCAGGGAGGCAGGAATCCAGCTCAGTGAGGAGACATTTGCCTAACACACGCAGTGCCTTGGATTCCATCAGCTAGGCTGAGTCAGTACCACCACTGGATTAAGAGCGGCAACAGTGCCCCAGCCCAGGCCAAATACGTCCCAGCCCATGAGCCCACACTATGCTCGATCTGCAGAGGAAAGGTGCTCCAGGTAAGAAACGCAGGTATAAGGCCAGGGGTAGGGACACCTGGAATGTTCAGGAAGATATATCCAGTCAGAACATGGCTGAGGAGACTTTCAAATCCATTGTGAAGCAGCCCTGCAGCCTACCCTCGAATCTAAGCTCAGTGCGTCTACCTCACCAGGGGACCTGGCAGCTACTCAGCCAGGTTGATAACTCTGTCCCTTGGAAAGCTGAGTGCACACAAACCCAAGATGACAAAACCCCACTCAATGCTATGGGGCTCATCCTTTGTCGTCAGTTTTTCTATAAAATATGAAACGCATTTCTATCTCTCAGGGAGTTACGAGGATGAAATGAGGCACGCCTTTCAAGGCTGTCCACTTAGCTGCTGGATGAGCTGTAAGAGGTGTAAGCAAGAGAACGGGTGGGCAGCTGCTGCTGGGTACTGGTGGGCATGCAGTGCAGGAGGGGTCAAGTGGATGTACAGGTGTGTATGGGGAGCCAGCCTGGGCTGTGCTCAGAGATCCAGCTCCCAGACCTCACTGTTCTTAGCTGGGAGCAAGGGGCTCTGGGCCTCCAGAAGCAGGAGCAAGCCTGAGATTCCTGGGTGAAGATAACTCAGATAGCAGACAGACTGAAGAATCACAGACCAATAAGGTGCCTGAGCGGGAGCCTCATCTGGTGCCAGCTCCTTGCCCACACCGCCTCTCAGTGCGGGCCTCTTCTCAGGCTCCTCCCACATACCACAGCTCACCTTCCTTTCTGCTTTGTGCCAATGGTTTAAACCATTTTCCTGTGAGTCTGGTGAGCATCTGTCCTCTAGCTATGGCCCTAGCCTGGCCCTTTGAGGTTAGACTCCAAGAATGGCCTCCCAGGCTGATAGGATCAATACAGAAACCGATTTGTGAAGCCAACCTAAGTTACTAACAAGATGAAACCAATCAGGTAAATTACGGCTCAGCCATTCAACTGTTGTTGAGTTTTTGAGTTTAAAATATTTGGAGTTTGAACAATGGGAGTATATGTTTCAGGGAAACATATGAGGTAAAAAATATGAATAAAAAATTTTCCATATAGAATTTAAAAGTTTTGAAAAAATTGGAAGGCCAGGTGTTTCTGGGTACAGGAACTATGTGAAAATATATATATATATGAATGACTGGGTCTCATGAGTAGTGCAGGCTAACCTAAAGCTTGCTGCATATATTGGACTAGCCTTACTCAAAGTAATCTTCCTGCCTCCAGGGTTCTGGGATTATGGTTACATTATAGTTTCATATCACTGCACCCAGCAAATTTGCTTTATCTTTAAAAAAACAAACTATTTTACTTGTTTATTTGTTTGACAGAGGGTCACCACGAAGCCCTGGTTGGTCTAGAATTCACAGAGATCTACCTTCCTCCTTCTGAGTGCTAAGATTAAAGGGGTATGCCTCCATGCTCAGAAAAACTAGCTTTTGTTAATTGGCTAGATTCGTTGGTGACTTGGAGGATGCTTTTTAACAAGTATCCTTTGTGAGGCTTCTCTTCAGTGGCCTTGTGGCTTAGCTGATACTCAGGAGCCTAACTCCGTGAAAGAGACAGGGAACCTCCAGGTCAGAAGAAAGAAAGCCAGAGGGCAGGAAATGACCAAGCCAAGCCACAGAGCAGGAGTGCAGTATCTTACCCACTCCTGGTGACACCGAGAAGGCCATCCCTGCAACTGGCCTCTTTAGAGCCCAGGGCCCAGAGCCCGCAGGTGCCCCTGGAGGGCACAGGGTTTCTACTTCACAAGAGCCTCAAAGTTGCTCCGTTCCTAGGAACTAGCAGAAGCCAGAATCACAGACCTTAAAATAGGCCCAGGAACAGAAAAACGGCACTGCCACCACTGCACAGGGACACTTCCTCCCATCACGCTGGCCCACAACCAGCTAACTGCCACTGGGGTTACGGGTTACTGTCATTCCAAGAGAGACTTTTCCCAGTGACTGCGCGCCAGTCTGAACTTCAGCATACGAAGCCGTCACTGTAGAGGCTTTTCCCTCAGCTCACTAGCCCCCTCCAACTCTTGGGATCACTTTTCCTTTCTTATCAACTCTATCTCCAGATCCTAAAATAAACCCTATGGGCAGATGTCCCAACAGACACTCACAGGCTCAGCCTGCAGTGGCTCCACATGAGCGTACGCCGAGCCCGTGCACACCATGGCTCATCTCCTACCTGCTGCTTTTCTATGTAATCCCTATGTCTCCTTTTTTTTTTACAGTCAGAACATAGAGGAGGTGCATGGTCAGGGTCCCCATGGTCCTCCCTCCAGCCATTACCTCCCACAGAATCCCCAGCAATGACATCTTTCCAGCTATAGCTACCTAGAAAAATGCCTCAAGGTCAGCTAGGGGTGCAGGAGGCTCATCCCAATTCAAAAAGCAGTTCCAGGAACCTGCCACACAGTCAGACATGGGCTCACTACAGGCAGTGGTCCTTCCCTCCTTCATCTTTCTTGAACCTTCTCCAGGTTGCCTCTCCATGGCCTCAGCTGGAGTTGGCCAGGTCTCCCAGGTTTGTGACCTCAAGAGAGCCCATCTCTCTGAAGTACAACTTCCACCTTGTGAAGCAGGGTGATGGCAGAGCCTCCCACACAGGAGCTGCTACAGCAAGTGCTACAGTTGCAAAGGCATCTGACCTATGGCACTCTGTGCGCAGAGTTCTGTGAGGTAGCACCTGCCTGAGCCCAAAGCCACGCCCACACAACTCCCAGAAGCCAGTCTTAGGAAGTACCAAATTCTCAGACACTCAACCCAAACCGCTGTTCCACCTCAACTCTCACAGCCCCCTCTAAACTTCCCAGCATCTGCCCCTCCCACCAGCCCCTCCCAGCCTCAGGTCTGCCCAGAGACCAATACAATTCACAGACGCCTCCCCCGGGCAGCCCAACGACTCTAGCTAGCTCTTGTCTATGATCCTTTCCTGGGTCCACCTCAGCCAAGCAACTATGTGTGCCAACCTGGCTGAGCTGCCAGCATTCTAAGGATGGGTCTGGGCGGCCCTCTGCTCTGTGCAGAACCTAAACTCGGATGCATCCTGCCAGTTTCTACCCTTGCGGTTGAGGGCACAATACTACCCCTCCAGACCTGGGTTCCAGACAGTGGCATGAGACCCACCTCTTAGGCACACTTAGGATAAACAGAAGAGACAAGCACAAAGCATTTCTCCTGACCCGCAGCACCATGAACAGGGAGCACCCCCACCACCATCTACCATGCAGCGAGTCTAACACCCAGCCAAGAGGCCTCCAAAGACACTCAGCTAAGACAGAGACAAAGGCAAGCAGCAAGACGTGATTCCCTGCAAACTCACACTGGCTGATAAAGCACACTGCCTACTTAAGAAGGGACCTGCCTATGCTACCATCCAGGGCTTAGGAGAAGCCCCACTCCTAGGAGAAGCAATGTGCTTCCAGACGGCTGCATCATATGCAAGGACACTGAACCCTCTGACTCACCCGGGTCAGGGTGACCAGAACTCCATGGGAACTGCAGAGACATAAGCAGTTTCCTGTGGAAATCTTGCATGCCCAGCCACAAGCTTGGCTGCTTCCAGAAGGGTTTTACTTAACCTAGCAAAATTACCTGTATACCCCTCTCCGGAGCCTCAGAGACCTTGTCCTGCAATGAAGTAAGGACCAGCTTCAAGACCTGGCACTCAGTCAGCACTCAAAAAAACATTTCTACTATAGAGGCCATTGTGGAAGTGAGTAAGAAATCAGGTGTGGAGCTACAAAGCACCTTTCATCCCCGCGGCCAAGTGACCATCCTTATGTGGGTGGAGCCAGCAGCTTCATCCCATCATAAACAGACACTGATTCAGTCAGGCCAGCTTTCCCAGGCTCCCTGGACACCTTCAGAACTACCTCTGGAGGAAAAACAACAGCCTTGAGGCCGCAGCATAGCTCTGAGTAACCAGTTTTACTCAAACACCTAAACTCATAATGGACGGTGGATGTCATTCAGTGATAAGATAAAGCAAGTACTTAGCACACATGAGGCTCTAGGTTCGAGCCTCAATACTAATACATTTATTCAAACACCCAACAGGTTGTCACAGCTGGGAAGTGAGCATGACAAGATGGAATCTAGAGGACAAAACAGAAACACAAGACCAAAAACAAACAAAAATGTAATGCTGTCCCACAGGCTGAGAGGGTGACTGACGACATGCCAGGTGTAGAGCAATCTGACCAGGGTCTGCTGAGTTCCTATGTTCTGGGTGTGTGAGCCAGCCATTAGGCCTGTCACAGATAATAGCCACCATCAGCTCGACAGGATCTAGAATCACTTAAGAAACAAGCCTCTGGGCAAGACTTTGAAGGATTATCTAGATTGGGTTAACCCACGTGGGGAGACCTGCCCTGAATACGGGCGGTGCCATCCCAAGGAGTGGGGTTCTGGACTGAATAGAAAGAACATGACATGAGCTAAGTGCCAGCGTGTGTGTGTGTGTGTGTGTGTGTGTGTGTGTGTGTGTGTCTCCTAGTGCAGATGCCATGTGACCAGTGGCCTCAAGCATCAGCTACCATGATGAACTCTGTCCTTGAATTTTGAGCCAAAACAAACCCTTCCTTCCCTACGTAGCTTTTGTTAGGTAGTTTATCACAGCAGCCCGAAAAGAAACTAATCAGGACCCCAAGCCAAGTCCCTGTCAGGCCTGAACCTCCAGGCTCTTCTACGAGGCAAAGGCTCCATCACCTTGGCCATCCACACCGTCCACATGCGGGGGAAATGCTTCATTTGTTCCCTATATGTTTACCAAGCACATGCTCTGCATGTGTCCCCGTGGTAGGCACCAACAGGAGGACTAGGCAATGCCCTCGTGGACTGTGATGGCTAGCTGAAGGGACAGCCACCCGGCTCATTACAATGCCACAGCTGCGCCAACTGTCTAGGACAGAGGAGACAGGGCTATGTGACGGGTGTGAAGGATGGGTTCCAGGCTATAGCTAGGAGCTGAGACTCAAAAGGAGAACTTGCAGTGTCCGAGGAGCAAGTGAGTAGGAGCAGCTTCCCATGCAGAGGAAACGCCAGCACGCACTGCCATCCAGAACATCAGAACACGAGCGTCTAGAACTAGGTAATGGAGGAGGCCTGGCGTATAAGGGGGCACTGAAGACTAGGAGAAGCGATGACCTGGTCACTGTATGAGCTAACAGGCAGAGACAGCCTGGCTGGGGATGTGGCGAAGTTCTGGGGTCATACGAGCCAGCGGTTAGCCAGCTATGCCACTTCCTCATTGGGTGCCTCTGAACAGGGCTCCTTCATGGCTGACAGATTATATTCCTGCTTGGCAAAAGTGGTACTGTGTTAGGGTTGAACTGACAGAGCACGTGCAGAGCGCCTGGCATGTAGTGAGTCCTAGGTAAGGCTAGGAACTCGGGATGATGGATCGCTCTTAGGGAAAGACCCTGCAGGCTGTCTAGGAGTAGAGGCTATATTCTAACAGGGGTGATGATGCTTTCAGGTCAAGGACAGCAGAGGTGTGTGCAGAGGGGAGTGTGAAGGGGCTACCTGGAGCTGCTGAGGTCACAGGGCTGAGGGGTTTGCAACAGATGGTTGCCCAGACCCTCCCCAATTCTGACATTCTGTGCCAGGTGACAGCTGGCCCTGACAGGTGGGCACCCAGTAGGTGCTCAAATGCATGTTTACTGAGCCCATTAATAAGGATACTCTAAATCAGCTACAAACCATTCTCTGGACACCTTTTTGGAGAAGAAACCACTAAAATCTGTGTCCTTATCTATTCCCCCAGGTGGCTGGACCTGCCTGACAAGAGAACTTCACTGAGGTGACCTGGGCTAGACCATGCTGCCTAAGAAGGCCAGGTGCTGAGCAAGTCTCCTTCAAAAAAAAAAAAAAAAAGAATTGAAATTCACTTCTTCTCCTGAGCGAGCCTCCAGGGCGTGGCCTACCAAGGAACCCTGAGTTCCAGGCATTACCCTGTCTCTGCTACTGTGGCTTTACCAGGGTGCACTTCCACTTTGGAGAACTGACTGAATCTAGAAGACTCTTACTTCCTCCAAAGAGAACTCAAGCCCTGACTGGGAGGTGGGGGTGAGGGGACACGACAGCACAGAATGAAGTCATTCCTTACATGAAGAAGGGAGGGGTCTTTTTTTTTATAGAGAAAATGACAAGCCCAAGACTATAGGGGAGGGGGCTTCTGCCACATGGGTCTGGGCAAGTGCATCAGTAATGCATTACCTCACATCCAAGACGACCCCACCCACACCTCCCAAGCCCTTTAAACAATGAGACACCCCCACCCTACCCAGCAGATAAATGACTCCTTAGACCAGAATCACACCCGGAGAGGCTATAGCAATCCCTGATTCCAGTGCTAAGTAGGTGTGAGGTCAAGGGGCAGAGGCCCAACAGGTCCCTGGTTGAGCTAATGAACAAGAGGACCTTTGGGTGCAGAAAGACAAAGGCTACAGCAATCAGAGACTCGGTCCTCCATGTGGGCTGGGGATGTGGACAGGGCACAGTGCCTTGAACTCTGAACTCAAAGGCCTCCCGAAATCTCACGCCCACACTCCCTGCAGCAACAGTGAGGACCCCAGATCTTCCAAAAGGAAGAAGAGTTACAGAACCACGAAGAGGAAGAAGGAGCTGGAACCTGATATCCTGACGGTCAGAGGGAGACAGAGAGACAGAGTCGCGGAGACACAAGGATCAAGGTTCTGCGGTATTGAAAAGACATTGAGTCTTAGAGTCCCGAGAGACAGAACCCAGGGCGATGGGGATGCACGAAGGGTAGGGAGCACAGGGGGACGAGCGGAGGTGGACACGCGCGGACACACACGCGCGCGCCCGACTCCGTCACTCACCCAGGCCGCAGACCTCACGGCGCAGGCTAAGGCGTCCGCGCTCCTCGGCTATGGCGCGCAGCATGTGCTGCAACGAGCGCTCCTCCGCTTCGCAGCCGTCCGCGGGCTCCCGGGAGGCGGCCGGCCCAGCCCGGAGCCCCGCGGGCGCGGACGCCGAGGCACAGGCCCTGCCCGGCGGCCGCGCGGAGGCCATGCCGCGCCCCGGAGCATCGCCGCGCAGCATGTGCTG
>NW_021620598.1:2130232-2145583 GCF_004785775.1 Grammomys surdaster
GCCCGCGCGCGCTCGACACCGCCCAGGCCCCGCCCCCGACGCGGACCCGCCCCTAAAACCTCCCTTTCCCCGCCTCCGACACTCAGGGGCCCCGCCTCATACTCCTAAAACTCCGCCCCTATCTCTGGCCAAGGCTGTGAGTCGTCCCTGGCCCTGCCCCTTCTCCTGGCCCCGCCTACTTCCTTGCGGCCAGCTGCTGCCAACTTCAAACGCCCACCGCGTTCAAACGTCCAACCTGTCGCGTGACGTCCTCCCCATCCCATTCCCATACCTTCCTTGGCCTGCTGACTTTCCCTGCTGCCCGTGTTTTCCGACCCTGAGTCCACTTTCTCCCGACCCTGCCCCGCCCCCCGACCTCCCTCCGGTAGAGTCACGCCTCTGAGCCGCCCCCTCTATGCCTCACTGATTTTGCGCTTTGTCACCGCCCTGTGCATTCCCTGGAGCCTCTAGCACACCAGCTCTGCTTATTTCTGTCTGAACCTTCCAAGTAGGTTCTGCTTAAAAACTTGCTTCACAGAACTCAGCAAGAAGTTACCACCTCCGAAAGGTGGTCTCCTGGGGGCCACGGTGCAGAGTGGGAAGCCTCCGTTTCCTCCGCTGTACACTGGGGGACGGGGTTGGAGAGTTGCCCCCAGTCTTAGCTCCTGTGCTGATTAGGTATGTAGAAGCCAGAGCTGGATAAGATCAGCTTGCATGAAATCCTAATGAAGGCCAAGGTGCAAGTGGGCATCCATCCCTGTGCTAAAAGAGGAAAATCCAGGGAGCAGCCTCCAGAAGCCGCGTTCTGAACTTACTCTGTGGTCCTTTCCCAGGACCGGGGTAGGTGGCCACATACTGCTGGTCTCAGCCAGCTGCATCTCCAGTGTCAAATCCTACAGTCATACTAAGCATAAAAAGTTCTGTCTTCCCTTGCTCTTCACCCTGTCTGGGATATCCTTCTCCCCAGTCTTCTATCTCCTTTGGATCCCAGTGTCCTCAAATGCATTTCCTCAACAACAACAACAAAAAAATTGAAAAACCCACACCTTGCCTGCCCCTCCCATTCTATTTCTCTGCATAATACCCTTACCACCTCCTGACACCACATTGCATAGCTGCAGAAGGTGTCACAGGGAACCAAATCACCCAGCACCGTTTCTTTGGGCTTCCCAGTCAGAATGGTGAGAAGCGATTGTTTGAGCCTCCTCCTGTCTCCTACATTTCGCTGGTAGCTCGAACTAAGACACCATGTATGCCTCAGGCCCGGCTTCTGACAGCTGTATTCCCAGCACCCAATAAATGCAGGCTGTGTGCTGGAGAGTGGAGAGAGGCCTGCCGAGGAAGATTGCCTCTGAGGAACAGCAATAAAGTGGGTTGGGATCACAAGGTGTGGAAACCACTCCAGAGCAGGAAATGGGCAGCTTTGGCACACTGTTCAAGCCTAACCTGGAGATTTGTACGGCTCCCCTGACATCCTTAGGGTAGGGCCTGAGTCTAATTCCATGGTCCTAGGACAGTGGGTACTCAACCTTCCCAGTGCTGGGACCCTTCAATACATTACCTCATGCTGTGGTGAGCCCCAACAATAAATTACTTTCATTGCCACTTCATAACTAATTTTGCTAATTACTAATCATAATATAAATACTTGTGTTTTCCAATGGTCTAGGATGACCCCCATTAAGGGATCATTGAACCCCACAATAGGGATTGAAATGACCCACAGGATGCAAACCACTGTCCTAGAGTCAGGCACAGGAGGGACTTTGTAAAAAGGTACGTACAGAAGGACTTAATGGCCTTTGTCTTCTCTCCCCTGGGCCTGTGGTCCCCATCTGTTAATGATGGTGCAGTGGAAAGGCTGAGGCGACCAGCTGTGAGTCTGGAGAGTTGGAGTTTGTCTGTGAGGATGAGGGAAGGGACTGGCCATCAGACAGCATGTGAGAGGTCTCAGAAACTGGCAGTGGTACCCTTCTTTGCTTCCAGGGAAACCGAATCACTGCCTACAAACCCTTACTGCCAGGCTGTTGCTTGAAACCCTTACTGCTGCAACACCATAATCACCTTTGGGTCTCCCTCTCTTGAGGAGCCTTCTGAGGAGTTTGGCGAAAGCATTGTGTCCTTAGCCAACTTCACAACCCCTCTCTCTCTCTCACGACCCCCACAGAGTTGCCTCCGAAGGGCCACCATTAAATCAATTCATTCCATCTTCCCTGGCATCCTTTCCAGGACAGGTGCCAGAATGGATTTGTTGAATAAATGCACAAACATTGCTTGGGTTTTCTCAATTCTCATCAGTAATATTCAATGTCCACATGCAGACGCTGCTGAGCAACAGGTATGAAATATTTTGCACCGGACCAGAGAGCCATACTTCAGGCTCCAAGGCAGTGTTCCTTGGTCTGGGTGCTGATCACTAAGGACATGTTAAATAAATCAAGTTGACTATGAGTGTGGTTAGTTGCAAGCTGGCTTGCCTGTGCACATCTATAATCCCAGCACTCCAGAGTTGTGGGCCAGTGAGATGGTTCAGCAAGTTAATGTGGCTGCGACCATCTGAGTTCCATATTCAGAACCTGCATGATGAATGGAGGGAACTGTCTCTCACCTCTCATGTATGTTGTAACATGCAACACATGAAAGTATACAAAATAAAAGGAGTGGAGGACTGTGAGTTCAAGGTCAGTCTCGGCCAGTAAGACTTTAAAAGAAAAAAAAAAGCAAAATATGTCAGAAAATCTTGACAATGGCAAATGCCTTGTTAGTCCAACATTATTGGGCTGGACTCTTAACCTACAAGTCTATAGGATAATAAGTGTGTTTAGTTGTATTTAATGTTAATTTGTGGCAAAAAAAAGAGAGAAAACGTGTTATAAATATGAATTCACCTTTGTCCAAGCAGCCTGGGTTTTTTCTTTTGTTCTGCCTTCCACTTATAGAACACACTGAAGAACTTGCCTGCTCTCTGATGCGACATTTCACTCTGGAATACTGAAGCCAAGCTTAGCAGAAACAGAAATCAGCCACAAGTCACTCACTTTAATGGCTCAGTTGCTTGACTTTTCATGTTTCTGCTTGGGGCTTGCCTCGCTGTCTGCCTAGTATACTAGGGTGATGTCTGTGGTTCCATTGTTAGCTCAACCTGTTTGGCCATAATCTTACTCAAAGAACTAGTCAGGACAAATGCCCATGGACTTCTTTCCTAGTTCTTGAGTGGCCAGAGACCTAGAGACATTTTAGGAATGACTCTGGTTCAACTGAGAGCCCCATAGCACCTACCTCTCTCCTTTCACCCTCCGTTTACTGTCTGCACAATGAGATAAGAGAATCTCTATTGTTCTGACCTTACTATCCTGTTGGTCTGTGATTGGATCTCTAAGGAAAAGAAGGCGACCAATCAATTTTTAGGGTAGGCAGATTATAGCCAACCTACCAAGGGTTCTTTTGTCTTCCCCTGAAAATCTACTAAGGGCAAGAGCTTGCTGGATGGTGGGAGTGTGCGTTTACAGCTTCCTGGCCAGATGTTCTTATGACCCCAGGTTCTCCCAGTTGCTCAGAACCTGTTTCTTGTCTTTGAACTCCTCCTGATCTTCTTGCCTTCATCTCCCGGCGCTGAGATCACAAGTGTACACCACCACACAGGCTCCTGGGGCTCTGTTGCATCTGGGAAATTAAATGCAGCCATCCCCAGGTCTCGACTGCAAGGTCTCCTCGATTCAGTTACCCTGATGTACACATCACCTCCCTTCTCTCTTCTGAACCTTTTTTAACATCATGAAACAAGAAAAATATTCTGTGTGTGTATGTGTGTGTTGTATGTGTATGTGTGTGTTCATGTATGTGCGCTCTTGTGCGTATGTATGAATATGTAGCAGGCAGAGGCTGATTTTGAGTGTCCTTCTTCATTGCTCTCTGCCTTATTTTTTGAGACAGGATCTCTCACTGACCCTTAGAGATCACCACTTAGGCTAAACTAGCTGGCCAGCAAGCCCCAGGCATGGGCCGCCGAGTACAGCTTCAAAAACATATGGATTAATATATTTTTAAAAGATTTTATGTAAGCTGGGCAGTGGTGACACATGCCTTTAATCCCAGCACTAGGGAGGCAGAGGCAGGCAGATTTCTGAGTTCGAGGCCAGACTGGTCTACAGAGTGAGTTCCAGGACAGCCAGAGATACACAGAGAAACCCTGTCTCGAAAAACCAAAAAAAAAGATTTCATTTATTTAATGTATATGAGTGCCCTATGTGTTGTGAGCCACCATGTGATTGCTGGGAATTGAACTCAGGACCTCTGGAAGAGCAGACAGTACTCTTAACAGCTGAGTCATCTCTCCAGCCCGGATTAATATTATTTTATTATTTTATGTGTATGTTTTGCCCACATGTATGTCTGTACATCCCATGTGCCTGGAGCACATGGAGGCCAGAAGGTTAGATCCCCTGGAACTGGAATTCCAGTGATGAGCTACCGTGTGTGTGTGTGTGTGTGTGTGTGTGTGTGTGTGTGTGTGTGTGTGTGCTGGGGCTCTGAACTCAGATCCTCCTGCTTGTATGGCAAGCATTTTGCTGACTGAACCATTGCCCCAACCTCTGAAGAATATCACCTACAGTGTTATTTAGAATTCTTCTCCCCTTAAGAGTAGATTTTTCTTTTAATAGCTCCTGCTAAACAGCCCAGAGGGGTCGACCTTACAGTTATAACTAGATGCTCATGCCTTGGTGAGAAAGGAGCCTCAGAGTTTGAAAGCAACACCTCACAGAATTGAGATCAGGAAGATTTGGGATAGCATTATTTTTATAGTAAGAACTTTAACTCAGGACCTCAAACATACTGACAAATGCTCTCCCGCTGAGCTATATATATCCGCAGCCATTTTGGATATTTTTATTTTAAAACAGGGTCTCAAGCTTGGAATCCTCTTCCTTGTTCTAGGATTCTAGGATTACAGACATGAACAGATATACATAAATAAAATCTTTAACAAACAAACAATAATAATACTGTCCCCCCAGAAGTCCTGTATTATCTTGGGTTGTTGTTGTTGTTGCAACAGAATTTGTCTGTGTAGCCCTGGCTGTTCTGGAACTCCCTCTATAGATGAGGCTGGCCTAGAACTCACAGAGAACCACTGCCTCTGCCTCCCGAGTACTGGGGTTGACCACCCCTGGCTAGAAAGACTTTTCTAAAGGCCAAATCTGAAGCTTTCCCTTTTCTACAGGTGGGACCAGATGCTCTGGAGCCAGCTGCCTTCTCCTCCCTGTTATTTCAGCATCTGCATCTGCACAGGTTGCCATCACTCCAACCACGAAGGTATGTTATTTCCTCCTTCTGGACCGTTCCTTACCATCAAGTTCAGACATCATTTTCCTAGGGAAGTGTTGAAAATATGTGACTCAATTCCAGGTCCGGTCTTCCCAGATCCCTAAGAGCCTGTTTCGACCCAGAACCCCTATGTCCTTCCATCACACCATTATTTGGGGTGAAAGGTGAACCAGTGGGAGAGGGTGAGGCGACAGAGAAAGGTAGTTCTTGGGTGTAACTGCTAGGCCCTTGAGGAGCTAACACACAGTGGGCTATCCACAAATGCATGTTGAGTCGGTGAGCAGTCAGACAGGATTGTAGGGGCACAGGGTCCTTGTGCTCACAGGGAAGCACTAGGCTAGGAAACCCTCAAAGTTAAACACGAAGATTTGTCTTTTCAACGGAAGGGTTGTTTACCTGTTTTCCAGCCAGAATCCTGGGGGTGGATGTTGTGGACAGCCTGGTGATCTGTGCTATCAGTAGGGCCAGGGCGTGTACAAATCCAGTCAGACTGTTAAGCTTATCCCAGACTCTTCCTCCTAGCCCTTTATCCTGAGTGTTGTTCCTTGGTCAATAGAAACCATCCCTGGGGTGATGTCACATGCACTTTGTAGCTTGGTGACCTTCATGATGACTGAAACCACATCAGATCCTCTTCTAGACCCTTAAGCTAGAGAACCCATTCCTATGGAAAAGGTCACATGTACTACGCAAAAGATTTGATGTAGTTTCACCTTAAGCTTCATTGAGATCATTGTTTGAAGGAAACTTTTTTTTTCTCCCAAAATTGTACTTAAATGTGCTTGCAATAAACAGCGTAAGGTCAGACTGGAGAAGTTTGAACCAATACCGACTATCTACATCACATTGAGCTGGATTTCCTTCTTGCCTCAATTGACTTTGCTGGCCACAGCACGTGCAGAGACACCCACACTGGATGAGGCCAGAGCTACTGTCACGGGATCATGAAACCCCAGCTGACTGTTGAAAAAGGAATTTTAAGTTAGTTTAAAATCAATAGAATAACAGGAAGCATTAATTCACTAATACAAGTGGTTAGAAATACAGGTCAGCTAACTGGCTAGCCCAAGCCTGCCATAAAAGATGCAGAGCTGGAGAAACAAAGGTCAATTGAGTGTTCCGGGAATCTGTTCCCGTGATATTTGACTTAGGCTCTTCTAGAAAAACTCCCACCAGAGGTCCCAAGGACTTTCGAATTAAATTCAGCCAGATGGTCTCTTGGGTTCCAAGGCCACAGGGACCAGGGCCTGTTCTCCTGAGATTAGTCAAACCTCTGCCCGGGATCTGCTTACATACATTACAGACATTTGAAACAACCAATTGTGTGTGACTGCGCCACAACCTCCTCCCTCCCCCCCCAATCCCCACCTTTGCCTATATTAACCTAAGCTTTTGGGCCTCGAGGTCGATTCCTCTACCTCCTGCGTGAGGCACATATTGGCCCGAAGCTTCGATAATAAAGTACCTGATTCTTGTGATTGCAGCAAGACGGTCTCTGGAGTGTCTTTGGGTCCGAGTCTTTTTGGGGTCTCCCCTTGGGGGGGTCTTTCAGCTGTCAGTGACAGAAGGGATAGTCACCAGAGGGTCAGGCCAGCAGTGATATGTTGTTCTAGCAGGTATGAGAGGCACACTCATGGGGATCCCCAAGATCACAGTCCAGAGTCCCCCTCAAGGACACCTGGCTCCCTGGGTGCTGTGGACCACAGCTGTACTTGGTAGAACAGGAGTCTAAAAAAGCATGCTCGCCTTTAGAAGCTAAAGTAGGCTTTAGCTAAATGAGTGTTAGTATTCTGTCTAAACTCCACCTCCACAGTTATCTGGCAACAGCCAGGTAGGCCTGCCCACTATAAAAGGGGCTGCTTGCCCCCTCCTCTCCTTCTTATCCTCTTGCTTTCTTGATCAATCCCTTGATCTCTTGCCTGTAGCTTCTCACTGCCCCCTCCCCCCTTCCCTTCCCCCTCTCTCCATGTAGTCATGGCCAGCCTCTACTCCTCTACGTCTCTGTCCCCCCACCCCCCTGCCTCTACTACCCTCCTGGCTCCCCTCCCCATGCTCTGAATAAACTCTATTCTCTGCTTTACCGGTGTGTGACTGGTCCCTCAGGGGGAGAGATGCCTCGGCATGGGCCGCTTAGACCTCCCCTTTCCATCACTGGTTTCCTTCCATCATTTCAATGAGCCCTTAGCCTCCTCACAGTTCCCTTAGGAACGACCAGGTCACAGCTAGAGGGGCCAGGACCAGGGTCTGGAGTCATGGTCAGGGTCTGAAGAGAACAAGAAAACTCAGGGACTTGGGTTCAAGTCAAGCTCAGCCTGTCAAGCTTTGGGACTGCCAGCCCCTTCCCTGCCACAGACCTCAGTTTCCCCAAGAGTCAAGGAGGAAGTACACAGAGTGTCCCCTCCTTCTACATCTTGACAGCCAGGAGGAAGAGGGAAGCGTCACCCCTATTCTCCTGACTCCCCAACTGTGAGGGCAGCTCAGCCTCAGCTCCCTCCTTTGCAAAATGGGATGGAAATAGCTCTAGGGCTGTGTGCAGGCTCCATGGGAGGATGTCTGGCAGCCACTGCATGCCTAGACTCTGTGCTTCTATAGTATCTGTAAGACCCAGAACTTAGAGAAATAATTGCTTCATTGTATTCTCTTTTTATGCTATCTGCCTCCTCCCAGCATGTTTTTGAGGGCTGGATGCTGGTGACACTGAGGGGAGTCCCCCGAACCCTTGCAACAGCAGACTGCAACTGCACAAGCTCCAGGCTATGCTTCTCCTAAGAAAACAAACAAGTGCATAAGAGAGGCCACCAGCCCCAGGCTAAGGCAGCAGGTGAGCAGAGTTCTGTGTTACTGGAGTCAGGGAAGGAAGTCTTTCTGGAGAGAGGCTGCACTCCAAAACTTCCAGTTGTACTGGTGGCATTCCTGAAGAGCAGCCGATTGCTCTGTAGCCAGCACTAGACTTTTCCAAGGCCTGGCCACACTGGATCCATCTGCCAAGCTTGGGCAACATAGATGGGTCCTGATTTTACAAGTCCGATTCTGCCGGTGTCAGTGACTCACCCACTGTTTTGAGGAGGCTAATTAAACTCAAGCTTTGAACCCAGCCCTCTCCCCCCCCCACACACACTTCCTCTTCCTCATAAAAGCAGTCAAACCTGTGGAGGGCAGAGGAAGGTTGGTAGCCTTGCAAGGCAGGAGGGGAGGGGTCAGGGACCTGGTGGGGGATGGGGGCAGGGACCAGGACACTATCATCCTGCCTTCCCTGGAATTTTGAAAGGAGGCCAACCACTGTGGGCCTTCCTTCTCAACTCTGCCATCAAAACCAAGAACTTGTGTAGGACCTGTCCTCCAAACCTGCTGCCATCTTCAGGAGTTCTAAGCCTGGTCACAAAAAATGTCACAGCTGAGCTTGTAGATTACTAACATTTTCTCACAGACAGACAGCAGGGAGAGTCATGGGATACTCACCCGAGCGTCCAGCCATCCCTCACAACTATCTATATTCCCCAATTCTTAATTGCACAGGGCTTTGGTGTCTTGGTGGAGATGGGGGAGGGACTGGAGGATATAGGAGAGAGGCACCACTTATTTAAAGTCATCATCTGGCTTTTCTTTAGTCATGTTCCAGGCAGGCTTTTGCTAGGAAGCACCTACAATCCTGCCAGCAACCCCCCTGCCTATGCTTTGTGAGTAACCCCAATAAACTCACAGATGCCCCAGAGTGAACTTTGGTGGCTTCATCAGGACCTTAGGAGGAGGGGCAGATATTAATTGCATCTCCCTCTGGGGGGGGGGGGGGGGGAATTAGAAACAGGACTGCTTCGATGACTGACAGGGTCCCCGTCAAGGGAGTGGCCATCCAGAGCCCAGTGCCTGCCAAGCTTCCTTCTCCAGCCCTGCCTCCACACTGCCTCCTCCTGTCCTTCCTTCTCCAGCCCTGCCTCCACACTGCCTCCTCCTGTTCACCCGCAGCAGTGCTTTTGCCACCATCAATAAAACCAGGTTAGATCCACCCATAGTGGAAGACCTTGAGGCCTCTCCTGTGTGCTGAGAGCCTTTGGGTGCCTCTGACTCTCCCACTCAAGCAACAGGCACCCTCTGGGCACTGGTCTTCCTCCCAAAGAAGGAGGGAGGGCAGAGCTGGTGCTGAAGCTGACCAGGCACAGCCCACCCAGGTGAGGAGGTCTGCCTGGACAAGTGGGCCTGTACCACACAACTCACCCGCCGGCTTCTCTTTAGATTTTTTAGTTCACACAGGACAGTCGTGGGTCACTCAACCACAGAGACATGTGAGAACTGTGTCGCTAGCCACTGAGAGTGCTGGAGTGTACAGGAGTGAACCTAGACGGACAATCACCCCAGGAACTCAGGTAAGCGTCTTTTGCTTGTTTGTTTGTTTATTTGTTTGTTTAAAAGATTTATTTATTTAATGTATGTGAGTACAATGTTGCTCTCTTAAGACACACCAGAAGAGGGCATCAGATCCCATTACAGATGGTTGTGAGCCACCATGTGGTTGTTGGTGTCAGCTATGCCAGCATAGCTGACTCAGTTCCTTAGATCGGCAGAGGGCTGAGAGCGAGAGAAAGAAAGACAAGCAGTCATCTGGTAAAGAACCAAATGCCATATTTTCAACTGCATAGCTCCCTTTTATACTCCCCACAAAACAGGAACACAAACAGGAACAGGAATAAAAACAAGACCAAGGATCAAAACAGGAACAAGGAGACACACTTGGCAGCCTATCACCTAAGTTTGGATTTCTCCTTGAGCAGTCTTCTCAGGGAAATGCATGGAGATGGGGGATCGGGCACAACAGCACAGGTGCAGAGGATGGAGACTCACATGTTGGGAATTGAATTCAGGACCTCTGGAAGAGCAACCAGTGCTCTTAACCGCTGAGCCATCTCTCCAGCCCCCTTGTTTTTTTGTTTTTGTTTTTTTTTTTTTAAAGACAGGGTTTGTCTGTCTTGGAACTCACTGTATAGATCAAGCTGGCTTCAAACTCAGAGATCCTCCTGTCTCTGCCTCCTGAGTGCCCAGCTTCAAGATAAACATGTCTAAGGACAAGGCTGCTGTTGGCACATCATGGAGGATTGGTCACAGTCAATTCTTTTTTTGTTCTTTGGCTCTGGTGCTTTTGTTTCTGAGACAGTCTCATGTCCCCAGGGCTGGCCTCCAGCTCAATACTGAACTCACTGGCAGAAGATGATCATGAAGTTCTCTGATCTTCCTGTCTCTACCTCGCAGGAGTCCAAGGGTTCTTCCTCTGTGATCATGAAGACCAGAGTTGGATCCCAGCAACCACATGCCAAGCTGCCTCAACCTAATGGTGTGTGTGTATGTATGTGCACTCGAGTGTGCATGCGTTCGTTCATGTATGTATGTCCAAGCTCTGCACTAAGGGAAGGAACAGTGTGTCACCAAACAGCTTGGAGTGACTGTCCACATACAGAAAGAATGGACTTCCAGGGCTCAGATGCAATTCAGTGGTATAGTCTTACCAAGCATGCACAAAGCCCTGCGTTCAATTCCCAACGCTACGTAAACCAGGCATGGTGGTGCATGCCCGTCATCCCAGCAGCCAGAAGGTAGAGGCAGGAGAGATGACTGAGTTGTTAAGTGTTCTTGCTCTGTGATCATGAAGACTAGAGATGGATCCCAGCAACCACATGCCAAGCTGTCTCAACAGAATAGGCAGAAGTGTATATGTGGGGAACATCAAACACCCTCTTCTGGACTTCGTGCAAGCACAGATATACACATGCACACACACACACGTACACAGAGAAACAGAGAGAAATATGTACACCCATGTCCCACCCCCAGCACCATGAAAAAATAAGGTCTTCTAGTGGCAGATTAGAATAAACTGGCCCCCAAGAAGATGAAGAAATTATAAACATACGAGAAGAGAGAAACTCAGCATCCTTTAGTATGGGAGCGAGCTGTGTCTGTGACACACACATCGCTGTGTCTGTGACACACACATAGCTGTGTCTGTGACACATCGCTACGCCCACTTCATAGTGTTCAGAAGTCAGACCGAGCGTGGCAAGTGTGGGTGGGTGTGTCGTGAGATTCCTGGGGCTGTGACAAGCTGGCTGTGACAAGCTACCTGCGAACACGGCTTTAAAGGAGGAACGGTCTGTTTTGGCTCACGGTTCCTGAGGTCACACCCACCGCTCACTGCTTTGGATCTAAGGCGGAACATCAGGTGGTGAGTGGGTGTGGCGGAGGCTCCTCTCCACACAGCAACCAGGACCACTCAAAGCAAGTGTAAAAGTGGCAGGGGGACAAAATATCCCACAAGGGCCTGTACCCCTCAACTGTTTCCTATACATCACATACCTCTTTTACCTCCCCAAAGGTCATCTGTGGACATTGCTGCACTGGGACCCATGCCTTCAAAACACAGGTCCCAGCTGTAGTGGGAAAGCATTGGGCCAAATTGGTATTCTCATCCATGTGGGTGGGATGTAAGTGCCCAAGCACTTGGAAAACAACTTGAGGTTTCTTTGTTTTTATTATTGTTTTATGTTTTGTGTTTTTGAGACAGGGTCTGTCTGTGTACCCCTTGCTGTCTTGGAAGTCACTATGTAGACCAGCCTGGCCTCAAATTCACAGAGAGCTAACTGCCTGCCTCCCCAGTGCTAGGATTAACGTTGTAGGCTATAAACCAGGCCTATGATTTAGTTTTTTGTTGTTGTTTTTTTGTTTTTGTTTTTCGAGACAGGGTTTCTCTGTGTAGCCCTGGCTGTCCTGGAACTCACTCTGTAGACCAGGCTAGCCTCAAACTCTCGAACTCAGGAATCCACCTGCCTCTGCCTCCCAAGTGCTGGGATTAAAGGCGTGCGCCACCACCGCCCGGCTATGATTTAGTTTTTAAAGAAAGCTAAACACATCTGCCCCATGACCCAGCCATTCTTCTTGTAGGTTCAGCAAGGCATTTGAAATGTGCACAGCAGTGTCCACTTTTAACTGGTAAAGGAGAAAGTGTCCCTCCCTTGACAGGCAAATGGGTCAACTAACTACAACTGTGTCACCTTACAGTGCAATCCAACTCAGCCATAAGAAGGAACAAACTGTTAATATCATGTAACTATTGATATCACCTAACGAAAAGGATGAATCTCCAAACCATTGCACTGAGTGAAAGAAGCCAGACCCCAGCCGAGTGAGAGCCTGCTGTAGGGTTCTATTTACATGTAACTATGGGAAGTGTAACCTTACCTATAGGGACAGAAGCAGACCTGGAGTTGGAAGGGCGGGGATGAGGTGGGATAATGGAGGGGAAGATGACGAGGGACAGAAGTCCAGGATTGTGGTTTATGCCTGTAACCCCAGAACGCAGAGTCTGAAGCAGGAGGATTGCCATGAGTTTGAGACCAGCCTGAGTTACACAGTGAGCTCAAACATAACACACACACACACACACACACACACACACACACACAGACAGACAGACAAAGATGGAACTAGGTTACAAAGAGATAGAAGAAAGCTTTTGGAGTGATTAACTTTACTTTGCTGGTGTGTTCATGATATATATATATATATATATATATATATGTATGAAAAATGGGTTCATGGGATATGTATATATATTATATAGGGGTTCATGGGATATATAATATACATATATATATATTCCTATTATACATCAGGTAAATACCTTTAATCCCAGTACTCAGGAGGATAGAGGCAGGCAGATCTCTGAGTTCAAGGCCAGCCTGGTCTACAAAGCAAGTTCCAGGACAGCCAAGGCTATACAGAGAAGCCTTGTCCCAAGAAACCAAAAACAAAAAACAAAAAAAAGTAAAATAGAACTCAAAAAACTTGTATAGTTTATTTTAGTCAATTATAACTAAAAATGTGTACAATGTGAAAATGTAAATTAGTTGCCAGCTTGAGGCTGTCTCGTCTCATTCTGGCAGCTATAACAAACACTGTGGTTTAGGGGGCTTATAAATAATTAAAATTTTAGGGGCTGGCAAGGTAGCTCAGTGGATTCAGGTGCTTGCTACTAAGCCCGATGATCTGAGTTCATCCCTAGGAGCCCTCATGTTAAAGGGACAGAACCAACTCCACACACTGTCCTTAGATCTGCACACATGTCAAAGGGCCTATTTGCATATCTGTGTGCATGTGGATGGAGACCGGAAGGGGACGCCAGGTGTCCGGCTGTATTACTTCCCAGCTTATTCCCTTGAGACAGGGTCTCCCTCTGAACCTGGAGCCAGGCTGGCAGCCAGTAAAACTCAGCAATCCTTTTGTCTCTTCAGCCCTGGGGTTAGAGGTTTGAGTGGTCATGCCTGGGTTTTTAAGTGGGTCCCAGGGATCTGAACTCAGAATGTCATGCTTCAACAGAAAGTGATTCTACCCACTGAGCCATCTCTGGGACTTCACTTTTTTTTTGTTTTGTTTTGTTTTGTTTTTCGAGACAGGGTTTCTCTGTGTAGCCCTGGCTGTCCTGGAACTCACTCTGTAGACCAGGCTGACCTCGAACTCAGAAATCCGCCTACCTCTGCCTTCCAAGTGCTGGGATTAAAGGCGTGCGCCACCACTGCCCGGCCTACAGTTTTTTCTTAAAATTCTACTTTTGATTTTGCCTGGAGTGGAAAGGCTGGCTTGCAACAGTATAGAGGCCAGTGGTTGAGAAAAGCGTCCAGACCCAGCTCTTCAGGATCCAGGTTACTGATGGTGGCCGGGTTGTAGAGCCAGCAGATGTGATGTCATCCGTCAGGGGTGGGGTTTGCTGAAGATTCTAACTCTGCGTTCTTGAGATCTCAGGCTTGCTGCACAGGAAGCACTTTACCCGTGAGTCATTTCTCCAGCCCCAAATTTAAATTACTTTAAGGTTGAGTTAATATAAGGATCACGTATCAAAATTATATGTTAAGACGTTTGGGAGGTGGCTTAGCTGATACTGTCTAGCAACCCCGGTGACCTGAGTTCGACCCTGGAACCCACATGAAGGTAGAAGGAGAGAAGAGACCCCACAAAGTTGTCCTCTGACCTCCACATGTATACCGTGATGTGGACATGAATGTACACACACATACACACACACACACAATTTTTTAAATTATATGTCATGTCTGGTGTCATGGCACAAGCCTTTAATCTGAGGTCGTTCCTGGCTACATTAAGACCCTGTCCTTAAAATCTAGTAAACACCTCGGCATGGTGGTGCACCCCTTTAATCCCAGCTCTCGGTAGGCAAAGGCAGGAGGATCTCTGAGTTTGAGACCAGCCGGGTCTACATAGCTAGTTTAAGGATAGCCAGGGCTATGTAATAGAGACCTGTCCCCCACCTCCCCCCCAAAAAACCTAGAAAACAAATGATATGTTTGTGAGTGTAAATTGTCAGCTTGACAGACTCTAGAATCGCCTGGGAAATGAGCAGCTGGGCATGCGCGTGGGTGTCATCTTGTTGCAGGTTGCTGAGGTCTCTGGATAGGGGATCCTGAGTTATATAAAACGGCGCTGGGGAGCTAAGCGCTAGCATGCATGTTTTTATTGCTTTCCTCTGACTGTGAAGACCAGCTGCTTCAAGCTCCTGCTGCTGTGGTCTCCCAGCTGTAATCAACAATACCTTGTACTGTGAGCCCAAATAAACCCTACTCCCTCCCTCCCACTCTCCCTTCCTTCCTTCTTTCTTTCCTTCAGTTGCTTATGTCAGGGCATTTTAACACAGCAAGAAAGAAACTTAAGATAATGATAAACTGCTTCTTTGTATCGCAAAATTCTTTCTAAAAAAGAAAGAGAAAGAGACAAAGAAAGGGAGAGAGAAAAAAGTAGGAAGAAACACCCAAACCCAAACCCAAACCCAAACCCAAACCCAAACCCAAACCCAAACCCAAACCCAAACCCAAACCCAAACCCAAACCCAAACCCAAACCCAAACCCAAACCCAAACCCAAACCCAAACCCAAACCCAAACCCAAACCCAAACCCAAACCCAAACCCAAACCCAAACCCAAACCCAAACCCAAACCCAAACCCAAACCCAAACCCAAACCCAAACCCAAACCCAAACCCAAACCCAAACCC
>NW_021620598.1:2145983-2258534 GCF_004785775.1 Grammomys surdaster
CCCAAACCCAAACCCAAACCCAAACCCAAACCCAAACCCAAACCCAAACCCAAACCCAAACCCAAACCCAAACCCAAACCCAAACCCAAACCCAAACCCAAACCCAAACCCAAACCCAAACCCAAACCAAAACCAAAACCAAAACCAAAACCAAAACCAAAAAAGGCTCTGATACAATTTGGCCCCAACCACCCCGCACACAGACTCCGGCTTGCGTGTGTCCCCGGCGCCCACAAGTGCCGCCAGGGGGCGCTTGACACCAGCGCTACGTGCGGGACGCAGCGACACGCTGGGCAGAAAATGCAGTTCCCAGCAAGTCGCCTGTACCCTGTGCTTCTCACCTCTCCTTAACACAAGTATTTCCCTTGTCAATTCTCAAATCAGGAGCAGTGATTTCTTTGAGGAATTCCGCCTCCCGGGAGTCTTCTTGGCCTGGGGTGGGCCTCGTTTAGTCATTCTTAGCTGCATAGTTGTTACTCATTGATCTCTTCTAAGGGACAGTGGATCATGATTCACAAGCTGGAAATAAGGCTGTATCACTCACCATCTCAGAATGATCCCCAGGGGATACCTCTGAGGGCTGGAGCCTTTTGCAACAGTCTGAGTTCTCCGTGGAGGAACTGAACCTGACAACTCTTAGTCACACTCCCTTAGCCAGAAAAAGAGGCTTCCAGGCTTGCCCTGAAAATGATCTCGGTGTCCACGTTGGCCTTGCTTAGACGATTTCCAGATGGCCCTTGCTCCTACTGAGGCTCTGCCTGCTGGCATGGAAGGTTCACTTGAGAAACAGGTCCTGCGTTTGTGAGCAGTTACAAGGTTCCGCTTGAACGTGGACACCTGTAACACATAGGCTGGAAGGTTTCCTGTCATCCCCAAAACAATTTGTCTCTCATGGCTGGGTTTGAATGTGCTAGAACACTCAGCCCTGGGTCTGTGCTGGGCCGTGGCTCACACAAGCACAATGCAGATTGTGCCAAGACAGGAGGAGTGTGTGAGACTGGATTCAAATCCCAACGTCTGCCCCCCATAGCTGTATGTCATAAGGAAATGTTAAAAACTTATCTGTGCCAGGGCTACCCTCAGGATTCCCTGAGGTAAAGGTTAGATGATTAACTTTGATCATGGGCTAAAAATCCACCACCACACGTCCAGGGAAGTGAGAGAGAGATAGAGAGAAAGGATAAAGCTGGCTTAGACCTGGAGTGGCTGTGGACTCTGAAACAATGCTTAGGAATGTCCTAGGCTGTCCTTGCCTTTTCCTGACTGACAGCACATGGGGTGGGAGGAGGGTCTGTTCTCTAGAGAGGACTCTGTCCAGGGGGTCAGAGTTCAGTTCCTTTCATGAGAGTAGGAGATCAAATGACCACTGAGTAACAGGCAGGAGGCCTGAGCCTCAGGCTTAGTTTCCAGTAGTCTTAGAGTTGGTGTGGCTAGTTCTCCCAGTCTGCTCCCTTCCCTGCACAAATTCTTTTTTTTTTTTTGGTTTTTCAAGACAGGGTTTCTCTGTGTAGCCCTGGCTGTCCTGGAACGTAGACCAGGCTAGCCTCGAACTCTCGAACTCAGAAATCTGCCTGCCTCTGCCTCCCAAGTGCTGGGATTAAAGGCCACCGCCCGGCCCCTGCACAAATTCTGAGAGGCACACACACGCACACTCACACCACAAAGAGAGACAGACAAACACACAGACACATACATACAGACACATATATACAAATGTACACACACACAGACATATACACAGAAACACACAGAGATACACACAAAGACACACACACAGACACAAAGAGAGACATACATAACACACACACACACACACACATGGAGAGAGAGAGAGAGAGAGAGAGAGAGATATACACACACAGACATGAAGACATATACACCCAGAGAGATACACACAGAGATACATACACACCACAGAGACAGACAGACACATACAGACACATATGCAAATATATACACAGACAGACATATACACAGACACATACACAAACACAAGGATATACACACAGACATATAAACACACAGAGATACACACACATAGACATGCAGACATATACACAGAGACACACATAGACATATACACATACAGATACACACAGACAGAGAGACAGACAGACAGATAGACAGACAGACACACACACACACACACACACACACACACGAGGGGATATGTGTACTGAGTACAGGCTTCTGTGGAGGTATCAGATTCCCTTGGAGCTGGAGTTACTGGCAACTGTGAGCCACCAGACTAAGATACTGGGAACTAAGCTTGAATCTTCTGTAAGAGCCATATCCTATCTTAACCTCCGAGTCATCTTTCCAGCCCCCAAATTTTGACAGTATGAGTGACCCCAAATTTATGACTTGAAGCCCTAACAGCAGTGTGACTGTTATTGGGGATGGGACCCCTGGGAAAATTATTAAGGTTAGAGGAGGTCACGAGGGCAGGGTGATCAGATCAGTGCCCTTGTGTGGCACAGATGACTAGGAACCTTTGGTTTTGAGTGTCCCCTTCTGTCCCAAGTATACCATATACCATATGTGGACAGAACAGGAAGATGTGTATCGTGCACTTATAATCCCAGCCGCTGGGGGGGGGCGCTGAAGAGCAGCCAGTGCGCTTAACCTCTGAGCCATCTCTCAAGTCCCCCAGGATTTGTCTCTTCTCAGGCTGCAGCTGCCTTCCACACAATCCTACTTAGTTTATGGCTTGTTTATTCAGCTCTGTGCCTCCGTTAGAGTGTCCTTCACCTCAGGTCGAGCCCGAGCCCCTGTGCTTGTGAGGTAAGCTTCATTGCTCTCTCCTTTTCTGGGGATTCTATAAGCAAGACCCTCACCCACCACCAGTCCAACTCTTCCTCCACCACTTGACATTCCTGACTCAACCTCCATCACCTGTGTCCCACGAGAGCCCCCCAAGCCCCACTGCAGCCCCCAGCTTCCCTGCTCTCTCTTCCCTGTGACCTTTTGTAACCACATTTCTTGGAGGGTCTCTGAAGCGTTTCTGGTCTGCAGTGAATGAGATGGCTCTGCGGCTAAAGGTGACTGCTGCCAGGACTGATGATCCGAGTTCAATCCCTGGGACCCACTTGTGGAGGGTCAGACTTGACTTTCAGAGGTTGTCTTGAGCTGGCCTGTGTGTGTATCCACATATATGCACACAATTAATAAGTAATTTAAGATAAACATTAAAAGTGGAGTTCTGTCCTGCCCCTCTCCTTTTGCTTTCCATCCTGGATCTTCTATCCACTAGAGTCCTGTCACAGGTCCCCCACCCCCACCCACCTAAGCAGGAGTGTCATATCACCAACCCTAACATTTTGTGGTTGCTCTAAGCTGTTTGGTGCCTGGACATGAAGGCTGAAGTGGTTCTAGACTTAGCCGCAGCTCAGGGACAACCTTCGTGACTGTCTAGTCTCTCCTCTGGGTGACAAGACACCAGATGTTCTGGTACTGATGGGACACATTCCATAAAAAGGCCCAAAGCTGCAAACAACCCAGAGCTAAAACAGAAGCCATTGTGGTATCTATGCAGACTGAGTCACACCACCCTCGGAACCTGCCATGCCACTGAAGGTGATAAGCCCAGACCATATCCCGTGGGCCTATTCCTCCCCAGTTACAACTTTATACACATTTGCATAATTACGAGATACAGGGCTCTTCCAGTAACCCAGTAACCGTGTCCTAAGGGCTGGGCTTCTTCCAGGATTGTGTGAAGGACAGTATTCCCAGCACACGGAATGAGCACTTCCTACATGCTAGTTCAGTGACCTTTTTGTTTTGTTTTCTAAAAGTATCCTTTGAGGGGCTGGAGAGATGGCTCAGAAGTTGAGAGGATCTGCTGCTCTTGCTGAGAACCTAGGTTCAATTCCCCACACTCACACAGTGATTTATAACCATTCACAGCTCCAGTTCCAGGGCTAATGGCTTTTTTTTTCCTCCATGGGCATAAGAGACACGTGGCATACATACATACATACATACATGCACCCATATGCAAAGCACCCATACAGATAAAACAAAATTTGAGACAGGGATCTCTCTATGTGGTCCTGGCGGTCCTAGAACTCACTACATAGACCAGGCTGGCCTCGAACTCACAGAGACCCACCTGCCTCTGCCTCCCCAGAGATCAGATCAAAGGCGCATTTGCCACCATAGCTGGTCTAAACAAATTTTTAAAAGACTTAAATAACTGTATTGTTTAGCATGTGTAAACTGTATTTTACTATATTCACTCCACTATACTGTTTTATCTCCTCTCAATCCCTCTAAAACCTTCTCCCCCCACCCCACCCCAAACCTTCCCCCAATTTTCATGGTTTTGTATGTGTGATCCACTGGGTTTGTTTATTTTATTTTTAAGACAGTTTCTCTGTGTAGTCTGGCTGTCCTGAAACTTGCTCTGTAGATCAGGCCTCAAACTCAGATCTGCCTGCCCCCATCTCCGGAGAGCTGGGATTAAAAGTCTGCATCATCAACAGTGCCTGGCTCTGTTTATTTACTTGTTTGTTTTAAATTACTTGTATGGGTATGTGTATATCAGTGCATGTGCCCTCGGAAGCCAGAGGTATCAGCTCTTCTGTAGCTTCACTTACAGTTGGGAGTCACCCAATGTGGGTGCTAGGAACTGAACCCCATTACTTTGAAAGAGGAGTACCCTTTATTAACCACTGAGCCATCTCTCCTGCCCAACCCCCTTGTTTATTTTAATCAAGATTACTTACATGAATATGAATGGTTGTTTTGTTCTTTTTTTTTTTTTTTTTTTTTCTTTTGGTTTTTCGAGACAGGGTTTCTCTGTGTAGCCCTGGCTGTCCTGGAACTCACTCTGTAGACCAGGCTAGCCTCGAACTCTCGAACTCAGAAATCCACCTGCCTCTGCCTCCCAAGTGCCGGGATTAAAGGCGTGCGACACCACTCCCCAGCTGTTTTGTTCTTTAAGACAGGATCTGTCTCTGCCTCCCCAGTGCTGGGATTACAGGCCGAGCACCACCACACCCACACATTGTGTTATCAATCTGGCAGGCCATAAAGGAGAAATGATGGCTGTTTTAAAATGAGGACATAGTCCGGGGAGTTGTGGGGTCTTTCCCAGGGTCATTAATGCATTCAGCCAAGCCATGCACTAGGACCCTTGTGAGCCAGCCTGGGAAGACTTTAAGGTTTATAGGGACATAGAAGGTTGACTGAGGACAAGGACATGAGATAGAAAACTAATTAATTCTACAGCTGGCAGAGTGTTCTGACAGCAGGAAGCATTTCCTCAGGGCAGCATCAGAAAGGATCTAGTCAGACCTGCTCTCTGCACCTGAGCTAAGGAGCCCTGTGAGAGGGTCTAAGGTTAGCCAGGGTAGTGAAACTATAAGAACACGTGTTCTGAGCCCATCCTGCTGCAGCCCTACTGGCTGGATGGACAACTTCTTCCCTCTAGGCCTCAGTTTCCCCTTTAAACCACAATGGGTCATTGAATCTAGAGGTTTCTGGAAGCCCCTTGTAGCCAGCCAGGAAGCGCCCCCAGATGGACAAGGTGGGAATAATTGTCAAAGTACACAGAGTTCTGGGGTGCCTAGTATGGGACACCCCACCCATCTTCTCTTCCTGCTGCACCTAAGAGCCTCTGAAACAGTCTTGGGGATAAGAACACAGAAGCAAGCCGCAGCCTGGGGCCAGATGCAAGGTCCTCAAGAGTCCAGGAGAGTCATTGTAGGACTTAACCCAGTGGGGCCAAGGTGAGCATCACTAGACAGTCAGATTGCCTCCTGGGGTTACTGAAAGCTTCTTCCAGAACCTGCAATAATTCCTTTTTAAAAAAAAATTCAAACTATAGTTTGAATATAGTTGAATACATATTGTGAATATATATATATATATATATATATATATCCACAATCTTCAATTCTCTTATCTCAAAGAACATTTTATTTGTTTATTTTTAAAGAATTGTTTATTTATTTTATGTATATGAGTACATTGTAGCTCTCTTCAGACACACCAGAAAAGGACATCAGATCCCATTACAGATGGTTGTGAGCCACCATGTGATTGCTGGGAATTGAACTCAGGACCTTTGGAAGAGCAGTCAGTGCTCTTAACCACTGAGCCATCTCTCCAGACCTTTCTTTTTTCTAAATTGAAAATTTTTTTTCATAAAGTATATTCTGATCACACTTTCCCCTCTTCCTAGATCCTCTCCATGTCCCCACCCACCCGATTCTATATCCTCTTTCTCTTTAAAAAACAAGCGTGGCCAAGCAGTGGTGGTGCACGCCTTTAATCCCAGCACTTGAGAGGCAGAGGCAGGTGGATTTCTGAGTTCAAGGCCAGCCTGGTCTACAGAGTGAGTTCCAGGACAGCCAGGACTACACAGAGAAACCCTGTCTCAAAAAACCAAAACAAACAAACAAACAAAAAAACCAATAAAAAAAAAAACAACCAACAAGCCTGGCGGTGGTGGTGGTGCATACTGTAATCCTAGCACTTGGGAGACCAAGACAGGCAAAGCTCTGTGAGCTCAAGGCCTTTCTGGTCTACAGAGTTCCAGGACAACTAGGAATACACAGAGAAACCCTATCTTGAAAAAACAAAACCAAACACACAACCAACCAAATAAATAGATAAATAAGAAACTCAAACAAGAAACACACACACCACTCCACAAAAACACACAAATTTAAACTAAAACATATAAGGAAAAAGACCAATAAGACAAAAACAAACAAACAAATAAACAAAAAAAAAAACCCAAACTGAGCAAAATTACATAAATGGTCTACAAAAATGCCACTGAGTTCAGTTTATGTTGGCCACTTACTCCTGGGCATGAGGTCTACCCTGAAGTATGGTTAATAGATCTGGTGATACTCCATTGAAAAAAATAATTTTTCTTTTGCCAGGTGTTATCAATTACACATAGCTTCTTGGTTAGGGGTAAGACCCTAGGTCTATTTCCCATCTCAGTGTTTGCAGGGACCACATCTGCCTTGAACCTGTGCAGGCCTGGAGGATGCTGCCGCAGTCTCTCTTGAATTCATACTCTCTGAGAATCAGTTCATTCATTCTTTTGGCTCTCACCCACTAGGGTTGGTCCAGGATAAGGGGCCTGTGGGGCCCTGGTGATGAGATAAATGGCAGATAGGGGAGAAGAGAACGTCAGGAAAGGGCTTCAGGCCCTCAGGCTTCCAGACAGACCTCTCAGATAACGACAGAGCCGTGTCTGACGCAGGTTTCATTCCCGTCAATGACAAACCAGTTTTGCCCTGCTAACCCAGAAAAGCTGACCTTTATCATGCAACTAGTCAAGCCTGCTGATCCTGACCCACACGCCCTTCTGGTTTGTTATGTAGGCTTCTTCAGAGCCCTGGAGAATCTGACATCCCTCGGTTCTCCATGTCTGGCATGGGATGGGGCAACAGGTGTGTCAGGTGCATAAATGATACATAAAATCAGGCTTTCATTCAGCACATCTACCTGGGGCCATTGCTCAGGAGAAGCTGCCTCCAGGGACTGCCCCTGGTTTGAGAATCAGCTCTTGATCCCCAGATTTGATACAGGCATGAGAAGACCACTGATGTCTGACCTCCACCTCTAGAATCCAGGTCCTCTACTGTACAAAGGGGAACTGTAGGTGTTTGATTCCCACCCCCAATCTGGGGTCATCCCAGTACTATGTCAGTTAGCAGGTTCCAAAGCTACCTTTGAGTCCTCCAGCCAGATCTGGATCCTGATATCCTTTTACTTGAATTCTGCATCTAACCCATCCATGGCGAGTGACCTGTTGGGAGAGGTCTCAGAATACATTTACAGATACCCTTCCCTAGGGCTCCAGGGCCAGCCTGCACCGTGTCTCCTGTGACCGGAGATGAACTTGGTCCCCACACAGAGCTTCTCTTTGTGTCTTTGTTTTGCTTCTTTGTTATTATGTTGTTGTTTTTTGAGACAGTTTCTCTGTGTAGCCCTGATTGTCCTGAAACTTCACTTTGTAGACCAGGCTGGCCTCAAACTCAGAGATCTATCTGCCTCTGCTTCCCCAGTGCTGGGATTAAAGGTGTTTGACATCACCACCAGCAAAGAGTTTCTTTCTATTCTTTCTGTACTGATTTAAAAACGTACATGTTCACTCAGCTGGTACTAATAAGCTTACATACCTAACAGGACAAGGAGTCACTGTCACAAGCATCTGTCTCTGCCCTGGAAGGGTTCTTCTTGATCTTGGATATGAAAGACTCGCTGCTGGCAAGATAGATCTCCCTACAGGAGCTGCTTGGAACAGTGATGCCTACTCTAGATACCGACTCTCTCATGGCTGACAACTGAACTTGGGTCCTCTGCAAGAGACATACAGGTTTTTTGTCTTCTGTTTGTTTTTTTTTGTTTGTTTGTTTTGTTTTTTTTTGTTTTTTTTTTTTTTTTGGTTTTTCGAGACAGGTTTTCACTGTGTAGCCCTGGCTGTCCTGGAACTCACTCTGTAGACCAGGCTGGCCTCGAACTCAGAAATCCGCCTGCCTCTGCCTCCCAAGTGCTGGGATTAAAGGCATGTACCACCACCGCTCAGCCTCATCTTCTGTTCTTTAATTTATTTTTATTTCATGTGCATTGGTGTTTTGTTTGTATGTGGGTCTGTGTGAGGGAGTGGGAGTCCCTGGAACTGAAGGTATAGAGTTGTGAGCTGTCATGTGGGTACTGGGATTTGAACCCAGGTCCTCTGGAAGAGGAGCCAGTGCTCTTAACTGCTGAGCCATCTCTCTAGCCCAAGCCATACATGTTTTTAAGTGTTGTGCCATCAGAGAGCTTGAGGGTGAATTTTGAATGTTGAGCCCCAAGAGAGAGATGAGATTGTTTAGAACTACATACCATCACTCAGAGAAAGACTTGTGACCATCTGAAGCCTGGGGACTTTTTTGAGTTTCTTTCCTTGGGTTGTAAGAAACAAACCATTATGGCCTATTCTCTACATGAGTTAGCTCTGAGGAGAATCGGGACATGCAGGAGGCACTAGACCCATGTCTTCCACAGCTGGTTCCTACATGTATAAACGTTGTGTTTGTCTTAGGGTTCAAAGCCGATGACAGTGGGGCTCTGTAAGTGAGCCCATGATAAGAAAGGGGGAATTTTGAGCCCCGGGATATGCATTAGGTTAGGCTTTGTGTCGTGAGCTTATAGGATGGGGCCTCTAGGGAAAGAATAATGCTAGACACTGGAAAGATTGTACCTCCCTGAAGAACTCAGCCAGCGAGAGTGAGAAATTCAAGGGGAAAGGGAAGCGTAATAGGAATATAAATACCAGTTTCACTCCAAATGGGCCCACCGGCCATTTCTGCCTTTTTGATTTTCCTACTCTGAGTCTCCAGAACACTCAGTATGAAGTGAGGATTCCTGTTTCCCACAGTGTCTTCTTATTGTCTCAGAGTGGCAGAATCCCACAGCCTCCATGTCCCCATTGTCAGAGACCAACCCTGAAAGCCAGCATTACCCAACATCACCACAGCCTCCCTAATTTGTAAAACCCGTGAAGCAGGCCTTTATGGCTCTTGGAGAAACAGTCCAGGGGCAAACATTTCCATACCACAAACTAACCATGTTGAACTCAAATGAGGCTGCACAGGGTCGGGCTGGGTTTAAAACCTTTCCCAGCCTTGAACTTCCTGGTCCCGTCATCTTGGTTCAGGAGCCTGGGGATCAGGAAGTATGTCTGCTGCATCCGGGTTTGTAATTCAGGCTGAGTGGAATGAAGCTCAACAACTTGGAGTCTCTGGTTAAAAAGGGAGAACTGGGCTGAACTTGTGATCCTCTGTTCTTCATCTCCTGCCAGATTTACATCGAGCTGCTAAGTGAGCAAGCTGTCAGACGGTGAAAGTCATCTTTCCTTACAGACAGAATTTGAGGCCAGCTTGCCAAGTGAGACCCGGGATTGGTCAGAAAAAAACAAACAAAAGCCTTGGGGAAGGGAGGAAGCCAGAGCTTGCTGGGCAGTGGTGGTGCCTGCCTTTAATCCCAGCACTTGGGAGGTAGAGGCAGGCAGATTTCTGAGTTCGAGGCCAGCCTGGTCTACAGAGTGAGTTCCAGGACAGTCAGGGCTACACAGAGAAACCATGTCTCGAAAAATCAAAAAAAAAAAAAAAAAAAAAGAGCAAGCAAGCAAGCCAGGGTTTAGTGGCGTATACCTTTAACCCCAGAACTCAGGATGCAAAGGAATCAAGAGGCAGAGGCGGAAGCAGAGACTGAAGATGATCTCTGTGAATTCAAAGTCAGCATGGTCTATGTAGTGAGTTCTAGGACAGCCAGGGTTGTATACTGAGACGGTCTCAAAAACAAAACAACTAAATCACAACAACAACAAAAAACCCCAAGATATTAGTACTTTACAGAAAGGTTTTGTAGTGCTTACATGGGGACGTGGCTACGGTTTTCGAGGCTGGTTCTTTCTGTCTTTTGTGGCGCTCTGGCATTGAGTCACACTTGGGTAGGGACCCTCTTTTCATCGGCTCCCCCTCTGATGAGACCAGCACTGATGACCCCCAAGTGAACTTGCTGACAACATTCCCCCTGAATCTCCCAGCCAAGCACCAAAGCTTTGAAGAGGAGACCTGATTTCAGACCCGAGGAGTGCTTGCTTTATTTATTTTGCTGAGCATGCGTAGGCTTTTGTGGATTATTATTTAAACATTTTTTTCCCCAAAGCTCGCTCCTTATTTGGGCAAAGGGACTGTTGAGAAGATGTTCTGTTTGTTTTTCTCATAGGAAACAGCGGGACCTGGAGAATTCAGGGGATTGCAGGCTCCGTTCTCTCTCACCAGTGAGATCGACCCGGAGAACCCCGGAAGAGCCCAGGTGCACAAACAATCACAAAGCCAGAAATGTCAGCCCCTGAAAACTCCTTTAGAAAACCCCACCCATGCTCTGGAGCATCCGTCGTTTGGTACTTTCTAGGTGTACAGGGTAAACTGTCTACTTTGTAGGTCAGAGCCCGGAGGTGTCTAACCCACCCCATTCACAGAAGGGAACTGAGTCCCAGAGAAGGGAGAGCACAGAATGTCTCCGAAACTCCCCTCCCCCTCCCCCTTTTTAATTGCTGGGAGTGAACCCAGAGTCTCAGGCACCCTAGGCAAGCGCTCAGTCACTGAGCTACAGGCCCAGCCCTTCCCCCACAACAATCTGACACTGAAAACGTCAAGCCTGCAGGAATGCTGCAAGAACAGCAGTGTGCAAAGTCTTCTCTGTTTACAACTATTGACACAATGTTACACTTCCTTTATCCTCTCTCCATCGGGTCTGACTCAGGACACTTCACCCTTGTCCCCAAGCATGTGTGGCCTCTCACATAACCACACCAACACTATAAAAATTGAACATCTTTAAAAGAATAAGGAAAAGTCACTTTTCCATGCTGGGTGTGGTGGTGCATACCTTTAGTCACCCTTGCCTTTAATCCCAGCATCCAGGAGGCAGAAGCCGGTGGATCCCTCTGAGTTCGAGGGCAGCCTGGTTCACCGCACAGGTTCTAGGCAAGTGAGAGTTACTTATCGAGACCTTCACGTTTACTATTTGGAGTGAGAGATATATAGTTGCCACAGTGTTGTGGTTGGCAGCTCTCCCCTTTTACCATTACCAGATTAGGGGACACAGACTGTGCCCCAACAAGTCAGATTCAAGCACCTATCATTCATAAGGCATTTAAAGCTGCTAAATTAATATCAAAAGGCAAAAAAAAACCCCAACCCAACACGCATTCAACATAAGTGCAGCGGGTAGTGGGACAAAGAGATTCAGTGGCCCCAGGTTCATTTAGGGGTCCTAAAGTAAGGTTAGAGTTTAAGTAAAGGCTAGCACTATGCAGATATAAATAGTCTGGGTCAAGTTCTCACACACCATTGATCTATTGCTGTCACTTCTATAAGTTAGTCTGACAAGTTTGGAGCTTCTGTCCTGGAGAGAAGTGTTGCCTCTGGTCAGCCCGGGCTACAGGTGTTCTTGTCTCTCAGCATCAGATTCCTAGGGGGATTTCAGTTTCTTGGGGTTCATTGTCCCAATAGTCCTACAGTCAGAGTGAAGGACACAGGCCTTTTTAGAATATTTGCTTCTGGCTAAGAGGTGGTAGCACATACCTTTAATTCCGGCGCTTGGGAGGCAGAGGCAAGAGGATTTTGAGTTCAAGATCAGCCTGGTCTACAGAGCAAGTTCTAGGACAGCCAGGACTACAGAGAGAAACCCTGTCTGGAAAAATAAAACCAAACCACACCAAACCAAACACAATGATAGCAAAAAGAATATCTGTATCCACGGCAGGCCCATTTCACCATCATGCGGATCTCAAGAATCAGACTCTGGGTTATCAGGCTTAGAAGCAAGCACCTTTCCCCACCGCCCGAGCCATCCCGCTGGCCTATTGCTCTCTAATACCCATCACATGCTGATAATTTTTCTTGTTACAGTGATTATAGTAGTGTTCACTATGCATTGCTGTGTGTGTGCATCTGTGTGGTACCAGAGGCAAAGCGGGCCTTGTGGACGCTAGGCAAGTGCTCTACCACTGAGCTACAGTCCCAGCCTTTGGATATGGAGACTCAGGCTGCTCAGGCTGACCTCAAACTTGAGTTTCTCCTGATTTCTCCTTCCAAGTGCTGGAACTCCAGGCATGTGCCACTATGCCTGGTTCAGCTGCTTGTTTTTGGATGAATAAACCAGAAGTTTATTATGTGTGTAGGGGCTACGTGTCCCCAGTCTTCCTCAGTCAGCTTCCATCTTGTTTTGTCCTTTGTCTTTTTGGGACACAGATACTTTCGAAGCAGAGTGGCCTGTTGTCTGGCAGATAGGCCCCCAGTTTGGATCTGTCTGTTTGCTTCCTGCCAAGCATACCCAGGTTAAACTCTGCAGGCAGGGCACTGAGTAGGTGCCTTTGAGTCCTTGCTGCTGTGAGTCCAGGAAACACATACAGTCTGTCTGTTTGGTGATGCCCAGCTAGGTCATTTCGTTAAGCCAGCACCTCTACATCTGTGTCCAGAATCAGTATTGACTCACAGACTTGTATTTTATCAAATGGGCTAAATGTAAAATATTCCTGCCTTTGTTTATTTTGTGCTCAAAGTTCCCCAGATCGGGTGAGGGCACCTCTTCCAGCTGGTCTAGACTGGCTACTTTGACACGTGTTCAACATTCTTTAATTGATTGCAAATGCCTAGCTCCTCCTGCCTTGCCCTTCCCAGGCTGGAGTTAGCCCCTCTCCAAGGGGCCAGAGGATCTTTGGCAGGAAGTGGGTTTCAGAATGTAAGCATTTGAACTTTGTTTTCTGCAGGGGTGAGTGTTGGAGGGTAGGAGAGGTAAAGCAAAGCTCTTTAAGTGATCAGAAAGAGTAAAAAACAAGAACAAAATCACATCATTTTGCTTATTTGTGTGTGTGAATGTGTGTTCCAAGCATGTACATGTGCATATGTTTGCACGTGCAGGCAAGATGTCAAAACATCAGGCGTCTTCCTCTTTATACCATATTTTTTGAGACAGCCAGAAAATCTTTGGGATCCTTCTGTCCCCACCTCCCCAGCCCGGGGATTCTAGGTGTGCCACTCTGCCTGGCTTTTTACATGGGTGCTGGGGATTTGAACTCATGTCCTGTGCTTACAAGGCAAGCGCTTTACTAGCTGGCCCATCTTCCTTGTCCTATTCTGCTCCATAGAGTTCTTTCTGCATTCTAAATCTTCCTCATTCTCTAGTGAGCACATCTTCAGTGCTAGGATACCACAGGCTTGCCCTCCCGCCCCCACTACCAACAACTTCCTGGGAAAATTCTGGGCTCTATCTCAAGACTCTGTTCTTAAGGTCTTCTCTAAGAAGGGCCTGAGAAAGCTGGTTGCAAATTCACCCAGATCCAGTTTTCTTTCTTTTTTTTTTTTAAAGATTTATTTATTTATTATATATGAATACACTGTAGCTGTCTTCAGACACACCAGAAGAGGGCATCAGATCTCATTACAGATGGTTGTGAGCCACCATGTGGTTGCTGGAATTTGAACTCAGGACCTCTGGAAGTGCAGTCAGTGCTCTTAACCATCTCTCCAGCCCCAGATCCAGTTTTCACACAGATGATCATAGTATCCATTTCCCACTTTATTGATTTACTGGTCCCCTGCCCATGCTTGTTCATTCCTATGTCTTACATATAAAACTGATTTAAGATGCCTTTGGGGGTATGCACAGATTCCTGACACTGGAAGGAACTGATTGATTTCGGTGAGGACCCCATCATTTTCCTCTCCAGTTTTTCAAGGTCTGATCATTTGTTACTCTTAAGGATTTACATTTGACTGGACTGAGACTTAGAAGCAGATGCTCTCAGAGAGGACACCTACGTCTTCTGGCGATCTGTTCCTGGCACTTTTTCTCTGTGGCTTCCTTCATTCTCTCAGCATTCTGCAGCCTCCTCCTTGTTTTCTTTAGTGTGTCGTTTCTTCAGCGCAACACGTCGGCGTTTGTGTTGCAGGACACATGGAGTGTCAAGACGCAGAGTCTTGGGTGCATTTAAGGGCTTCCTGACAACATGTTGGCAGGCATCATCTTCTTTAGAGAGATCAAAAGTTGGCACATTTTTGCTAGCTCTTTTGGTCCCCAGCAGCAGAAGCACTGTAATATCTGTTAATCTAAAAATAGTCTCTCTCTCTCCCTCCCTCCCTCTCTCTCTCTCTCTCTCTCTCTCTCTCTCTCTCTCTCTCTCTCTCTCTCAGTAATCAAGTTGAGAACATTCTTTCCACAAGATATCTGTGAACACACTTACAATTCTCCTCCCCCATTCTCATTGGTCATAACACGAATGCCCCTTACTCAACGGCAGGGAGTTCTGCTGTGGGTCAAGACAGACACCTTGCTTCAAGGGAAAACTTTGTTTGTTGTTCCCACCACTGATTGGGGGCCCATAACCCTTCCACTCTTCACCCAGAGCATACCTAGGGCATGCTCTATTTCTAGGGCCGTGTGTTTCTCATAGGACCAGTGAAGTTTGCATTAAGGATCCACTTCAAAGAGTTCTGACAGCAGCGGCTGGGTAGCTGTTCAAGGAGCCATCAGCTGAAGAGGTGCAGCACAAAGGAGCAGGCTTCCTTCTATTCCACCTTCCCCTTCAGTTTTGCTGAGAGGACCCAGGGTCTTACTTGGACCAAGCAAGCATCTACCACGGAGCTGCACTCCAGTCCACCATCACTATTGTCTGCTGCCTCTCAGAAAGAGGTTCCTGCTCCGTCCCTGCCTCCCTGGGCCTCTGTCTTGCACGGCCTGTGAACAGAAAGAGCCATCATCCAGGACTTCATTTTCCCATGATCGTTAATTTTATCAGTATCTGCCACATAGTATGGGCTCATGCTTTTGAGAATTAGCATCTCTACAGTATAGAAATTGAGGTCCCAAAGATGCTTGTGGGAATTAGCATCTCTACTTTACAGTATAGAAATTGAGGTTCCAAAGATTGGGTTAGCTCAGTCAGCACTGTGAAAGCCTCAGCTCAGTTTCAGCACACCTTAGAAGCTTTGCAGAAGACCCAGAGAAGGACCAGAACTTCAGTAGCTGGTCCTAAGCACAGCACTGGTAGGAGGAGCCCAGGGCAGGACTACATGCAAATATCTCAAGGAGAGGCTTTGGATTGGTCCGCTTGAGAGGGGCGGAGCATGCCTTTGCTGGTGGCAGGTGAACGGAGCTGCAAGGGCTAGGTGCGCGCTCGCAGGCTGAGTGAATCTCGAAGGCTCATCTAGGGCGATGCTCCTGCTCTGGGCCCTGTTGGCCCTTGGATGCCTGCAGTGTGGCTGGAGTAAGCCGGGGACGAGAACACCGGGGCGTGTCCAGGGAGGCCTGAGGGGAGTGGAGACAAGGAGTGACACTGGGAATCTCATTTAGGCGGTCCAGGAATAGGTGCCAGCCCTAAGGACACGGATGTTAGCAGCTGTAGTAATAGAAACTGATGAGAATCCCAGCGCCCACCCCTGGGTTTGCCTCAGCCCTGTGATGGGTGTTGCTAGAGAACACCACACAGGGGCTGCAGAGAGCAGACCCACCCAGTCCTATGGTGACCTCTGAACTGAGGGAGAGGTAGAGAGGCAGGTTCCTGGAGTGGGAAGGATAGCCCATCCTGGGATTGGCTTGTTGATCCTTGTAGCTGTGAGGCAGGCAGTGAGGGGAAGCGTGCAAGGGTTGAAGCTGAGAGTAGACGAGGAAAAGCCCTGAACTTTGGGACCTCACTGTCTTTCCTGAGAGACTAGACTATGTAGGAAGTCGATGGGGAGCCGCAAAGGGTCCGAGAGAAAGGAAAATGGGTGAGGTTTGCTTGTTAGGTTAGAGGGTTCAACTAAAGAGCGTGGGGGGGGGGGGGGAAGGGCCCGTGGGGGCAGAGAGACCTTATGGAGACAGCTAGGGGGCAGCAGCTGTCTGGCTGGGGTGGGGTGGGGTGGGGATGTGTCCGCCCAGAATGACCAGCAAGGTGGGCACAGGGGCACTGATTATCTTTGAGAGAAGTTCATAGGATGGCCCATTGGGAGGACCAAACCCAGTGCTGGACTTGCAGCAAATGCTGCATAGGTCCCCTGCCCAGAGGTCAGCTCGTACCCTCATTGCCTTCCCAGCTGTGAACCTCCAGCCCCAATTGGCCAGTGTGACCTTTGCCACCAACAACCCTACCCTCACCACCGTGGCCTTGGAGAAGCCTCTGTGCATGTTCGATAGCTCAGAGCCGCTCAGCGGCTCTTACGAGGTTTACCTCTATGCCATGGTAGACTCAGGTAAGGAACCTGCTTCCTTCCAAAAGGGCCCTTGACAGTCTACAGGGAGGAGGGAGGTGGGGGATGGGACACTGCACGCCTGTGAAGGTCCAGGATGTCCTTGCTCATCACTTCTCTCTCTCTCTCTCTCTCTCTCTCTCTCTCTCTCTCTCTCTCTCTCTCTCACACACACACACACACACACACATACACACACACACACACACTGACACCACTGTGACTGTGGCCCCAGACTGCCCTTGCCAGGTTGGTGGGAGGGAGCCACACCCGTTTCTGAGTACCCACCTAGCACTAGCTGCCTTGCCCACTTTAGACACAGTCTGTAAGCAGCATGGAGGGTATTATGGTAGAGTAGGGGATGAAGGGGTGGGGTTCCTCTCTGAGGCTCTGACAGCTCCATTCTGATCTCACTGGCCTTTGAGCCTAGGTAGTTTCAGGGTTTTTCCCAGGATTGCTCCCTGTGACCCAAACCACACCCCTTCGATGCAAGCTCCTGGGTTTGGGGACCAGCTACCCAGTAATGGCCTCTTAACGTCTCCAGCATCCTATCCTGTCAGCAGGCCTCTACTACTGCCTACATGCGCCCAATCTGTGGATACCCTGGGCTATTTTCTATCTCATGGAAGTCCAAGGCCAGAGATGTCAAATGGTTAGTCCAAGATCACCCAGGAAGTAAAGAGAAAACCAATATGAGACCCAATATGGGTCCGGCCACACCCACCTTAGCATTATCCTAGCCCTTCTCATTTTGTAGAGGAAGGAATCCAGGGTTGCCAGCTACAGGTGGCAGAGGTTTGTTGAGCTGGAGGGACACTGCAAGACAATTGAGTGAGAGATGGATCCAGTACCTCACAGTGTGGTGTTCCCGGGCCAGCTGCACTGTTAACCCTGAGCACGTGCCAGTCATCCTAGTGCCCAGCACCAACCTGGATAGATTTGGACTTGGGTGTTTGATGGGTGACTCAGTGCTTGCTGCTGAGTTGGAGTAGCCAGGGTCTTGACTTTCTGCATTGTCTCTGCAGCCATGTCCAGAAATGTATCTGTACAGGACGGCGCTGGCGTCCCCCTGAGAACCACCTTCCGGCAAACCCAGGGTGGGAGGTCAGGCCCCTACAAAGCTGCGGCCTTTGACCTGACCCCTTGTGGTGACTTGCCCAGCCTGGATGCTGTTGGAGATGTGACCCAGGCCTCAGAGATCCTGAACGCATACCTAGTCAGGGTGGGCAACAACGGGACCTGTTTTTGGGACCCCAACTTCCAGGGCCTCTGCGACCCACCCCTGACAGCAGCCACTGAGTACAGGTGGGTGTCAGTAGCTGAGGGAAGATGGAAGACCCAAGAGGGGAACAAATTGGGGGAAGCCACACTTCCGGGAGCTTTTGCTCAGGGATCAGGTGTCAGGGAAGGTGGGCTTCCTGGTTTGCAGCAGGTACCCAGAGACCCAATGGGGCCTTGCTTGGCACCTTGCTCTGCGAACAGTTTGAAATCCATCCTGTCTTCCTTTTCTTCTTTCTTTCCAACCTCTCTCCTTCCCTCCTTCCTCCCCTACCTTTCTCCTCCCCACCCTCTCTTTTGCTTTGAGACAGGCTTTCATGTAGCCCAGGCTAGGCTTGACCCCCCTGTGCTGCCATGGCTTCCCACATCCTGAACATGTGCCCTTCCATTGAGCTACGGTCACAGCTACCTAAGGGAGCTTTAATTTTAAGGGTCATTAAACTACAGGCTGTAGATGAATTGGTCTACAGGTTATCCAGTCCACTGTCTAAACTGGGACTTAAGTGAGCTATAGAGCTGACTGTCTCTCTGGGTCTTCTCTTCTGATTAGCTTGTTTGGGGATTCTTGCACCTAAAACATAGCCCTGATTCACGGGAACTGGTGCTGGTGATGGATGCTATTGGGCTGGTTCTCTAAATTCTCTTTGTTAACCCCAAGGACCGGAGCTGCTAAGGGGATGTGTGGATTAACACAGGGGTGCTACAGGTGCATAAAATAAAAAGGGGGTGCTCCCAGAGGAAGGCTGAGCAACAGCCCCAAACATGAAGGCTTCCCAGAGCAGATGCTACCAAATGGGGAGAGGATCCAGGAGATATGTGGTCAAGTTCAACATCCTTCTGTTGTCCTGACCTCACACTGTGGCTGTCTCCTGGAAGACTTCCTGTGTGCTCCCTATAGTCCTCCTTCCTCCTGTTTCCTGTGGCTGGGTGCACATGTTAGATGAAAGCCACCCTTACTCCATCTTCTTCCAGATTCAAATATGTCCTGGTCAACATGTCCACAGGCTTGGTGCAGGACCAGACCCTATGGTCAGATCCTATCCGGACCAACCGGCGTAAGTGTGTGCTGGGGGGTGAGATCCTTGGAGCTGAGTCCAGGCTCTAAGCCCGGCCTCTGCCCCTCACATAGTGGGCACCTCCATCTCCATGCCTGGCTAGCCTGGTGGGATTCCTCTAGGAACTCTAACGATGGCAGCAGGCCCAGCACTCCTGGAGCCAGTCTTAAAGGGTTGGCCTCTGGGGACAGTGTGCATATGGGACTGCTTAGACTTGGGGTACCAGACTGGAGTTGAACTCAGTATAGACAGTGCCACAAGTCACTTGCTCACTGTAGGACCTGTCCATCATTTCCAAGGTGACAATAACCAGACAGATCGAGAGCCATATCCCCTCTGAGCCTTTTGCTCAGTTTTATTTTGTTTAGAATATGTATGGCATGTATGTCACCAGAAGTGACAATCACTAACCTTATGCAGAAAGGGGAAGACACCAGAAAGACTCAGACTTTGAGAAGGGGTGAGAAGTGGAGGGTCCACTGGGTCAAAGGCTGGGAAGAGCGATTATTGCCCTGTGCTCCTAGGTCACCCTGGATTCCTGGAAAAAGACTCAGGGTGGGACATTTTCTGGGGATTAAGTGGGTTGTGGTCCTCTGCAGCCACCCCCTACTCGGCCATTGACACGTGGCCCGGACGGCGGAGCGGAGGCATGATTGTCATCACATCCATTCTGGGCTCCCTGCCCTTCTTCCTGCTCGTGGGTTTCGCCGGAGCCATCATCCTCAGCTTTGTGTGAGTTCCAACAGCTGGGAGAGAAGGAGCCTGGAGACAGGGTGACACTCTCCCAGGAAAGGCTTAGTGTCCGGGTCCTCTGAACAGGACAGGGAGGGAAAGCAAGGGGCAGCCTGCCATGGTGAGAGCAAGCAGAGCCTTGGTATCTCAGGGTCACGTCCTTCAGCTGGCAAGGGAGGGGCCCAGGAGAGGGAAGAACTCAAGTGCATCCCAGTCTGTGGGCAGTGAGCCTATTCAGATCTCAGTTCTTGGGCTGGGAGTGTAGCTCAGTGGTATGGCACTTGCCTAGTACATAGGAGGCTCTGGATTCAATCTCAGCACTCCACAGAGGAGACAAGTTTTAGCTGTGATGGAGTCTTGTGACCTTAGCAAGGCATCCAGGGTCTTCGTTTCTCCATATGGAAAATGGAGGCAATAGGGATATTCAGGGCAGAGTCTTCCTATTTCATCCCATGAGCCTCTCTCTGCCCATGATCCTCTTTCAAGATCAGAGTATCTGCCTCCTCCTCCAGGAAGCCTTCCACTGGACTTGTCCTCTCTGTGTGATCATTCTTGTCTTCCCTGATGATCAAGGAGGGCACTCTGAGGACTTGGAACAATGGCCTCTAATTCTTCAGATCAAAGATGTGACATTATCCATATAAGTTCAAGAAGGGTGACCCTTCCCTTATTCCTGAGGCCTAGCATACAGCAAGGGCTCCAAAAATACTGGCTTGTTGAGATTATGTCCTGGAACACAATGTAATATCTAAGTTAGGGCCCTGAGCAATTGGAGGAGTCCAGGTCTGCTTTGTTGCCCTAATCCTGGCTCTCTCTCTCTATGTCAGGGACATGGGCAGTTCTGATGGGGAAACAACACACGACTCACAGATCACTCAGGAGGCTGTCCCCAAGACCCTGGGGGCTTCTGAGCCTTCCTACTCATCTGTGAACCGGGGCCCACCCCTAGACAGAGCTGAGGTGTTCTCCAGCAAGCTCCAAGACTGAAGCAGGCCAAGCCCCAGCTCCAGGCCATGGCCTCCTCTCAGCCTGGCACTGCGGTTGGCAGTGAAGGTGTTTGTGCTCTGACTGGACCAGATGTGAAACAAGACGTCTTGGTCCAACTTCATGGAAATGCTAAATAAAATCTTAAGTGTTAATGTCCGAGTGAAAGGAGAAGCAAAGGATGGACATTGGGTAACGTCACACTAAGGAGTTGGACACTGGGTCTCAGGAGGTAGGGGCACTGTGTTTAAAACTATGGTGGCGAGAGCTGCCTGAGGACGTGTGTTGCTCAGCTCTGAGCCCTGACTCTTGGTCTTCCCATCTGTTAAATGTGCTGCTGGCTCTGGGCTGTTACAAGGCTAGTCTGACCCAGCTTCCTGAACCACTTTCCCGGAGAGCATCTTCATGGCTGTGTTCCGTGCCTTCTGGAGAATGATCGTTGCTTTTGGTTTAGAATCAGTGGGTTCATGAGTAGATAGCAAGGCCGAATAAAGACTGAATAGCAAGAGGTATAAGTAGGGATGATAGATAGATAGATAGATAGATAGATAGATAGATAGATAGATGGATGGATGATACATAGATAGGTAGATAGATAAATGATAGGCAGATGGTAGATGATTGATAGGTAGGTAGATAGGTAGGTAGATATAGATGATGGATGATGGATAGATGGTAGATAAATAGGTAAATGATAGATAGGAGACAGATGATAGGTAGATAGAAAGTAAAACACTATCAAATCAGGCACTGAAAATAGCCAGTGGGAATCAACTAAAACCCTTTAAGCAGTCAGCTTGGGCGTCCCATGGAGAGCCCTGGGCAGGGTGGCTCACCCCATTAGGTAAGGCTTCCAAGTGATAAATGATGTCATCAAAGTGAGCCCTCTGGATATCCAGCAGAAACTGACTGGGGAAGTTGAGGCAGTCAGCTGGAGTTTCCAACTGGCCATTCTCTCTATGGCTGAGCCTCCAGCCTCCCTTTCCCACTGCAGGCACTTTTATACCTTGGGATAAACCACAGTAACTCTTGTTGGGATGGTTTATGTCCACGTTGTTCCATTCTTCCTGTCAGTTAGAGGGCTGCCCGTTCCCAGACAAAGGGCTTTGGAGGACTCCAGCTAATCATGCTCGAATCTGAAACAGGACGGGATGACAGCTAGTTTCCAGAGCCAGCCTCCTAGTGAGTTCAAATGACAATTGAACAATGTAATGGACATCTTAGGTCCCCAGACCCGCAGGAAGGTGAGAAGTGGGTGAGTGAGATTGTCACAGAGTAAGTCTAAGAGGTTGCAGGATGCACAGGGAGGACACCAAGTCTACCTGTGCTCATGCATGTGTGTGAAGGATCTGTCCCTGACCAGGGTCTGGGTTCAAAAGACTCATTTTTCTGAGGTACGTACCAAGACGCTTCCCTGTTTGGGGTGTGCAAAATGAGTCCCAGCCCACCCCTCATCACTGAAAGGGGTGCTCTGGGGCTGTTTACAGTAGAAAAGTTATTTACAGTCGAAGGAAGGCAACACACACACACACACACACACACACACACACACACACACACAAACTAGTGGTAGCCCCAGTGACTAGACTCTTCATCCCAGGCCACTGTAGAACAATACACGCCTGTGGCCCTTACCCTCAACTCATATGTTGAAGTCTTGACTCTTAGTGGGTGATATTAGGGTGGGAGCCCTTGGAGAGTGTTTGGTGTTGAAGGTGGCGTCTTCACCACTGGATCAATGTTCTTATAAAAGACCCCAGAACTGGTGTGGTGGCACATGCTTGTAATCTCAGAGCTCCGGAAGAGGAGGCAGGAAGACCAGGAGTTCAAGATCATCTTGGGCAACATAGTTGGTTTAAGGACAATATGGGCTACACATGAGACCTGTTGAGAAAAAGGGATGTGGAGGAGGGGTAGGAGGATGTAAGGGCCAGCCCTGAGATCTCTGGCCATGTCTTAGTTAGGGTTTTACTGCTGAGAACAGACACCATGACCAAGACAACTCTTATAAAGACAACATTTAATTGGGGCTGGCTTACAGATTCAGAGGTTCAGTCCATTATCATCAAGGAGGGAACATGGCAGCATCCAGGCAGGCATGGTGCAGGAGCTGCTGAGAGTTCTGCATATTCATCTGAAGGAGGACAGAAGACTGGCTTCTAGGCAGCTAGGTCAAGGGTCTTAAAGCCCACACCCACAGTGACACACTTCCTCCAAAAAGGCCATACCTCCTAACAGTGCCAGTCTCTGGGCCAAGAGCATATTCACATTACCACAGGCCATGAAAAAAGCTAAGGACCGAGGCCACACAGGCACCCCGACCTCTCTTCCCAAACCATGAGGAAGGTTTCCATCACTCACCAGCCACCCTGTGTGTGCCTGATTACAGTCTTGCACAGACTTGTGATGGTCCCCTGATAGGTGTGAACCAAGAGTGAGCCCCTGGAGGGCAGGGAGGCGTCTGGCCTGTGACAAGGCAGAATGTCATGTGAGAGGGCATGTTGGAGTGAGGATATTACCTCGTGGTGATGAAGACGGATCGAGTGAGAGAGAGAGAGAGACAGGGAAGAAAGGAGGAGACAGAGAGAGAGCAGGGACAAGATGTAGTTCTAAAGAACACACCTGAAAGATAGAGACCTTTCAGCTACATCTCATGACCAATACTGAGTCCCAGTACCCCATCACGTAATGGATACATTCATGAACCATTCCGTTCATAAGGTCTCACGAACCAATCATGAACCAAGTGCCACCTCTGTTTGAGGCTCAAGAGTTAACAATAAGCCTTTGGGAGACATTTCTAGATTTGAACCATAGAAGTTTTGGGGCAGAGAGACAGACCCCTGAGGCAAGCGTGGGCTCTGCAGTAACCCAGGCAGGAGGTATGACCAGCTCAGTATGAAACGGAGCAGACGGAAACCAGGTAGGAGAGTAATTTGCTGGGGGCTAAAGAACATGGTGATGGAGTGGCCATGAGATGGCAGGAAAAGGGGCAGGACCCATGGGTTCAGGGCCAGGGCCACTGGGGATGTGATAATGCCACCTCAACTTGGGTTGGGGGAAACTGGAAATGTTCCGTGTAGGCTGCTTAGGCTGTATCCACAGAGCCCAGCAGGAGCAATGGGTGTCACTCAAGGAAGGGAGGGGTTGCAGGTACCCACATTGTCATTATCTGAGTGAGCTAGAGAGATCATGGCTCCCGGGGATTCCTCAACCCACGCTGTGACAGGATTTATGTTTCAATGCCCTTGGGGACCAGTTCTGGCATTCCCACTGATAAAAGATGCATTGATGTTTAAATCCCTATGTACACAGCTGGACATCTGTACACATAACCTTTGCTACCCTCCCATACTCTGTTTGATTAATTCTTCTGACAGTGCTGGGAGGGAACTCAGGACTTTGCACACGCTAGATGAGCCACACCCCATGTGCCTTCTGTATACTTAAAATTGCTGGTATGTTTATTTGCCTTCAGATAGGGTCCCGTGTCTCCCAGGCTGGGATCAAACTCTTGGACTCAAAGGATCCTTTGATCTCAGCCTCCTGAGCAGCTGGAGCAGCAGGTGGGAAGCACCTTGCCCAGCTCCTGTTATGTGCAGAGGCTGTGTAAGAGTTGTGTTAACCAGAGAGTAAAGGGGCAAAGCCTCCTTCTAGTGTGTGCATGCATGAGCAGGTGGCCTTGCCTATGTACCCACAAATGGAGGCCAGAGGTCAAATGTCTTTATCACTCTGCACCTCATAAAAAAAAAAAAGGTTGGGGCTGGGGAGATGGCTCAGTGGTTAAAAAGCACTGGCTGTTCTTCCAGTGAAGGCAGGAGCAATTTTCAGCACCCACATGGCAGATCACAGCTGTCTGTAACTCCAGAACTCCAGTTCTAGGGGATCCTACATTCCTATACAGACATATATCCAGGCCAAACACCAATGCATGTGAAATAAAAACAAATTTTAAAACATGCTCTTTTACATTTATTTATTTTGTGGCAGGGGATGACAGGTGTATGGAGGTCAGGGCAACTGTCAGGAACTGATTCTCTTCCTCCATCATGTGGGCTTCAGGCGATGGCCTGAGGCTGTCAGATGCAGCTACCATCCCTACCCAGTGACTCATTTTGCCCCCCTCTCTGACTTAATATTACTGTTGTTGGAGGGATTTTCTTTCTTTTTTATTTTTCGTTCTTTATTTTATTTTTTTCCAGAGACAAGGTTTCTATGTGTAGCCTTGACTGCCCTGGAACTCACTCTGTAGACCAGGCTGGCCTCAGACTCAGAAATCCGCCTGCCTCTGCCTCCCAAGTGCTGGGATTAAAGGCGTGTGCCACCACTGCCCGGCTTATTCTTTATTTTGAAATAGGGTTTTTCCATATAGCCCTGTGAGATGGTTTGTATATACTTGGCCCAGGGAGTGGCAGTATTAGGAAGTGTGGCCTTGTTGGAGTAGATGTGTCACTGTGGGCATCATGGGCTTAAAACCCTCATCCTAGATGTCTGGAAGTCAGTCTTCCACTAGCAGCCTTCAGATGAAGATGTAGAACTCTCAGCTCCTCCTGCACCATGCCTGCCTAGATGCTGCCATGCTCCCACCTTGATGATACTGGACTGAAGCTCTGAACCTGTAAGTCAGCTCCAATTAAATGTTGTCCTTTATAAGATTTGCTTTGGTCATAGTGTCTGTTCATAGCAGTAAAACCCTAAGACAGAAGTTGGTACCAGGGACTGGGGTATTGCTGTGATAGGCCTGACCATGCTTTTGTTTGGAAGAATGTGGATTTTGGGACTTTGGATTTGGAAAGCAATGGAATGTTTTATGTGGGGCTTAATGGGCCATCCTAGGAGGAATACGGAAAACTTTGTTACTATGAGTGATTTTAACTATGCAGACATAGCCCAAGAGGCTTCAGAGAAGAATTTCAGTATATGGCAAAAAGACTGTTTTTTTTTTTACTTTTTGTTTTTTGGTCTGTGGTATTTTAGTGAAGAGTGTGGTTGCTTTCTCCCCTTGTATGAAGAGTCTACATGAGGTTAAGGTAAAGTTATGTTAATTACACTGACAAAGGAAGTCTCAAAAAAGCCCATCATACACTCTGTTCTCTGGTGAAGTCTCACGAAGAGCATTTTGAACAAGTGTAGCAAGCTTAGAAAGGAAAAATATAAAATACATGGTTCAAGTATTTAAGGAGCACCAGGAAGTGAAATGGAGCTGAATCCTATGTTCTAGAAGATAACAGATTAAGGGAGTGGGACTTTGGGACAAGAGCCTATCCAGCTAAGTTTAGATCCAGGCATGGAGTTACACACCCTTAATCCCAGGAGTCTGGCATACAGATCTGAGTTCAAGGTCAACCTACAGAGCAAGATGCAGGACAGCTAAGCTTAGGCGGTGAAGGAGTTGGAAATGAGGAAGCTGGTGATGATGCAACAGAACAAGAGAGCAAACAGCAGAACTCGCAGCTTCGGCCACGTGGCTCTGGCTTTAGAGTGAAAAATAGAAGGGACTACTGGAACACTTGATGCTTGTTACCTAGAGCTCAGGAATTATCGATGATTAAGAAGATACCAGCATTGCTGGGCGGTGGTGGCACATGCCTTTAATCCCAGCACTTGGGAACCAGAGGCAGGTGGATTTCTGAGTTCGAGACCAGCCTGGTCTACCGAGTGAGTTCCAGGACAGCCAAAAAAGAAAAAAAAAAAAAAGAAAAAGAAAAAAGAAAACACTTCCCAGAAGATTTCATGATGCTGGTATCTTCTCTCTCTCTCTCTCTCTCTCTCTCTCTCTCTCTCTCTCTCTCTCTCTTTTTTTTTTCGAGGCAGGGTTTCTCTGTGTAGTCCTGGCTGTCCTTGAACTCACTCGGTAGACCAGGCTGGCCTCGAACTCAGAAATCCGCCTGCCTCTGCCTCCCAAGTGCTGGGATTAAAGGTGTGCACCACCACCACCCAGAGGGAAGTGTTTTCTGCAGAAGTGATGCCAGCCCTTTGGAGGAGCCAAGAAGATCATGTGTGGATCCCAGACACTGAAACAAGAAGCTGTGACATTGAAGTTGCCTTGGAGACCCCAGGATTTTTGAGATGCCAGAGCCATGGGCTATCTGCTGAGGAATGCTACTAATAGGAAGTGGAACCAGCCCAGGAAAAGTTTGTTGCAGTTATCAAAGATGAAAAAGGAGCAGGAGATCTGAAAACTGCTTTGACATCAGACATGGAGATTCACAGTTTAGAGTTTGCCCACCTGGTTTCCTGTCTTGTTTTGTGGATTACAGTTAAGCGATTGGATGGATCTCAGGAGAGACTTTTAACTTTGAACTTTTAACATTGTTGAGACTGCTATAGACTATGGGGACTTGGAAGCTGGACTAAACATACATTTTATTATGCTATGGTTAGATATAGCCCCCATAGACTCATGTGTTTGAACAAGCCTATGGGGGCCAGGCAGAGGATTATGGTGGTTTGTATATGCTTGGCCCAGGGAGTGGCAGTATTAGGAGGTGTGGCCTTGTTGGAGTAGGCGTGTCACTGTGGGCTTTAAGACCCTCACTCAAGAAGCCTGGAAGGCAGTCTTCCACTAGCAGCCTTCAGATGGAGAGGCAGAACTCTCAGCTCCTCCTGCACCATGCCTGCCTAGATGCTTCCATGCTCCCACCTTGATGATACTGGACTGAACCTCTAAACCTGTAAGTCAGCCCCAATTAAATGTTGTCCTTTGTAAGACTTGCCTTGGTCATGGTGTCTGTTCACAGCAGTAAAACCCTAACTAAGACACCCTGGCTGTCCTGAAAATTTGCTCTGTAGACCAGGCTGGTCTCAACCACAGAGATCTGCCTGCTTCAGCCACCCAAGTGGTGAGATTAAAGGTGTGAAACCACCACACATGGATCTTTTTTCTTTTTTCTTTTTGAGATGGTCTCACTGTGTAGCTCTGGCTGGTCTGAAACTCACTCTGTAGACTAGGCTGACCTCAAATTCACAGACACCCACCTGCCTCTGCCTCCTGAGTGTTGGGATTAGTGGTGTGCACCACCACGCTGGGCCTCTTACCTTATTTTTGAGAGGATCTGCCACTGACTCTGGAGCTCACTACTTCAACTAGACTTGCTGACCCTGGAAACCTCGGGATTCTTGTATCTCTGTTCTCCACCCCAGTCTAGAGTTATAGAAGTGCACAGCCACAGCTAGCTTTTGCAAGCAAGTTGGGGATTTGAACTTAGATCTTTATGCTTGCACAGTGAGCACTTTATCCACCAAGCTGTCTCTCTGGCTCTCTCTGAATCTTTTTTTGATCCACGTTTGGTTGATCCATTGTTATAGAGTCCAGATATGAAGCGCGAGAGGTACGGTGGCAGTCGTCAGATGGCTAGCGATGCACTGGAGGCTACTTCTGAGCAGGCCAAGAGTCTTCTCACTGCTGCTTTTCTTTCCTTATCTTCTATGCTAGGAAAGCCAGCTGCTGTAGAACCACAGGTACCGCCCCTCCACTGTCAGACTCTGTCCTCTCAACAGCAAATAAGCTTTTGCATTTTATGGCACTTCAGGGCACTCTCTTCTGGAGATCTGCCACCCTGGCAGACTGCCACACAAGCCCCATGGACTGGGATTCCCCAGCATCTACTCTTGGCAGAACTCTGCCGATGTCCTAGGACTGGGGCTAGTAGAGGTTTGGGACCCACTGCTTCAAAACCCTGCAACTGCATTATCCTGGAAGCTGTCATGATAGCCTGTCATGTGGCAGGTTCTGATGAGGTCTCAGGCTGTGGAGCTGTGTTCCACCTGGCATGCTTGCTTCACAGCAGGGGACTCACTTGGCTTGGGTTAGCCACCCGACCTCAGGAATGCAGGGGTTCTAGGAACTGACAGCATGTATGTCTGTGTACCATGTATGTGCTTGGAGAAGAGAGTCATTGGTCTTGTTATGTTGCCTTGCTTGGCCTGGAATCCACTTTGTTGACTCCCAGAGGTCTACCTCCCTCTGCCTCCTGAGCGCTGGAGTTAGAAAGTGTGTGTACCACCTTGCCTAGCCAAACATCCTCTCTTCACAAGAGACCTAGCTCTGGGACTCCTTATGTTGATGAGATGCAAAATGAGCTAATATATTGAGCTAGTCCGTTTCTCTGCATCCTCACCAGCACTTGATGTGGTTGCTATTTTTCACTTTAGCCTTGTGTTGGGTGAAGCTCTGCCCATTTTCTCCAGAAGTAGGGTCGGATTCCAGTTCCTCCATACCTGCCAGCACTGTCTCCATCTGGCTTTTTTAATTGAACATTCTAGTGTGTAGTTGTACCTCTGAGTGGTTTTGATTTGCATTTCCCTCATGGATAATAACGCAGAGTACTCTTCCAGGTGCCCATGTGCCATTTCCGAGTCTTCTTTGGGGAAGCCTGTGTTCAAATATTTACTCAATTAATTACATTTCTTTAACTCTTCCATTGCTGCTGGTTGCTCATGGGCTTTGCATATCCAAAGCGAGCGGCAGCTTTCTTGTTTAGTTTCAATTTGCTTTTACAAATGTAATCTGCGGGTTTTTAAAAATTGGACCCTTTACCTCATTATTGAATTGTGAGAGTTCTTTATATATTTTAGATCATGCCTTTGGTCAGACATACATTGTCCAAGTTTCTTATAGTCTAAATCTTTCCCTTACATGATTTATTTTTTTCTCCCTGGTCTTATTGGCCCTCAGCACTTCGTTGATGGTCATTTTTCCTTGGCTAAACAGTCAGCTCAACAAAGGGCAAGTATGGTTTTCTTGTTGTGTCCTGAGCTCTTCACACAGTGGACACATGAATACTTATTCAGTGCCTAGTTGTCCCCAACTATTTCATGGCTGTTGGGGGTGCAGGAGACCTGGGAGAGGAGAGTCTCAGACCAGCCTGTTGTAGAGGTTCAGGTCAGCAGTAAGGAGGCCCTCCATGGAGTAAAGGTGAACTGATGGGAGTGAGGCAGGCACAGCCAATACGGGGAAAGTGGAGATGTTCTCCTAGAATGTCCTACCAGCAAAGCCATCTTGCACCGTCTACATAGTCCTTTCCATCCAGAGTCAGGGTAACCTGGCTAACTTTGGTAGGAAGCTGGCTTGGGTGTTTGTGGAATAGAGGTGAGGGGCCAAAGCACTTTGTTGGTTCCTCTGTCTTAACTGTTTACAGCTTGCATACACAATGACACACACCTGCAAGTAGCTACAGTGCTTGGTATCTATCTATACAGGCTGTGGTAGTGACCCAAGATCTGTGCCCGCCTGGCCTGGACACTGATACAGACCTTCCAATATATAATAAAGCAATGGCTTCATCTCTGCTGGGAGTGTGTGTGTGTGTGTGATATAACATGTTGTCACATGACACTTCCTATCCTTTCTGTCCACCCTAGCATGTCTCACCGAATCTGGCAGTTCTTTCTTCTCTGGCTGTGCAAAGCTCTTTCTGTAGCAAACCAGACAGCAGCACACCCAAGCAACCTGACTAGTTACTTTAAATCCTTGTGTGTGTTTATGTGTATGAGCACGTGCATATGTATGCCACGGCATTACTGTGGAGACCAGAGGACAAACTTCTGTGTGGGTCCTGGCTTTCCATCTTGTTTGGGGCAGGGACCGTTTTATGTTGTTCACAGCTTCATGTGCTGGACCAGGTGCCTTCTCGTCTCACAGTGGGTGTGCAACCATGCCTAACTTTTAGGTGGGTTCTGGAGATTCAAACTCAGGTCTTCATGACTATGTGGCAAATACCCACATGAAGCCATCTCCCCAGTCCTGACCCTGTTTTCTGAATCTGTGAAAAAAAAAAAGTCACAACCCTTACTGCACAGGGTTGCTCTCAGAGGGAAGGAAGAGGTGTCAGAGGGGAGTTTCACACATAGTATGTGCTTAGTAATCATTACTGTACTCTACAGACTTCCATAGGCACATGCATTTCAAACATGCTGACATCTCCTGGGGTAGCCACTGCTGCATGCCTCCAAAGGCCATATTGGTATAACAAAGGGGTCTGGTCTGGTCATGCCATGAAACATATTTTGTGCACACACCTATTGACGAATGTGTTCAATGTACCTGAGTGAAGCACAGCAGTAACAACACACTGGCAGGAGCCACATTGTCTACTCAGAGTGAACACAGTGGCCAGGGACTAAAGCAATTTTCTGGGATTTCCTCTGTAAATCAGGGTGACCATCAGAGCTACTGCCAGGTTGGGTAGTAGGCTGCTCATCTGTCTCTCTTGAATAAGGAGAAGGACGGCATTGTTTCTAAGGTGTCCCTTTTGTCCCTTCTGTGGGATTTGTCCTTGTAAAGCTGCTTGGCTAAGTGGACAGAGACTTCCATTCTGTGTTGACCTTAGATAGAGTAGATAGAGTTGGGATTGCTGGATTGCTGGGATTGTTGGATTAGAGGACATCTAGTGTGTGTGTGTGTGTGTGTGCGTGGTGTACTGTGGGTCCAAACTCCCCAGCTTAGAGCCTACTGTCTCCTTGAACAACTTCCTCCCTGGGACCCAGGAACTTCTCCAGTGTCACAGGTTCAAGTCTTGGGACCCTCTATAGGAGCAGGAACTTGTGAACATCACACTTTAATTGTATAGTCTAGTAGCAGAAAACCAAGACCTTTGAAGCCAATGCATGGTTGGTATTGCCAATACAACATCTCTGGGCTTCCTCCTCTCCTGCTATTAATTGCAGTAAATGTGGTTTCCTCCTGACCGGGGTTGTTCTGAAGACTGAAAAAACATTTTCTCAAAGACTTAAGTACCCAGACTCAGGCAGGTGCCTAAACCATTGTTCTGGGCTCTGACCCCACAAATTTGAGCTGAAGTCGGTAAGATCAGTGTCTGGCCAGGTAGTGGTTGTGTATATCTTTAATCAGAGCACCCACAGAGTAGGTGGAACTCTGTGAGCTTGAGGCTAGCCTGATCTACAGCACTAGTTCCAGTACAGCCAGAGCTACACAACAAAACCCTATCTCGAGAAGAAAAGGGAAAAAAATTCCCACTGTTTGTCATATATGCAGTTTCCTGATGGGCTGAAGGGATGCTTACAGTAGACCCGGGTAGAAAAAAGGAGCCAGAGGGAGAGGAAGTCCAAATAACTTGCCCGGGCAGGCTGACTGGGAAAGTTGAGGAGGAAGTAGGTTTTGATCTATCCCAGCCTTATTTAGAGAAAGGAGAGGTGTCGCCCACTCTTAAAGTTCCTCAGGCTGAGTGCTCTCCACCGTTCTGGGTGGGCACTGAGTTCACCGGGATTGACAGGTGCTGAACCTGGGCACATATGCTCAGAAGTCCCTGGATCTAAGCCCAAGCTGGACGTGTCCAGGAGGGATTCCGAGGCACATCGGGAAGGCCAGACGCCTCCTCTGACACGATGTGAGGGAGACGGTCACTGCGGGGGTTGGGGGGCATGAAGCAAGCTAGGCTGGGTAGGGGCACAGCCTGTGGCTTGAGGTAGATGGAGTGGACCCGAATGTCGGGCTGGAAGCGGTTGCCCAAGGATGGTTCCGACTGAGCTCGACGCCCTCTGCATTTTCGGGGCCTGTCCAGGCGTGCAGATGGGGAATCTAAGGACATTAAGCATCACTGAGAAGCCTGGCCGCGAGCCCGTCAGTTTCTTAAGACTAGGCTCCTCGTGTACACCACAGCACAGTCCATGGGTCCGGTCGTGACTTCTCTGGGGGCGGGGCGCGTCATGGCCCCGCCCCCTCCGGGCGAGGCTTCCCGTTGCCGCGGGGCCGTTGATTTCAGGACGGAACGTTCGCGCGGGCAGTTCGCGCGCGCGGGGGAAGGCATTGAGGGAGCGCTGCGGATTCGGCTCGGCAGGCTTCGCGTGGTGCGCGCGCAGCGCCATCCGGCGCACCGCCCGGCGGCTCCACCCAGCCCGAGGGGCGCGGCCCGGGTGGGAGGCGGCGAGAGCGCGAGCGACACTGGCGTCTCCGTGGCGCGGCAGGTGAGGCGGCGGGTCGGGGCTGGGTGCCAGCGCCCCGCGTCTCCCCAGCCCTCAGGACCCGCCCTGGGTGCCCGGGACCTTAGTGCCCTCTGATGCGCTGGGGACCCCTGCCTCCGACATCCCCGGGGCTGCCTGGGTCCGCGGCCACCTGTGGACTTGATCACCTTCCACACCCAGGAAACCCGAAATCTTCCAGATTTCCCACAGACTTAGCATACTCGGCGGCTTCAAGGCCTGAGACCGTTACATCTTCTGCTCCAGAAGCCCAAGAGATCCCCTCTGGTCCCATTCTAAAGCCTCCTTGGGTCTCCAGCCCCATGGACTCCCATCCTTTCTTGGGTAGAGGCCTTCAGACCCACCTATTCCTAGTCTCTTCTTCCTAGGATCTCCTGCCTCCTGCTCTCTAACTTGAGATCCATAGAGCCTTGTATCTTCTACTAGAGTATTGTTGAGGTTTGTGACTTGTTAATAGGAATAAAAGTAGAAACATCTGACAGATCAGCTTGAGGACCAGGAATAACCAGAGAGGAGGTGGGATGCGGGGCTTCGCATGTGCGTTTGTTTTCACAGTGCAATGGAGGCTGGTGTGAGACCAACTCACGGTCGAGAAAGGCATCGCTGGGAGTAAGGGAGTGGCAGGTGCAAGCTTTTAGGTTGTGCCCTCAATGCTAGCACATACAGCCCACCAAAACCAGTCCAGGAGAGCAAGGCTGGTTACAGTGTCCTAATTTGATGGGAAGATGTCAACCTAAAGGTCCATCTTTCTGGGACCCTGATTTAAGGGTGACTGTCTTCCCAGAGGGGGAGGTTTGGGGGGCCAAATGATAGACATCTTACCCTTTTCAGTCCTGGAAATCTCTAGAACAAGGACTATCATTTCCTCAGGCTGTTGTCATTGATAAACAATCTCTGACTTACTATACTGGCAGTCTGGTACCCTGAGGCATTGCCACAAGAAAGAACATACTTGGCCTGATGATTGTGAAAGACAAGGACCAGACATTTTAAAAGAGGGAGTGGGCGCCTTCTTCGGTCCAGTGCTTTGTGCTGGAGGCAGATGGCACAGCTCCAGCTGGTAAGGGTTAGGATTAGCCAGGTTGGTGATACTTAAGAGTGCAGTGGCCTTAAAGGCAGCTGGGGGGTGGGGGGGGGTTCTAGAGAGTAGCTGGGGAGGGGGAGAGAGAGGAGGGAATGCAAGAGGTATCAGGGAAGCAGACCCTTAAAGGTTGAAAAGTTGTAGAGGGTCAAGGAATGAAAGGTCAGGGGCAGGCCCAGCACATCAAATCTTAAAGGCTCTGCCGTGTGGGTCTCAGTGCTTTGTCTTGGGTATCCTTTTACTGATGATAAAGGAAGATGCCAGAGCCCTCATTCCCTTGGGCCTTATTCAATGACTGCTTCTGCCATTACGTAGACAGGGATCCAGCCACAGAGGTAGGAAGGAAGGTAGGATGAAGGACTGTGAGGTAAGTGTTCCCAGTGGAGATGGTGATGGGAGAGAGAGCAAGAAGGCCTGAGGCAGAACCTAGCATTGAGCTTCCTATGCTGAGCAGAGGCCTGGGCGATTTAGGGGAACAGGAGGCCACTGAAGGGCTTATAGAAGAGTAAAGTAGCTTGTGTTTTTGTTGCTTGGTTGGTTGTGTGTGTGTGTATGTGTTAGTGTGTGTTTGTACATGCACCACAGGGGTAGGCTAGAGGATGGCATATCTGTGTGCATGTGGAGGCCAAAGGACAGTCTTGGTTGTCATTCCTCAGGTATTACCCAGTATGGTTTTTTGAGGCACAGTCTCTCCCTGGCCTAGAGATTTTCAGTTAGGCTAGGCTGGCTGGCCAAGGAGCTTCTAGGACCTTCCTATCTTTACCATCCCAGCTGTGTATACCAACACTTGTGACTTGTTTTTTATTTTGTTTTGTTTGACGTTAGTTCTGAGGATCAAACCCAGGCCTTATGTTTACAGGTCAGACTGACTGGTGACTGAGCCATGTCCCTAGTCCTGGCTTACATGTTTTTCCAGTGGTCACTTTAGCTGTGGTGGAAAGACTGTTTTTGTAGGCTGTAAGACCACAAAAGATAGGAGTGACTTGGACCCTCTAGGGCTTGACTAAGCTGAAAGTCCAGGCTCTGAGCCTGGGGCACCGCCATGGGACTTTTTTATAGAGGAGACTTTTATATGTTTGCTCCTAGGTGGTGCTCACCTTAGCGCGTCACCAGGGTGTCTGCTATCCAATTATAAGGCACAGTGCTTCCAGAAGGGGGAAGAAGAACTGAAGTCAGCCAGGGAGTGCTGAAGGAAATGGAAAGGTACTGAAGGAGCCGCATTCGGATGTGTCAGCACTGTCAGTGTAACTGGACGGGTTGAAGCTGCAAGCAGGAGGTGTCGATGTCCACACAGGTGAGCACTTGAAGGTCTGGCGCGCACTACTGTAGACAGTGGATTAGGCATTATGAAGAATAATGGATGAAGCCTGGATTTGGGAGAAGGAGAGGGAAATGGAGATAGCCTAGTGCAGGACTTTCTGTGGTCACCACAGCCACACATGACTGGCAGGCACTTAGAATATACCTACAGTAATAGGGCTGGGATTTAATGGGTTAAATCTAGGGGTCATGGAAAGCATGTAGGTTGCTCTAATGTTATCCCATGGAATACCTCTGGCCACCTGGGAGGTGCACGTGTCAGGGAACAGACTCAGGGTGAGCCACGCAGGCCATAAGCAGCACAGCACACCTGCTGTGTGTGTGGGGGCCCTTCTGGGTGTGTCCCTTTCCTCGATCGCCTGAAGCCTGGATGGAGCCTTCTGCCTGGAGACATGGCCGCAGCTCTTCTGTAGCCCTCCTTATCAATTCTGCTAAGGTTACTGTGTTCTGCAGGCAGCTGTGTGGCAGAGCTGTTGGTGCTGGCTGTGTGTGTGTGTTTGTGTGTCTGTGTCCATGTCGGTCGGTCCATCCGTCCAAGTTCTGGCCTTCCTGATGGTGTGTTTCTGGAGAATGGCAGAGGGCCAGCAGGCAAAACGGAGTAACCAACTTGGGGGCCCAGAGTGAAAATGAGCCCGACAGGGAGACTTGGGGCTACAGGGCATAGGTAGGGCTGGGTGACAGTGAAAGGATCCGGGGTGCAACCAGAAGGGAGCTAGAGCTGATGCCCCTCAGGAAAATGAAGGCATTTGTCACTATAGAAACCCTAGATCCCTCCAGCTCTAAAGTATTGTAGTTTTAAGTTGCTCTATAGAATATCTCTTCTGCATCTTCTAGGCTTGGGTTGGGAGTAGGGGTTCACTTGGGCCCAGTTTGGGGTGTTTTTACCTTCACTGACTTATTAAGTGATGTAAAGACCTTCGTACATTATGGGATGTGTCACCCCTGATGGGCAGACTGAAACAGTGAGTGCCGATGGTGACAGGTTCTGGAAAAGCATCCTATGGTTGTTTGGCATCAGCACACTGGTGGTAGAACAGGGACAGGACTGCAGTGTGGTGGCTGCCTCTAGGGTGGACTGAGTGGAGCAGCTGAGAGCTGTTGGCACTTCACTGACAGCGTGCATGCAGAGTGCTTCATGTTTTCCCCTAAAAGCAGCAATTATTAATGTTTTTTTAATGGACCCTGTCTTAATTATTGTTCTTTAGCTGTGAAGACACCATGACTAAGGCGACTGTTATAAAAGAAACATTATATTGGGGGCTTGTGTTCAATTTCAGAGATGTAGTCTATTACACACCATGGCTCTAGGGTAGTCCTCAGAGTTACACCCTCATTCATAAGCAGAGAGAGAGAGACAGAGTCAGACAGACACTGGGCCTTGCATGGGCTTTTAAAACCTCAAAACCCACCCCCATTGACACACTTCCTCCAACAAGTTCCTACCCCCTAATTTTTTTTCAAACAACACTCCCTGGTGTCTAACATTTCAAATCTATGAGCCTGTAGGGGCCATTCTTATTCAAACCACCATAGACCCAAGGGCCTGGAGGTCCTCAAAGGAGGCTAACATCTTGCTTAGTGACCATTCCTTTAATCCTAGCTCTGACGAGGCAGATGCAGGAGGATCACCTCAACTTTAGAGCTAGCCTTCAGTGTGTTTGAGCTGTGCAGCCCATGACTGTACATCTTCTTGCAGGATTTTTGTGTGCGAGGTGCTGGGAGCAAGGGCTTTGAGCCTGCTGCGGGAGCCTTGTGCCACAGAGCTGTAACTTCACCTCTCCTGCATCTTTGTAATTAAAGCCTGTACTTTGGAGTAGCACTAGCTGGCCTTGAGCTCCCAGAGATCCATCTTCCTGTCTATCAATTGCTGGGATTAAAGATGTGTGCTCCCACGCCTGGCAGAAGTCAGGTTTTTAAAAAGCATCATCTCCCACAGCTTCGGATCCTGACTCAACTCTGTTTGCTCACTTTTAATAACCAGCCCCTCCCCCCAGCTTCATGGCCACTTTCACAACTCTTTTTTTTTTTTTTTTTTTTTTTTTTTTTGGTTTTTCGAGACAGGGTTTCTCTGTGTAGTCCTGCCTGTCCTGGAACTCACTCTGTAGACCAGGCTGGCCTTGAACTCAGAAATCTGCCTGCCTCTGCCTCCCAAGTGCTGGGATTAAAGGCGTGTGCCACCACCACTCGGCCACTTTCACGACTCTTGACTTGTTCTTTCTCCTCTGATCTTTGTGGCAGTGAAGAACCTTGGTGGTAGCCAGCCTTTCAGACAAGGGCTGCTTGCATAGCTTGGGCTGGGCCTGGCTCAGCAAAGCTCCTCCAGCTGCACTGGGTGGCACATACAAGTGTACTTGGACCTGAGGGGCTCAAGCAACCTGTGCCTCAGGTAGGTGACATTCTCCCAGGAGGCTGCGCCTGCTTTATGAGGCTGAGTTGCAGAGGAGAGGCTGCGATGTCTAGTGCTTGTCAAACTTTGACTTGTATCTCATTTGTTGGTGTGCCAGTGGCTAAAGAAGTCACGGGGCTAAGACTGGAGGCAGTATGCAGAGTGTGGTGTCTGGAGGTTTGATGGAATTGTCAGTGACCTACTGTGCTGGCTTCAAAGTGGGGGTTCCACTTCACAGATTTATGAAGGTGACCGGTTCCTCTTATGTCCTCTGTCACCTTTTACACTCTAGTGAATGTGAAATGTTTTTAAAATTCGTATGTTTTAATGTATGTGTATGTCATTGTGGGAGTGTATGCATGTGAGTGCAGATGCCGGAGGAGGCCAGAGGCGTTAGAGCCCTGGAGCTAGAGGTGGTTGTGAGCCAGCTGCCATGGGTGCTGGGAACAGAGTCAGGACTCCTGTAAGAGCAGTACACGCTCTTAACTACTGAGCCATCTCTCCAGCCCTTCTGATGAACATGTACTTAGTGTCAGATGTCAAGGGATTAAAAAAAAATCAAGGCAGTCTAGTTACCGCAGAGCTCATTCATAATACAGTTATGATTTCTTATTCTAGCACAAAACACTCTAAGTCTGGTGAAGGTTTTAGATAACAAGGACAGTAGCTGCTGTGAGATCTGCTTTCGGCCTGAATTTACATTTAGAAAACACTGGTAGGTTTTTATGAAAAAATGTGTTGCTATGATGACTTGGTTTTGAGCCTGCAAACTGGTGACGACATGGTCACCTAGGAAACAGAAAGCTGCAGCATCTGAGAGGCCTCTGAAGGGTTTTGTTGCTGTCTGGAATCTGATTGGCTTATTAAAAGAGTGGCGGTTGAGAAGGGACCGGTTCATCAGAGATAGACTGGCCTCCAGAAATTTGTCAGGAGAGGTCAGGCTGGCAAGTCTTTCACTTGGGGCTTGGTTTAAAAACAAAGGGGAGATTTTGGGCAATCGCTGGATAATTATATGAGGTTTGGTTCTGATCTTTTGGCTGCTGAAAAACAGGAAATGAGGTAATGTCTTTAAGCATGTAGTGTTTATAAAGAACTGTAAATTGCTAAATATGGGCAGCTATTCAGTTCACCGCCACAGGGGTCCTGAGAGTAAGAGTCTTGTGCGGCCCCTGCTGGTTGCTTTGATCTCTAGAGGTCCTGAGCAGCCTAAAAGCCCAGACAGAGGCCCCTCTCCCTGTGGAGGTGGGAACCCTTGTAATATTGGTGCAAGTGCTGGCGGCAGAGGCTTCTCCAGATCCCCCAGCTCAGGCTGAGGCAGAGGAGCAGGAACCAGCTTTAGGGTGCCTGCGCAGGCCAGAGCTCCCTCCTGTTCTGTGAGTATCTCTTGTTCTCTTGGGGAACTGAAACCACTTGTTTGTTGTGTTACTTTGCAGAGGTTGAAGTACACATTTTGGGTTTTAACTGTGATACCTACAGGTGAATGACAAGTGGAAAGCAGTTGAACAGGAGGAAGGAATTAGAAAATGTTTACTTCTTTATGTGGTAAAGGTTGAGGCTGTGTTGTTTCTGAGGCACATGGGCTGCCAGTGGCTGAAGTCCACTCTAAAGTGCTGGCTAGAGCAGACCAAGATGAAGGGCTTTCCCCTGGGCAGGAAGGCTAACCACTCTGAAGACACAGACGTGCTCATGTTAACTTCAAACAGGAAGTGCAGCAGGCTAGCTCAGTGTTGTGTCTTGCAGGGCCCTGATCCTTGCTTTCAGTTGTGGGAGGCAGCTCACCTGCCTGGCCCAGCAGTTTGGTTTGCAGAGCACTTTCCCGAGGACTGAGCTTGGAGGGCTGGCCAGGTAGCAGGGATCCACACTTTACAGTTGCTAACAGAGTGGATGAGTGTGCACAGGCTCATCGGGCACTTGGGCTGGGATCCACGGGCTTCTGGCTGCAGTGGAGGGGTCATAGGAAATAGATTACTTACATTTGTCTTAGAAAATTTCTAATAGATTACAAAACTGAAATAGGCTTGACCTTCCATGGTGACTGCAGTGAGGTAGGCGGCCACACTCCCCTGGCCTGCTGTCCCCTGGCAGGTGGCATCCTCCGCAGGCTTCAGGGTTTGGCCCATGAACTGGTTTCTTAGCACTGAGGGTAGGTAATGGGATTTTGGTGGAAGCTGAGTGTACCCTCCAAGATGGAAGGTGGATGCGTGCAGATGTCTTCATGGGTGACTGGAGTGTCCCATTGTCTCAAGCCTGAAGGTGCGACTTAGCGACCCACTGAGCTGCGTGGTCTCTCCTAGAGGTATTTTTGGTGACCTAATTCTCATTAAGAGGAGTAAAGATTTGAGTGCAGACCCAGGTTTTCAGTCCTGTGTGAGGATGGGGGGTCCCTGCATTCCCACCACTGTTGAGAGTGCTGCTGCCGGGTGTGGGGAGGGGAGGTTCAGGACCCCTTTTTTTCCATTTGTTTTGAGGTGAAGTTGCTCAGGCTGGCCTTTAACCTGGGGCACTCCTGTGCCTACCCTTCTAACTGATGGGATCATAGGTACTCTACTCCTGCTTTAACACTGTAGTTGTGCTGCTCAGAGCGCTGTCCTCCACAGACGGCTGGCCCAGTGCTTACACGGTGTGCACATAAGCTCCTCCCCGTGCTCCTAGCATCTTGTGCTCATGAAGGGCTATCAGTGGAGGTGGCAGTCAGGTTTTAGTCCCACATGTGAAGCTTACTTTTAAATTTGAGTAGGACATGTACTCTGCTCTCAAATGACATGAAAAACATCATTAAAAAGTTTGGTGGAGAAGGGGGAATGGCATCATAACTCTCAGTGGTAGTAGCTGTTGGCCTTCACACCAGGCTCTCTGCCTGTTTCCTTGTTTACAGTAAACACTAGCTCTAGAATCACGGGAGATTATAGCCAGTTTTGTCTTAAAGAGACATTTCCAGGGTAAAAGCACACAACCTGGGGCCAGTTCACCAGAGCTGCTCATTTCCTTTTTGTCTTCACAGGGAAGCCAGGCAAGGTTAGCAGCCACAGAGGGGCCGGGCCGCATGTGTGAGTCTTTTCCTAGATGGCACTTTGCGGGTTCTAATTAAAGGCGAGTCCGGCCCTTTGACTCAGCCTCATCTTCTGCAGTCCTCAGAGAACTCATCAAACATCTTTCCTCTCTTTAGGATTCACAGATGGAGTCAGTGGAAAAGACAACTAACAGAAGTGAACAGAAATGCAGGTAAGTAGCCAGTTATTCAGGGGGTTCCTGACTTTGAATTGCATCTGTCATTGGGGACATATAGCACTGTCCCCAGAAGTGGGGAAGCTGGAAGGGGAACCCATGGCTGCTCACCGTGGTTTGCTCCAACACAAGAAACATTCCAGAAAGTGGCTTTCTGCTTAAAGAGGCTATCAGAGCCCCATCCCCAAACCAAGCAATGTGGAAGTGGTGGGTGGGAAGGGCCACAGAACTGTGCATGGCCAGCAGGTCACACGTTCTGGAAAGTGATGCAGAGTGAACTGCTGACCCTGGAGAGCACAGTGGTCTTAGGAGGCAGAAAACCTGTACTTAGTCAGAAATTCTTGCCTGTCACCACAGCAAGATCACTCTGACCCTTACAGCCCAGATTTACCAGCTACTTGCAGCTTCATAGGAGGAGAGGGGCTGAACTTTTTGTTTACAGTTACCTATAAATGTATTTATCACTGTAGGCAACAGGGACTTTTTTTCTGGTAGTGAACAGAAGGACAAATTTGTGACCTGAACGTTCTAGATGTTTCCAAAGTGGAAGCTTGTAGTACTTCCAAGCTGACTGTTGGCTTCCTCCTCCCTTGTTCTTAAATAGAAAGTTTTTAAAGAGCCTCATTAGGAAGCAACCCCAGGACCTGCTCTTGGTCATTGGGACTGGCGTGAGCGCAGCTGTGGCCCCAGGTATCCGAGCACTCTGCTCCTGGAGGAGCTGCATCGAGGCAGTCATCGAGGCTGCAGAGCAGTTGGAGGTTCTGCACCCCGGGGATGTTGCCGAGTTCCGGAGGAAGGTGATGAAGGACCGGGACCTGCTGGTTGTGGCCCATGATCTGATTCGGAAGATGTCACCTGTAAGTCTCCAACACATCAGGTTTCTCAGTACTAGCTTTAGGTTCTAGGCCAAGTTGAGGGAGTAAATTGAACACTAGGTCTCCGTGAGCAGAGGTACTGTTTGTTAGTGCTCAGTATCAGGCCACCATCCTTGGGGTGTTTTGTTTTGATTTTAAGATGGGTTTCACTGTGTAGCCTTGGTTGTCTTGGAACTCACTCTGTAGACCAGGTGGTTCTCAAACTCAGAAATCCACCTGCTTTTCTTTCCTGAATGCTGGGTTTAAAGGTGTTTGCCACTGTGCCCAGCAGATCCTACCCTTTTAAACCTCAATATTGGGCTGCCTTCAGGTACTGGATTAGCTTGTAGTAATGGCTCCCATAGATTGGCTGGCTCTAGGTGTTGTAACGCTGCCATTTTTAGTGTGGGGTTTATGAGACACTAAACATGTTTTGTTTGAGTAGGCTACTCATATCTCTGCAGAGAAGAGCTGGTCCTCAGAAGCCATTTAAGGAGGGAGGTTAGTGTCTGCCAGTAGAAGCGAGGCGGCAGAAGGTAGCAGAGTTGGGGATGCAGGGGACAGTTACCGAGAGGCCACGGCCAGCTGATGGGTGACTGGTGACTGTGGTGTCTGGTGCAGGCTGAGCAGCAGCGTGGGAGAAGCTGGAGTAGGCTGGTTCTCACTGGTTTGTGCTCAGGGAGATATGCAGTCAGCATAGAGAGGAGGCAGAAGGAGACGAGGTGGGAGTCTAAGCGGGGATATAACCGTGAAGTGCTCATCCGGAAGGGCGGGACTGGTGTGGGGGTCTCAAAGGCCAGAGACCCCAAATGCTGTGGTTTTATCGGGATAATAATTCTGATTCCTACATTGAAACCTGGGGAAACAGCCCAGGAGCATGCAGGAGCTCAGTGGCACTGGGGACCTGGGCTCTGCCATCCTGAAGCACAAAGTTTCCCTATCTTTGTTTAGTTAGCTGCCTGACTCCTTCCGTCCCCTTCTTGCTCCTTCCAGTGAGCAGTGGGAGATGGGGCTGCCAACCCTCCTCCTGTGGCTTTGCATGGAGTCACTAGATCACTGGTTTTACCTGGTGCTGCACTTTACCTTTCCAGGCTGGGGGCGTTTTCAGGTAGGTAGCTGTGCCAAATGTGGGTGTTCCGTTAATTAGAGACAGCTGACATCATAGGCAGGGGCTAGGCCAAACCCGACCTGCTAGCCATTTTTATAAAGTTGTGTTGGCGTGTGGCCATACCCTCTTGCTGGTGCATTGTCTGTGGCTGCTTCTTCTATGCCCAGAGGCCAGCTTGAGTAGTTGCAGTAGGAACTGTGGCCACAGGCCTAACAGATTTACTCTCGGGCACTTCAGACAAAGGGTGCTGATCCTTTGTACAGGAAGATGAGGACTTACCCTTGGGCCAGGGAAACCTGTGGGCTGGCTGCACAGCACCAAGGGTATGTGACTCACTGGGGAGAGGCCATCGTGCTGATGATACTGTTGGTCAGGAGATGGGTCTGAAGCTCCATCTGATGCTTCTTATCCTTGTGTACTCTTCCAAGCCTCCCAAGGAGAATCAGATGAGGGGATCATCAGGCTCCCTGTGATGCTGGCATGTTTATGAGCCATCCTAGAGGACACCAAGTTGGTTTTATTAGGGGGTTATGGTCTGATGGATAAAGATGAGGGCTAGCAGGCACCAGGGGTGTAGCCTCAGGACAACACCCCATAGCCTCCTAGGAGGAGGAGGAGCCTACGGGTAGCTTGCCTGGTGGCTCTGTCTTGACCTTTGGGCCCTTGAGGTGGGCCTGACTGAGACTGAGTGCTGCTATAGGAAGCCTAGGTTAGGACTCTTCTTGGGAAACATGTGACCTCTTGACCCCTATCATGTCCAGCCCAACCCCATCTTGGTTCCTTTCAGCAAGGCTATCTGCTGTTGTCACTTCTCCCTGCCTTTAGCCCCCCACCTTCTCTGTCCTACTTGGGGAAAGTAGGGACTTTCCATAGCTCCTTATGACCTGGTTCTGGGTCAGATCTCTGACCTCCCCTGCTAATGTTGCCACTCCTCTCCTAGCCCACAGGCCCTGGTTCATGAGCCATGTCTAGGAATACTGCAGTGCTTGTGTACTTGCCCCTGCTTACAGCAGTCTGAGGGCTCCCCACTCCTCCAGGTCTCAGAGAGGCCTCCAGGGCCTCTGCTGCCGTCTGTGCCCGCTCCTCTGCTGCCGTCTGTGCCCGCTCCTCTGCTGCCATCTGTGCCTGCTCCTCTGCCTTGCTCTCCCCACGTGTTTATTATGCAGGGCTGCATCCTTGTACTTGGCCTGTCCTACCCCCGAGGCTGACCTCTTCCTTTCTTCTGGTAAGACTGTGCCTTCCTCACGTGCCCTCTGCATGGTCCCAGCCGTGATTGGCCTCTGCTGTTCCTTACTTCTCTTTGTTGTTGTCATTTTGAGACAGGGCCTCTTTACATAGACCTGGCTAGCCTGTAGTTCACTAGGTTACACTAGGCTGGCCTTGAACACACAGAGATAGCCTGCTTCTACTTCTGCCAGTGTCATGCACCATCATGGCCACCAAGTGTTCCTAACTCGTGATCTACCTCTCCACAGCGCACAGGTGACACCAAGCCCAACTTCTTCCAGGATTGCCTGATGGAGGTGTTTGACAGCTTGGAGCAGCACATCCAGAACCCTGTGGTGCTGCAGTCCATCCTCAGCCTGATGGACAGAGGCACCATGGTGCTGACCACCAACTATGACAACCTGCTGGAGATCTTTGGGCAGCAGCAGAGCAAACCCATGGAGTCCCTGGACTTGAAGGACAAGACAAAGGTGCGGGCCGAGTGGGCAGGAAGCTCCGGGAGGTCCCTGCTGTGGGCATGCAGCCATTCCCTCAGGCAGCCTGGGAGCTGCCCCAAGCTGTGCCCTCCCCCACCCCTTGTGATGCTTCCTGCTGCCCACTCTTTTCTTTCGTGCTCTGTCCTACTCCACGAGTGGTTCTCATCTGCATTGGCTGATTAGTGAGCACCATGGGAATATGGGCAGTAGAGCAAGTACAGAAGGAAACACCCACAGTCCCTGTAGTGTGGATTTAATGGATGCAAACATTTCCAACCTGTTTTTATTTTTTTCTCCCTTTTGGAGACAGGGACTTGCTGAGTTAGTTGCTCAGGCAGATTTTATCCTTGGGCTCTACCTGCCTCTGCTTTCAAGTACTGGGGTTCCAGGCCCACTGTATAGACCATGCTGGCTTTGGATTTAGAGCAGTCTTCCTGCCTTTGCCTTCCAAGTGCTGGCACTTCAGCCATCTTCCATGATGTGACTTCACTAAGCTGTTTGTCTCAGTTATTTCTGTGCTGCTCTGATGAGACACATGACCGAGGTACCTTGTAGAAGAAAGCACTTATTTGAGGGCTTGCTTACAGTTTCAGAGAGTGAGTTTATGACTCATGGAAGGGAGCGTGGCAGCAGGCTGGAGGGCATGTCACTAGAGCAGTAGCTGAGAGCTTATGTCTGATCCATATTGGAGGCAGAGAGAGACTGGGTCTGGTATGAGCTTTTGAAACCTCAAAACCCATCTCCAGTGACACACCTCCTCCAACAAGACCACACCTCCTCCAACAAGACCACACCTCCTCCAACAAGGCCACACCTCTTCCAACAAGACCACACCTCCTCCAACAAGGCCACACCTCCTTCAACAAGGCCACACCTCCTCCAACAAGGTCACACCTCCTAATCCTATCCAAGCAGTTCTACTGACTGAATGAACCTAGGAGGGCTATTTTAATTAAAACTATAATTTAAATTTTAAAAGAACAATGTAGATTTATTAAGGGAAAGTGAGAAAGAACTTCTGAGAGTGGAAATTATTTACAGTGATTTTGGCCTGGTGTGGTGACACCAGCAAGCCTAGAGCTAGAAGAGAGCTGTCTCCCCAAGCTCCGTATGGGAGTACCCATTCCCTGTCTCTTGCCTGCAGTGGAGTTGTTAAAAACAAAGCAAGCAGTCATGGCAGTGTACATCTGGGATCTTAGCACACTGGAGGCTGAGGCAGGAGGATCACTATAAATTTTGAGCCTATCCTGAGTTACATCATGATTTTAAGACAAGTCTGGGCACCTATCTCCAAAACAAAACAGCCAAGTGTATTTCTATCTGAGAGGTGAAAGTCCTGTTTTTTCTCTTTTATTGCTGAGATGGAACAGTTTGATCGTTTGGACCACTTTCATTTTTGGCATGCTCGTCTTTGTGAGTTGTGGTGCATGCTCTCTCTCTACTAGCCTGGCTGGCTGCTTTGGTATCCTACATGGTGACATGGCCCTATGATGCGGTACGGCACAGGGCCCTATGATGCGGTACGGCACAGGCTGTGGCTGAGCATGGCAGCACCTTTGAAAATGACTAGTCAAGTGTGAGTGAGAGAATTGTCTGCTGGCTTACGCCTCTAATGAGCCTGTCTCTGTAGAGCCTGAAGATGTAGAGGCCCACACTGAGAGACACGTATGGCCTGTAATTTGCTCGGCTCTGTAATTTGAACTGAGATGAATGCAGGGGGCTATTTGATATATAGTGTTGACAGGTGTAAAAATAACTGTAGCTCGGGGTAGAGCACTTATATGTGTGAAGGAAGACGTGGGCTTTATTTACCTGCAGAGCCACAACATAACAATGGAAACAGAACCAGCTACAACCCCACAGCAATATAGAATTAACTCATGGAACCAAGAAGGTTCCTCCCCTGTGTGGTCACTACCAGCTGCTGTGACTGCAGAGTTACTTCCACACACTGCCTTTAGTAAAGACCTCGCTGAGATTCTGGGCAGGATAACTAGTGTCTGTTTTAAAGGTATAATTATGAGTGGAAACATTTGCTTTTGCAGATAATTTTGTTCCTGTATCTTGTTTGAAATAGCAGGCTATTTATTTGTCTTGGTTTGGTTTTTGATAGGTCCTTCAGTGGGCCAGAGGTCATATCAAGTATGGAGTCCTTCATATTCACGGCTTGTACACAGACCCCTGTGGGATGGTGCTGGATCCATCAGGCTATAAAGATGTCACTCAAGATCCAGAAGTCATGGTAAGCCTGAACAGGGCACTAGGCTTGGGATGCCTCTTCTGGGGAATTGATGGTGGCAGCCAGCCATCTGGCTGTGCTTCCAGGCATTCTGGTCCCCCTTTCACATGGCTGCTGGGAACAGGGCCATTTTTCCTGTTCATAGCCACGCCTCTAGGCCCTGGTATGCGGCTGCATTTTGAATAGATGCTCAGGGCACACCTGCTCGAGGAAGACATGTACTTCCTTAGAAAGTACAAACCTCTCTCCTGGCGGCAACACTGGCACACTGTGGTGTCCTGGCCAGGGACTGGGCAGGAGAGACTTGCCTGGTGCTGGCCTGAGTCTGCGGTCTGTAATTGGCAGTGTGCTTCTCCTCTGTCCCATAAGTCAGCTCTCCAAATTTACTCGGGTCTGTCTGCAGCCCCCCCTCCTCACATAGCAGTCTCTCCAGCTTCCCAAACCTCGTTTTAAACCTAGGGGTAAGGATGGAGCTCTGGCCAAGCTCTCCACATGGTCATGTCCTCAGTTCCATGCTAGCACAACAGACAAGCAGTTAGCACCTCATTTTCTGAAAGTCTTTCTTCACTCTTTGTTTTAGTTTTTTTTGTGATAGGTCTCTCTACAGAGTCCTGCCTTTCCTGGGACTTGCTATGTAGACCAGGGCTGGCCTTGAACTCACAGAGATTTGCCTGTCTCTGCTTCCTGAGTGCTGAGATTAAAGGTATTTGCCACCACACCAGGCCTTCATTTTTTGAGAGATGTGTGGCTGGGCACTTGTGTCACAGGTGTGAGTGAGGCCGGGCTTGGTTTGTAGAGGAGTCCAGGACAGCCAGGACTACACAGAGAAACCCTGTCTTGAAAAACCAAAAAGAAAGGAAAAAAAGATTTGTGAGGGTGTGTGCGCGGCCCCAGTTGCCTGCAGAGGCCAGAGGCATTGGATCCTTGGAGCTGGAGTTCGAGGTGGTTGAGCTACCTGCCATAGCGCTAGAACTGAACAGATCTTCTGGAAGAGCATCTTCCCAGCCCCGAGAAGCTTTTGTTGGTGGCCTCAGCAGATGTCCACAGGAAGTGTGTGGAAAAACCCTGTGCAATATGTTGCTGACTCTTCTATCCTAGCATACTCCTCGCCGTTTCTGAGATGGCGTCTCATGAGGTCTCTTTGCCTTCATTCAGACTTGCTAATTGTCTTTGAACTCTTGGTCTTCCCGCTGCATGGGGTTGACCTGAGTATGTCAAGAGCTCCTAGTCTTCCTAGTGTTCCTCAGGATGGCTCCTGGGAAGCCTGGTGGGTACAAGATAGGATGTAAATGAACACAAGGACCTTTATTTTAATTGTAATTTCCTGCTGGTTTTCACTGAGGTGTCCTCTGTTTGTTTGCTTTCTCCAGGAAGTCCTTCAAAATCTCTACCGCACCAAGTCTTTCCTGTTTGTGGGCTGTGGAGAGACGCTGCGCGACCAGATATTCCAAGCGCTCTTCTTGTACTCTGTGCCAAATAAGGTGGACTTGGAGCACTACATGGTAGTGCTCAAGGAAAACGAAGACCATTTCTTTAAGCATCAGGCAGACATGCTTTTGCATGGAATTAAGGTGGTGTCCTATGGGGACTGTTTTGATCTTTTCCCAGGATATGTGCAAGACCTTGCCACTCAGATCTGCAAACAGCGGAGTCCAGGTGTGGAGCTCTGTCATTTCTTTCCAAGCAGAATTCATGGATTCTTCCTTCAGCTGTTCCTCCTCGCATTCTATAAGACTTACCAATCTAGTTATTTTTTAATGCCTCTGAGTTTAAAAGTAGAAAGCGGGGTGATTGGTATAGATAACGGTCTGTAAGTAGAACTTGAGACTTCTGCTCCAAGACACACTGACCTGTGTTACAGGTTACTGTAGCCGAGGAAAGCCGTCAGGCCAGCGTTATTGGCTGGGATAGTGTGCTGGAAAGTTTATGAAGCTTACATTTTTTCCCCCTCACTGCACATCTCTCTGAAGTATGAAGCATCTTATTTCTGAGCTTTGGCCTTTCTGGGTGTGTGTGTGTGGGGAGGGCTAGGGGGTGGTCACAGCTCTGCCAGGAGAGACCGTGATAGTGAGCGATGTTGAGGAGTCACGTTTACATAAGGGAATTAATGGCTTTGAAATCAGTGTCATAAAACATGGATGATAGCAAGTATGGAAAGGAAACCCAGAGGCTCACCACGTGGTGGAATGAGGTTAGCAGAGACCAGTGAGGGACAGACACAGTATAGCAACCACGAGTTTAGCTAGACTTTATGACTTTAGCTGCTAATAATTAGTGGAGTTGGCTGATTTAAATTATGAGTAACTGTATAATGTAGTAATCAGTTTCTTACTAGGAGTGGGAACAGAGAACTCATATCAGAGCCATGCCATTAGTAACAACAAATTTAATATTTTCACTTTATCATTATTATTACTGTGTTTCTTTGAGACAGTGGTCTTACTATGGATCTCTGGCTGTCCTAGAACTCACTATGTAGATCATGCTGGCCTAGAACTCAGAGACCTGCCTGCCTCTGCCTCCCATGTGCTGGGATTAGAGGCCTGTGAACCAGGCCCCACTGCCCTTAGTTTTTAATTCAGTGCTTATTGTTACTTAGATTATTTGAGAGCTGGTATCAGCTGAGGGGGGGGAACGTTTGCCCAGTATGTTGCAGAACTTTGAAGCTAGGGTTTGATCCTGGACTGACACGTACAAAGATGTCTTGGTACCAGTTGTGGGCATGGATCTTCTGAGACCTCCCTCATCCTACTCTGATCTCTCTTGTTCACAATCATGATTCCCTGGAAGACTAGCACCCAGCCACTGGGCCTGGGTACTGAAGTAAGCAGCTGGACGGCCTCCCGTCCCCTCTCATGCTCCTTTCCCAGGACCCGGCAGCTGACTGGGCTCAGTTGCCTGCCAGAGGAGTGAGAGGTCACTGAGGCTTTCATCTGTGCCCGTCCTGAAGGACATCTGACTGAAAGTGACATTAGCTGTTGTGATATGTGCCTCACTGTGCCTGTAGTCCCAGCAGCTTCCCATGGTCATGCAGTGAGCTCTGGCATTCGTCCTGCCAGGTGAAGAAGGGAGAGACAGGCAGGGATCCATGGCTGGCATGCGATGCAAATGGCACAGAAGCCTGTCCCAATCTGTGGATGGCCTCGGGGTAGCCTTTGCTATAATGCCTACCCTGGGGAGGAGGAGTACTGTGAGCTGTGGCCCTGCTGACTGTTTCCTTTCTTCCCAGATGCTGAGCGAGTGGACAGCACCACCTTACTGGGTAAAGCAGATCCACCTTTCTCACCTGATTTTTGCTTGCATGTTCTATTCATCACCATGAAAATGTACCTTACATTCAATAATTTGCCTTATTAAATAGGACAGAAAGGACAGATGCCTCTACCTTCAGATGGTCCCCACCATGCTAAAGGCACAAAAGTCTATCCCCTCCACCCAGAAGCACAGCCTAGTCATGGACTGTGTGCTGACAGCAGAGAATAAATTCTGCCCTAGAACCAAGAGTCACAGGATAAGAGAAACGTTCTACTTGTATTATGCCATCAGTGCAGGATCCAGTAATCTAGGGTAACCTGTCCCTTAGCGGTGTGTGAACGTTCATAGCGTTTTTTCTTTTAATTCTTCTTTGAATTGTGAACGCTCTTGCTGTGTTTATAAATTGATGTCTCAATAGCTACCAGCATCTTCAGAGGACATATTAATCAGAGTGTCTCTATTGCCTGAGTCAGTCAGGCTAAAATGGGTTCTAGCCAGTGAGCAGGAGCCTCTATTCAGCCCTGCCATTGCTGCCTGTTGGGCCAGTATGTCCAGATAGGACAGTGTGTGGCAGTGTGGAGACAGCTTGTGCTAGTCCAAGTCAGTGGTGGGACTGACTCAGTTCAGGGGTGGAAGAGCTGTACTCTGCTTTCTGTGTTCGCGTAAAAGGATATTTTTGCTGTAGTTTTTTCCTCTTGAGTCCCAGAATAATTTCCTTTGAAAGCAGCAGTAACTCACTTGATGAAACATGCAGTACTCTGCAGGGAAAATTTGGCCCCAATAAAGTCAGGTTCAGAAGCTGTCTCCTGGAAGGAGATTCTATTATTGTGTGTCAGCCTGAGGAGGCTTTCCATCACAGTGACAAAATACTTGAGAAAACTGAAGAGCTGTGCCATTTAATATCAGCAGGTAGTCACATGGCTTTCTTCTTTTGCATGGTAAAGCAGAGCAAAGAGAAGGGGCCAGAGACAAGACACCCCTTTCAAACACATGCCCCAGTGACCCGTGTTCTCCAACCAAACCCCCTTACACCCCATACAATACAGACTCAGAGTGTAAGTGAGTTACAGGCTGAGCTATAGTGAGAATGTGTGTTGGTTTGAATAAGATGTCCCCCTAAATCCTGGACATTTGAACACTCCATCTCCAGTTGGCGGTACTGTTTTAGGAGGCTTAGGAAGTGTGGCCTTGCTAGAAGTGTGGCCTTCTTGGCACAAGGTACAAGCTGACTCAGATGGTTTAGGTAGATGTGTCCCAAGGCCTTGTCATCTACAGTTCCTATGGCCTTTCTTGGGCTGGCTCTGCGTGTTGCTGCAGCCTTCCTATATATTCCATATTCCTGTCAACTGGGGCTTGCAGCACAGCTCAGCCTTTGCTCAGCTTCACGCTTCTGCTCCGTCAGCCCTAAGGGACCCTGACCCTTTCATATTGTTTGACCCCTCTGGCTTCCTTCGCAGATTTGGGTAGAAGCCTCTGGGACTCATGTGTTTGCTTTTTTTTTTTTTTTTTTTCGAGACAGGGTTTCTCTGTGTAGCCCTGGCTGTCCTGGAACTCACTCTGTAGACCAGGCTGGCCTCAAACTCAGAAATCCACCTGCCTCTGCCTCCCAAGTGCTGGGATTAAAGGCGTGCGCCACCACCGCCCGGCTCATGTGTTTGCAAAACCAGACAGGAAGCACCGTGAGGAGCGGGAGCAGTGACTGGGTCCAGCTGCTGTGGCTGCCGTGGCTTCTGTGTGCCTTCGTGGGTGGCTGATGCTTACCTGGCCATCCCTGAGTAAACAGCCCAGAGCTCATGGAGCAGAGCCCAAGTTGTCACTTTACCCCCTGCTTGTGGCTGAGAGCCCCAGCTCATTTCTCAGGCCTTCAAGGCATCTTTCCTGTTGTCACAGTACAGACAAGCATGTGGCTTTGCTTTTCATGGTGCTAATCCTAATTGGCAGCCACACCTTCCTTAATCCTAACCTCAAGTGTCAAACCTCAAGTTTCTGGCCAAACTGCAAAGTTTTCCAGTTCTTTCCTGTTTTTTGCTCTAACTCTCACTGTAAAGCTGGCTAGAAGCTAGTAACAATACCCATGCCACAGCCTGATTACTATGCACTCTTGCAGTTTTCATCACCAGATTAGTCTGTCATTTTAGAATTTAGCCTCCTACAAGTCTCAGGTTGGGGTGGGAGAGATGGCTCAGTGGTTAAGAGCATTCAGTGTTCTTCCAGAGGACCCAGGTTCAATCCTCAGCACCCACATGGCAGCTCACAACTGTCTGTAACTCCAAGATCTGACACCCTTACCCAGACATAGATGTGGGCAAAATACCAATACACATTAAAAAAAATTAAAATGTCTCAGGACATCGGCAAAATGTAGGCTTTTAATTAATTAATTATTCTAGAATGCTGAATGAATGGCCTCTAGTCTGACCTCTGGAGCCTTCCCTTTCATCTCATCTTGTGAGCAGTCCTAGTCTTCGCCTTCCCATCAGCATCTGATCACTCAGCATTTCTAAGCTTGTCCTAACACGTTTCTCAAAACTGTTGTAAATCACCCCTGAACCATAGTCCCAATTGCTTTTGAACCACGTGCTCACAGAGTCATTTGTTGGCGCCAGTTCTCTACTGGCCTTTCTGTGACAAATTACTGGAGAAAAAGCAACTTAAAATAGATATGTGGCTCTGAGGCTTGAATCTGTGGTCACCATGCTCCATTGTTTCTGACCTGTGACAAGACAGATGTGCTGCTCACGTCAGCATAGAAAGATAGTGATAGGTGGGGAGTGGGTGCAAGAGGAAGGTCTATTCAAGGGCACTGAGGAGTCCCCAGTGACTGACTCCTTCCAACCAGGCTTCGCCTTCCAGCAATAGTGTTGATTAGGTCAGAGCCCTCAAGATCTAATAATCACTACCCCCAACAGCCTAGCTTTGAGTTCTGTATTGCGGACCAAGCCTTTAACTCATAAGGTTTTAAGGGATTCTGTATATTTATACCATACAATGTAGGCAAACTGTATCTTCACTTATTATGAACAATTTGAAGGTTACACAACAGAGTAAATGAATTCCCAGAACATCCCATCTGCTCCCCTCATGATGCTTTTTTTTTTCTCCTGGGCTATTTTAATGTAAAGTTTTTAAAATTTAGTTTTACAAATTTCTTAATAAATTTTTTTTCTTTAAGGTAATGCATGTCAGGACTGTGCGAAGAGGAAGTTGGAAGAAAATGGAATTGAAGTTACAAAAAAAGTCAGACAGTCAGATCCTGGTAGGTATTGTTTTCATGGGAACTCTCTGAGTCTGTAGGTATCTGTACTTAGTGCTTTGCTTTAACACCCTGGTCTATGCCAAAGATCAGTGCATACATCATGTCGGAATCACACAAACTTTTCAGTGGAACCTGACCTTCCACACTACTAATCAGAGGTACTATTATTTTTCCCAAAATTTCTCTTAAAATGTAATCAAAAGAAAACAGGCAAATGATGTAGCATCAATTCAGTGAGTTTTCATGAGGAAGACACCCATTTGGTCATACCAAGTTGGCAAACAGAACATTTTGGGAGTATCCCCCGCCAATCAGAGTGCCCACATTAATCTCTAAGGAAACCACTTGAGATTGTTGCTTTTTGTTCTCTCTCCTACTGGGATGTATATACACTTTTAAACTTCCAACTGCCCATTTCAGTAGACTCTTCTTCCCATCGACACTAGGAGAGGTGATCTGGATGACTACTTGTGTCCCTCCTCCTTCCTCTTCTCCCCCTCCCCTCTGGTGTGGTAGGATCCATTTCTAGTTCCTTAGTACTTGGAAGTAGGATTTGAATCTTTTGATTGGGATCTGAAGGAGCTTTTCCCTTCTCCATCCCATTCCCCCAGCACCAGCTTTTAACATTCCCAGTGTCAAGCACCTAGATACAGGATAAAAAGGAAGCAAGGCCTCTCTACTCTGTATGGATTCTAAATGGTAGAAAATAAAAGCATTTACTTTATTAAAGGCATCTGTATTCTTTCCTTTTGGCTTGTATACAATGTTAGTGGGCCAAGGCTGGGGCTTCTTAGTTGTGAGATGTGTGTTCAATATCAGTTAAATGTTTGTTTAACAAACACAAACTCCATTCTTCCAGTTCTGATGGTCTCATTTTGGCAATTTATTTCTTCCTTTTGTCTCTGTCTTCTCATGTTGGAGTTTCTTGGATTTGTTCCACTATCTTTTGTTTGCTTGCTTTAGTGTTTCTTTGTTTTTGTATTTCAAGACATAGAGTTTCTTTGTGTATTCCTGGCTGTCCTAGAACTAGCTATGTAAACCACACTGGTCCTGAACTCACAGAGCTCCACCTGCCTCTGCCTCTCAAGTGCTGGGGTTAAATGAATGTGCCATCACTAGCCTGGCTCCTTTAGTGCTTCTTAATTTTCATATGTAATCTACATTAAAACACTTTGAGAGATTCTCAAAGTCATTTTATTCCTAAGGTTAAAGTTTTGTTATTTTTGAGTGCCTGGAGCTGGGGATATAAGCAGGGGCTTGTGCATGCTAAGTACAACGAGCTACATCGACAGCATCTAAATTTTTGTTTGGTTTAAGATGGAGTCCCTGGTTGGCCTGGAACTCAACATGTATAGACCAGACTGACCTCAAACTCAAGAGATCTGCCTGCCTCAGCCTCCTGAGTACCAGGACTAAAGGTGTGTGTCTCCATGCCAGCTTAAAATTCTTACTTTAATAGTGTGACCTCAAGTTTCCAAGAGTTCTTCTCTTATTCAGCCCAGCTACTATCATCTATTGTATGGTGCTAAGTCTTTTTAAATCTTTGGAGTCTGATTATCTGTTACCACTTAATTCCTAAAGCATTGGATAGATTCGACAAGGGGTACTAGTATATTTTGGATAAAAGATATATATGTACTGTATGTTCTGAGAGCATGAGGTACTGAAGACATCTGTCATTGATAAAGAGTCACAATGAACACAAATGAAACAAATAGGGTGATTTTTAAATGTTATCTTCAGTGTGTATTATTCAGTTGGGATGGGTGGCAAGAGACAGGAGGCTATGGAGGCTTAGTTCAGAGGTGTATCAAGGGAGTGAGTTGAGGTCTTTCTGTGGGACAATGGCTGGGAATAGCTGCTGCAGACAGCATGCTTCTTCCTAGATAGGGAAAATTCAATTTTGGTTGTGTATAGACAAAATTCTTTGGCATCTTTCATTTGGATTGTGGTTTTAGTTGGCAAGGACTTCTGTAACTAAAATAGAACAGGTAGTCCTCAACTGCTATCTCCGGGCAGGTACTTTTTTTTTTCCTGTTAGGCTCCATGTTTTTGGTTTTCCTCATATCTAAGCTTCCTCCACTGTTTGCTGATGTGTAAAGTCATTGTTGTCAGTAGACAATTGTGGGTTTCTCTTCCTTTTCTTTTTCTTTTCCTGCTGTCACCTGTATACTAGGCTTTACATGTTCATGGTCTCTGAATGTTGTTCAGGTGCTAGAGCTGCTGCCTGGTAGACAGTGCCATAGAGCAGTGGGCCAGGAATCTTCTTTAATACCAGAAAGAGGTACCCCCATCCCTCACCCCCCACCAAGTATTAGCAGCTGTATCAGGCTTGCCTTTCCCTAGGCAGTCATGTGTGCTTGAGGATTTCTCTGGTCTTTGATGTGCAGAAAGCCTTGACCTGTTTTGCATCTGGATGAGAAAGGCTAAGAGGAGCACCTTACACCTTAGTTCTGCTGCCCACACTTGGAGCCTTGAGATCCCCAGAGGAATGGTATTTCTACATGTGTGGCAGACAAATTGTGTGTGCACTCTGAGCCTTCATTTCTTATCCATACTTAAAACATGCTTTTGCTTTTTACAACTGGTAAAGCTATCCATAAGTCTTTACAATCGATATTGTACCTGGTCCTTGGTAGTATTTATAGCTCTGAAATGCCATTTCTAGACGGTGGCTACTGTTACCATTATGGAGGGTTTTCAAAATGTTTAGCATGTGAGGTAGTTGCTCAAACAAATTCTGACATAATTTTTTTAGCTGAACTAAAACACTTTATTTCTTTTGCTTAAACAGATGATGCTGGAGGGTCTTGAAGTTTTTAAAACTTGAAACTTGAAAACCAGCCTTCTGTAACCACAGTGCCATGCCCAAGTGATGAGGAATGTACAGAGGACTCCATATGGATCTCTCAGTAGTGAACTGTCGCACACCCCTAAAAGAGCCATGTGGGTGTGTGGCCTTTGTGGTTGAATGACAGAGCTCTACTATTCATTTAGCTGCTCAGGAGGTGACATGGACACACTTCAGGTATACTCATAAGGACTAATGGACAGCTACCTCAGGGACCAAATTGAGGGGTGGGAGGTGGGATGTACCTGGGATTGTTCCCTTTCCCCATTTGACATGTTTTCTTATGTCAGGGTGTTATTTTTCCTAATAAATGGAGGAGAATGAGGATTATTCAAGCAACAGTAGTTGCCAAAGAGAAAATAAGACATAAATGTTTATATTTTATATCTTTATGTGGAAACATGTGGAGACATCTTTTACTGTAGAAAGTTTTTTAAAGATGTGTTGGTTACAGTGTTAAATAGTAAAAAACAAGTGGACAGTAGAGGGGCTAAACTCACTAGTGAAAAGTGTTTTTAAAGGGATGACTAGATCAATTTGGTTTCTTTGGAATTGTGACATTTCAGTAGTTTCTGTTCCAAAGAAATGGTAAACTCTCTCTTAGTGAGTGTTAACTCCAGAGAGACTGAGGACCTTTCCTAAAGTCTTCAGTGCTGTCTCCATCCACTGTGTGACTTCCAAGATAGAAAGGGAAAGTGAAGCACAAGACCAAGCTTTAAACTTTTAGAAGTTCTAAGCTTTCCAAGTCTTATTTCTCTAGGATAAGGCCCATCCTTTCTGTTCTCCTCTCTTCCCATGGTTCATATTAAGATTTACATGGAGTGGGGTAAGCAATACTTTGACATTTTAACTACATTCAAGGTTAACTTCTGAGGAAACACCCATGCTCAGAGTACTGCACATACCCACAGCTCCCCTGATAGTGACTGTGGCAAAGGCTCACATGTTGTACAGAGTGGTCCTGAAAGGAAGACGTCTCAAAAACAGGTCCTGCATGGTTCATTTGAGGCTACCCATCTTTGATATGATGCCAAGCTCTGACTATGACATTGCATGGATGGCACTGTAGCTCCCAAGGGACGTGGACAATTAAGAACAGGAAACAGGTTGCTACAGGGAATGAGGGAGAAGCCAGAGATAGACTAAAGGCACCTCCCCACCCCTGTGCTTTCTAAGTGTGGAAAATAAATCTTTTATGTCACTGGTTATGAATAAAATTTTAAAGTCAACCCTGTGTGCCCAGTCTTTCTTCAATTATGACAAAATGTGATATATATAAGGAGAATGTTTAGCTTGAGTTGCCACGCAACTATGAAATCAAGCAAATGACTTCTTTTGAATGTGTTTAATTAAAAAAAAAAAAGATTTTTTTGAAAATAGTTTTTTGTGAGATGGAGAGATGGCTTAGCAGTTAAAATCACATACTACTTTTGTAGAAGACCCAAGTTTGGTTTCCAGCACCCACATCAGGTGGCTTACAACCACCCAGGGAGTATAATGCCCTCTTCTGGATTCTGTGGCCACATCTGCATAGACCCCTTTTATTATTATTATTATTATTATTATTTTATTGTTATTGTTATTATTATTATTATTATTATTTTGAGATAGGGTCTTACCTTGTAGGCCAGACTGGCTTCCAACTCAGCAATGCTTCTGTTCAGCCCATTAAGTGTTGTGATTATAGACTCAGCAGTGAGCCTTTTTCTTTTTTTTTTTTTCGAGACAGGGTTTCTCTGTGTATCCCTGGCTGTCCTGGAACTCACTCTGTAGACCAGGCTAGCCTCGAACTCTCGAACACAGAAATCCGCCTGTCTCTGCCTCCCAAGTGCTAGGACTAAAGGCGTGCGCCACCACCGCCCGGCCATGGTATGTTTTGAATGTTACTTTATCCAGTGATTCATGTATTAGGAAACAGTCTCAACACAGTGTATTTGCTTCTCATTTTATCAGTGAGAAACATGAAGTTAGCTGACAAGCTCTGGCCCTCTCTTGTGGTTACTGCCCAGAGCCAGAGAGTTGGTACATTTTTAGTAGTTGTTCAAGTACTTTTTCTGAGAACCTTACAGCCTCACCAAAGCTAGAAATATTAACTGTGGATCTTTAAGAAGTCTGCTGAGCCTTGTTCTAAGTGAATGCTGCGGTTTGCATCCAATTCTTTGGAGCTGAGAGAATACCCTAAAATCTTTACTCTGTAGCTCCCTGAGGCTCAGAGCTCTCTAGATCCCATGTGCACCATGAGTTTTGTATGGCCATCTACATACCTATCTTCTTAAGTTAACATCAGGGTCCTTTCAGGGTAAACTGACTATTAATTATAGCATTTGTGTATTTCCTAACCACTTAATGTATATAAAAGCTATCTTTGTTTTTTAGTGGGGTATATAGTTCTATAACTGTATCTTACTACATTTATTTTTGTGTGTGTGTGTTTGTGTGTATGTGTCTGTGTGTATATGTGGGATGAAACTAAATCTTGTAACTCGGTCTACCAAGCCGGCGTAAAGCAAGTTGTGTGTACAGGAAACAAGTGCTATTCAGAAGTGAGCCAAGGTTTCAGGAGAGGGTTCCTGGGTCTGCACTTGGACCAGAGTTGACTTCTATGAAGTCCTTCAGAATCCTCCTGTTCCACTTTGAAATGGGAACAAGCACTACTGAAAACTGCCCCATTCCAGCTTCCACAATGACATTTACATGAAGTCCCTATTATCTGGCAATGCCTTATTAATTCAGTGTACCCTTAAAAGAAACTAGACTTAGAAACAAGAGAGCTGTACTGAAGCACATGACTCAGTTTCACCCTCACAAGGTTTCTGCTTTTAAAACTTATGAGATTACTTCATGTTTTCAGTACTGACATACACACTCCCTCTGAAGTAATCTCTCATATAAGCCAGGTTCACCAATTTATTAACTGTACTATGACTGACATTTTTAGAAACTATCAAGGCTGGGAGGTAGTCAGTGCTACAACACTTACACATTCTTCCTGGGTTCCTTCTCTAACACCACAAAAAAATAAAACCCCCAGACCAGCTGTTTCCCTTAAAGGCAAGACCAGAGTAAAGATGTTGCAGAATTCAAAATTTTATAACCAATTTATTTCAAAACAGAAGTCCTTAAAAGCAAAAGAAAACCATATACCTCATTCAGTGCTGCCATAGGAAACCTCTATTGGAATGGGGCTGAGCACTCCTTAGCTGGAATGGGCTATAGCTTGTTCTACTAAAACGGTAAGAAAATGTTCTTCTATGACACATAGGTCTAAACAGAGACTGACCTGATCTCCACTGGGTCAGGGTAAAGCTTCTATAGCTTGTGGCTATTCAAGAATATGCTCATTTCTAACGAGACTGGGGAGACTGGGGGGACTGTGATACTCGTGGTGCGCTGGGCTTCCGGTGGCTCCTGCTACCTTCTTGGTCTTCAGTGTCTGGATACTTGGAAAGGTCCAGAGTCAACACATGGCTGAACATGCACTCATCATGCTGAAATGGAGGTAGGGCAGTTTTAGTTCTCCTCATCAGAGGAACAGTATTAAAGTGAGGTCATTAGTTAATCTAATAATGCATTTAAAAGGGATTCATTATCCTGTATGTTTTTTTTGAGACAGGGTTTCTCTGTGTAGCCCTGCCTGTCCTGAAATGTAGAGATATATGCCTACTTCAGGCTCCTGAGTGCTGGGATTAAAGGCATGCATCACCACACTTGGCCCAGTAAACTAATTTTTATCTTAGCTTAAAGGGGAACAGCCTAAAATGGAAAGTCTTGAATTGTTGCTCTATTCTCTTGGCTCAGGTTTTTAATTAAAAATTTGTTTTGTGTATGTGTGGGTGTGTGCCTGCAGGGTACAAGTGTGAAGATTAAAGGACAACTTTCAGGGGTCAGGTCTCTCCTTTCATTACGTGGTCTCAGGAGATAGAACTTAGGTTGTGAGGCTTGGCAGCTGGTGCCTTCATCAGCTGAGCCATTTGAATGGCCCTAGCTCTGTCTCTGACCTATGACGGATGTGTTGAAATTGTAAGAGTCTCTGTATACCTTGGAGCTTCTAGTAAATCTGTTTTTTGATAATAGTGATTAATTTCTGCGCAAAATATTCACATGTCAGAAACAAGAAGCACAGTATTAACTCTTCTCTGTTACTATGAACTGCTATTCTGCAAAACAACACAAGTACCACACTACCCTGTAGTTGTAGAGGTTTTTTTGTTTTTTTTTTTTTTAAACTACACATATTTACTCTTGTGTGTGGGGAAAAGATTGAGTAGTTTTTCTCCCTCTCACGTGGGTCTGGTCTGGATGATCAAACTCAAGTCAATAGGCTTGGTAGCAAGTGCCCCAACCTGCTGAGCCATCTGTTGGGCCATGACCTTCAGTTTTAATTTCCTTCTTTCATTTAAGTATGTCTTAAATTTCTTTCTGTCAAGGAGAGTATCTGAGTAATTACTCATAAATTTTATTCATTTAAAAATCATTTGGTTTATATTTACCCACTGTAGAAACCCAAGAATGTCTACAAACTCCTGGATTATGTTAGGAAATCCCACGGCTGGCAGGGTCAGAGGAGTTTATGGGGCCTGTTCTTGACCCACCCCTTACCTCTGGGTAGACGCCTATCAGTGCATCAGCTCTGGAGTAGAACTCCTCTTTCAGGGAAATGATTATCATCTGAAACTGTGCCTGACTCTGCTCTTTGATGTAACCGGAGACCTGGGAGGAAATAAAAAGCACACCTGTCACCAGCAAGGCAAGGCTTTCTTTGGGCTCTGGAAACAATGGTTCTCTTTCTTTTTAGTTTTAAAAATCATGTGTGAGTTGATGACTCAAGGCTTAAAGATTGGGAAACCATGGAAAGTATATACAATTTTATAATCAAGTCTTGGATAAAGATGAATTCTAGCTCCTTCAGGAAGCTCAATTCCAATGAAATAAAATGATTAAGTGTAGTGGTATAATTCTGTAATTCTAGAGAAGGAAAGGGTCTGAGGGTCCAGTATCTTCAAGGCAATGCCTAGAATCACCTAACATCCTCCCACCAAGGCCCTATTCTCAAAGTTTCCTTTAGGAAGCTCAATTGAAGAAAATCCCTTTCCAGTGTCACAGCCTTTATGTGGGGACATTTTATATCCAGAACATCAAATCCTCTTATCCCCTGTTCCTACTATCACTATTCCAAGACTTCCATTCCTGCATCATGGCTACTAACATGGTCTCTAACACCAGAGTCCCTTCTGCAAATGTGGCTTTTTGACCGGTCTTATTCACTCACTGTATGTGGTACTCCAGAAGTAAAAGTCTGAGTTTTAGTTCTCCTGTACCCAAGTTCCGAGTGGTTTAATTTGGCATTTTGTTTGACAAGCAAGCCATCAAATGGATGAATGCAGACATATGAGAAGAGAGCTCAGAACTGTCACTCAAGTGTGCATGAGCTGGGCATGGTGGCAGAAGACCTCTCTCAGAGGTTCTAAAACGTCTTGATTACCCTAAGTATTGTTGTTGCTCTTTGCCTGGAGGGTTTCTTCTTCAGGCTTCTGCTTGTTTGTCCTGACTTTCCTCAATGAGGGACTGTGACAAAAGTATAATCTTATAAGCCCTTTCTCCCTAAGTTGTTTTTGGCCATGGTTTTGTCACAGCAATAAAATAAAACTAGGACATAAGCATTCTATTAGAAATTGAAAGCAGAAACTGGGTGGTGGTGGACCATACCTTTAATCTGAGTGCTTGGGAGGCAGAGGCAAGCAGATCTCTGAGTTTGAGGCCAGCCTGGTCTATAGAAAGAGTTCCAGGACAGCCAGGGCTACGCAGAGAAACACTGTCTTGAAAAACCAAAAGGAGTGGGGGGACTGAAATTAGAAATAAACTTACTTTGCCAATGTTAGTATTGTCCAGGGCTGCATCTACTTCATCTAATACAAAGAATGGAGCAGGCCGAAAACTAGAAAAAATAACATGTACATGAGTAACAACTTTCTATTTGTTTTATGAAAGACTTAGAGGCAAAGAGCAATACTACTTAGGGTAATCAAGACGTTTTAGAACCTCTGAGAGAGGTCTTGTGCTACCATGTCCAGCTCATGCACACTTGAGTGACAGTTCTGAGCTCTCTTCTTATATGTCTGCATACTGGATTCCACATGAACATTCCACCATCATTTCTCCAGCAACCCTGTCTCCCACTGTTCTCTCCTGTGGGCAGCTAGTGGCAGCAATTATTATTCAGGATTATTAATATTGTAATATTAATTAATTATTTTAATAATTAATATTAATTATCATTAAGCAATTATTTTTAATTATTATTTAGACCAAACCCATGGAGCCATGCCTGTCTCCTTCACATTCCATGTCTATCTGTAACCTCTAGCTCTCACATTGGCCCAAGCCAACACTATCTTTCACTTTGCTTGTTAGAACAGCATCCTAACCCTGTTGCCACTGCTACTACACAAAGTATACTCCACATTTGCTAAGCACACTTTGGCCTCAGAGCCTTTTACATTTGCTACTCTCTGTTACATCTAGAACATTCTTGCTTTAGCTAGCCATCTAACTTGTTCCCTTAATTCTCAACTAATCTAATCTTTTTACTGTTGTAAAATACCTCAGAACCATGCATATCTCCATTCCTTTTTTTTTCTTTTATGCGATTTGTCATTTACAAATATTCTCTATATGAGGGAAACTGTTTACTAATGTACTTAACTATCTCCTCCAGTGAAAATAAATGTCCCCACAATGGTGTCTTAAATGAGCCTAAGGTCTCACACATGGGAGGCATGTACTCTATTCCTGAACTATAGCTCCCAGCAAAAATGATATTTTTTTTGTTTTTTGAGACAGGGTTTCTCTGTAACAGCCCTGGATATCCTGGAACTCACTTTGTAGACCAGGCTGGCCTCAAACTTACAACGATCTACCTGCCTCTGCCTCCCGAGTGCTGGGATTAAAAGTGCGTGCCACCACCACTGGCAAAATTAAGTATTTTTGAGGACGACACTTGGATTCACAGGAATCTTCAGAGCCTGCAACAGTACCTAAAAGTGTGATTATTTAATAGAGTGAAGGGATGGGTTGCTACCTAGTGATAATCTCATTCTGCTGTGATCCTGTGTCTACCCTATCATGTTTTTTCTCTGTACCTCTCCTGTGGAGGCCTGTCTCATTTCTTTCTTGAGACAAGAAGTCAAATTCCTATGTTCTGTTCCTGGTGATGGGAAGACAGCAGTACCCACACTGCTACTGCCTGCTATGATTGCTGAAATCTGTTGTTTGTCTTAATTTTACTCAACTTTTATTTCTTGATTTATATTTCAAGGGAAACAGCAGAGCCATCATCAGTGGAAATGAGGATTTCAAGCCCCCCTCTACTTCCCTTTTCAAAGGAAGAAAATACTTTGCTTTTCTTATACAGCAGAACTCTGAATATGGCATAGGAAAATAATATGTAAGCTAGGTTATTGCTTTTGTTAATTTTTGGGGGGGAATCTTGATGTCCTATGTCGATTATCCAAATATCATCCTTTTATAAAACTAGAAAACTACTAGCTACTGCCGAATTTTGTCAAAGGCTGTACTTGTAGATTTTCTAATTTGATATAATAGGTTTGAAACAAACCTCAATTTTATGATTGGAAATATAGCTTTGTTAAATATTATTAAAAAATAATTATAGGCTTTCTGTAGAAAGATAAACTTGGTAATTTGCTGTGGCCTTACCTGTGTACAGCAAATAGAAGAGCCAAAGCAGCCACACACTTCTCTCCCCCTGACAAATTGTCCATAGGCATGAACCGTTTGCCTGGAGCCACACAGTTATAGCTAATTCCGTCTAAGTAAGGTTCTTCAGGATTCTCTGGGCTAAGAAATGCCTGAAACACATTTATTTAGCCATATCAGAATAGTAACCAATACATTTTAAGTTAGGTGGCAACATATTTAAGTGAAAAAAATTCTTTCTCTTGGTTAGGTTCTCAGTTTTGATGGGAAAACTACTAATACCTGTAAATACATTTAATTGTACATTACCCACAGATATCAAGGTTATCTGGGTTGAGGGGGAAAAGAGAATGCTCAACATATCCACTGCCCATGTCTTTCCAACATAATTCCAGTCAAACCTCAGTAGCAGACGCCACAGACTTATGAATAGTCTCCATCAACCTACTTGTTGGTCCATGTCTCTAACATTTACTGAATACTTACTATGGGCCACATACTGTAGGTGTATGTATGAATCCTGTTTTCAATGAGTTAATATGATTATTTTACTAAAAGGTTATATTTTGCTGAAATTCTAAAATTCAGATTCAGGATCATTTCAGTCATAATGTGAGTCCAACTAGAGCTGGTACACAAATCTTGACCTATATTTTTTCACATTTAATTCTACAAGTATTTGCTATGTCTATTGCTAATACAACAAGAGTGGATAATAAAATGGGCCCAGAGATTCATCAAATGGATATTATGGGGATTTGACTCTGCCTTTAGTCTTCCACTCTCCTTTGATATGTTGATCAATACCACAACTATTTCTTCATCATACAGATAGCAGTTTCATTAAGTAAATTTAGTACTAGACAATAGAATTTCAGCACTTGAAAAAATTTAGACCTCAAATAATCTAACTCCACTCATGTTTCAAGTGGAAGAATAGGCCCAGAGTAGCTCTGACTTGTCTGTTTCCAGCATAGTTGAGTGGACTCCAGAACACATGTCTTGAGATGATCAGTCTTCCTGCACTGGCTTTGCACCTATGTCATTAAGGACTATGCAGTGGTCATTTTATTTCTCACCAGAAAACAAACACCATTATTGACACTAAGCTCCCTCTAGTGTCAGAGGTTGAGAAACACACCTGGGCACTGTTGTTCCTGCAGAGCTTCTTGTAGATTTGATCAATTGAGACCGAGATGTGCTCAAAACACTGACTGAAAGCATCATACCTCCGTCTTTTCACCTGTTCAAACTCTTGTCTACATATTCTGGCTTCCTTTCTGCTGGCGTCAAAAGCTAAGAAAAAAAATCAATGATCTTTATTTTTGAGTTTGGTTGTCTTGAATATACCTGCATTCAAAATACTTTACCTATTACTAAATTCTGAGAACACATCTTTTAAGCTTGATGAGTCTTTTCCTGACAGAGCTAATATCTAAATAATGTTAGCAAATCCTGACAGTGTATTTAATATACTTATTTTTCTGGTATGAAAAATCTTGATTTATGTTTTAAAATAATTAATATTACTTTTTTGCTATTGTTGTTGAGACAAAGTCTCATGAGGCTAGGCTGGCCTCAAACTCACTATGTGGCTGAGGCTGACCTTGAACTTCTGATGTTCCTGCCTCTACCTCTAGAGTTCTAGTATTATATAGGTACAAAACTCCAGTTTATAGGGATTTCGAAATGGAACACATGATTTCATGTATATTAGGTAAGTATTTGTCCAACAGAACTACATTCTCAACCCCCAATAAACCTATTTTTAAGTAAAGTAGAATATTCTTCATGAAGGAAGGCATTTATTTGTGCATCAGTATTAAAAAGCACACATTACCATATGGCAACAGAGAAAAATGCATGTTAACAAAAGAAAAGTACAATATAAGGAGGTTGATGGCACATATGAAAATAAAAACACAGATGAATATCTTTGCTAACTATAAGCTCAATTTTACCATCTGCAGATTCTTGAAACTTGTCTCTGACAGCCTTTAAGTTCTCCTGTGCTCGCAAGTTTGGAGCTGCAGTCTTCAGTAGATTATTCTCTTGGGATGCTACTTGCTGTAGAAGGAGTGCAAGGTGGGCCTCCACCTCCTTATCTGATTGTAGAGCCTATCATTAGCAAAGAACAACACTGATTGGCATGCCTTTAAAACTCAAAGGTAAGACCTAAGTACAAGACTTACCATTCTTTGTGTGTGTGAGCATATCTCCCACAGCATGTGTGTAGAGGTAAGAGGACAACTTTTGGGACTGATTCTCTTCTGTTATGTATGACCCAGGAATTGAATTCAGATTGGTGGCAAGTGGCTTTATTTGGTGAGCCACTTTGTTGACCTAAGACTACTATCATCTATTCTGGGGCAGACTGGGGTAGGGTGTTGGTTAGTTGGTTTCTTGAGATAGGGTCTTGCATTTTATCCTTGGTTGGTCTGGTATTCACTATGTAGCCTAGATCGGCATCACATTTGTAGCAATCTTCCTGCCTCAAACTCCCAAATGCTGAGATTACAGGTTTGTGACACGACACCTGGCAAGGACGCTACTATCTGACTTTACTTTACCTTTTGCATGCATCTCCTTGGTCCCCTTTGGAAGCCATTGTGTTTGATCCTGTAGTCAAACAGCCAGTGTCTATAATTTCCCTACCCAGCTGTGTCTCAGTCTGCACCCACATCTTAAATGTCTCAAACTGGAGAGAGGCATATAACAATTACTGTATCCTCAACATCTTTCAAACTGGCATTTGAGGATGCTGTGAACAGGTAAACTTTGTACCTAAGCCTACCACCTGACTAGTATCGGGCCTGCATGCTAGTTCAGTTGGCCACACCCTTTACCTTGGCATTTGATTCTTCCTCTTATCAAAAGCTAATTTCAGGGTCCACACCCTAACTCATGTGTCCTGATTAAAAGAGGCTGACAAATATTCTGTCCTCAAACTCATAGCTTTGAAAAGGTATTCAGACTATCCAAGCTATATCTTTGGCAGTTGGTTTTTGTATCTGTAGAGTCAACAAGTTATTCTATTAAGTAATATCCATTAATCCATAAGCTCTCAGAGTCACCTAGAGATGACTTAGATGAAGGAGATTCTCACCAACTTAGATTCACCTGTGATACTTTCAGACCACAGTCCAGTCTTTACTCAGCTGGAGGAAGCTTCAGGGCCAGTGCCTACACTCCTACCTGGAAGCTCTACAAAGAGTATACAGACAGGCTTTAGCAGTGATGCTTGTGGATATTCTCTTAGAAATTCCAAAAGCTCATTTAATTTCATTATTTTGCTTTATAAATTATGCCTCAATCTATTTTTAAATAGAATGAGGTTAAGAACTATCCTTACTGCTGTCAGTATGAGGTGACCTACAGATCTGTCCATCAACAAAAGGAGTAAAGAATTGGCCTTCTTTGTTAGTTCAGTCCATGTTACATGTAAATTATTTATTACAGATTTGACATGACTGACTGCTTTCATTTTTTTCCATCTGTTGGTTGACTGTGCAGAATGAAAATGTTATAAAAATTTTACAATGTTCTGTTATAGGGTTAATTTTAGAAAACTTTAAAATGAATCATTTATTCTTGACAAGACAAGTCACTGTCTCTGGGAATATACCTTTTATATTAAAATTAAAAATCATTTCTTTTGGTAGAATGCAATTTAGAATTAAAATGTCTTTTTATATAACCTGACATTATAAAATACATTTACTAAATAATCCTGGAATATAGGTGTAACAATTTGATGTTTACAAAAATATATATTGTTATGTTTTTAATAGTAGATATGGGCATTTAAGGTAATAGTCCAATTTTACTTTATCAAATTGTTTCTAACCAGAACTTTTGTTTAACTTGAGATACTGTTTTTGTTCATTAAATAATAGTTGGTACTGTTAATATTTAAAAGAAATATACAAAATAAAAATATATAAAATATATTTTTGTATAAAAATATAAAAAGCAAGAAATATCAGACACTTTCTCTTCAAATTCATTCTTTGGATTGCTGACTTTATTTTATTTTTTTAGGTTTTTCGAGACAGGGTTTCTCTGTGTAGCCCTGGCTGTCCTGGAACTCACTCTGTAGACCAGGCTGGCCCCGAACTCAGACAGAAATCCGCCTGCCTCTGCCTCCCAAGTGCTGGGATTAAAGGCGTGCGCCACCACTGCCCGGCCTGACTACTGCTAAGGATGGGATTTATGCCCTTCTCAAATAATGCTGCTTCCATGCCAACAAATCCTAAACAATTTGAAATGGGGCCTACAGACAACCTAAAGACACCGAACAAAAATTATTTCTGGATCTCTCTCTCACTGGTTCCTCTCCTTGATCATTTTTCCGCCTTACTTATTCTTATACCTATGTGTCACCATGTCTTTTAAATGTTTTACCTACTGAACTTCTCCTTATACCCAAACAAAATGTTTTACATATGTTCTCCTGATAGCTCTCACTCTAAAACAACTCCATTTATTACTGATGCATCTGCAGCCGGGCGGTGGTGGCACACGCCTGTAATCCCAGCACTTGGGAGGCAGAGGCAGGCGGATTTCTGAGTTCGAGGCCAGCCTGGTCTACAGAGTGAGTTCCAGGACAGCCAGGGCTACACAGAGAGACCCTGTCTCGAAAAACAAACAAACAAACAAACAAACAAAAAACCAAACAAAAACCTGATGTATCTGCAAAAAGACCTTTTGGATGCTGTGGAGAAACTCTGGCTAAAAGGGACCTTTATCACTTTCACCCCAGGCTAGATATTATTCTTTACATTAGTCCTATATTTTATTTTGTTCCCTTTCTTTGATACTCTGTAGCTCCCTGCTACTTATGCTAACTTGTTTTGGTGCAATAGTCCTGGCAATGGGACCAGTTACTGTCATCCTGAATCACACTTTCTCTCACTGTTCCACTCCATTTTCCCTGCCTCTGTCCCTTCACCCTTCCAGGAAAATCTCAATTCTGTAGCAAAATCATCTGCTTACAGCCCTCTATTTTTCCAAGCCTCTTCAGGAATATAGGATGGCAATCACCTAATCCATCATAGTCAATAAACTCTCTCCTACTTCATGATCAGAGGACCCCTCCTCTTCAATGGGACCAGTACTTTCCCCCTCCAACAAAGACTCTGCTTAGCAGAAAACAGTTATAACATTCTTCATTTTTAAATATCCTCTTGAAGTTGGAAACAGTAGTTTCCTCCTGAAACTACTGAAAATACTTCCCAGCTCCCCTTAGGGGCTATGGAAATCATTTCTACCCCTATTAAGGGGTGGCATCTGATCTTCTGGAGGCATTTTGTCCATCTACACAAATAGGTGACAAAAGTGGCCCCTCACCATGAATAAGCATAGTCTCACCTAAGGTCAGAGGAAACCTCTCTTTCTCTCTGCCTTCTGTCTCTATACAGCTGTTTTTACATAATCTGACAAAGCAGGCAAATGAAAACTAAGGAAGACATGCTGGGGCAGTAGCTCAGGTAGTAGAGAGTGCTTGCCTAGTATCCACAAAGGCCTGGGTTCCATCCCTAGCACTTCCTACACTGGGTATAGTGGGACATGCCTCTAAACTTAGTACTTGGAAAATGGAAACAAAAATATCATTAAGTTCAATATCATTTTCAACTACATAGTAAGTTTGAGGCCAGCCTGGGCTACACAAGATCCTGTTTCAAAAAAAAAAAAAACCCAACAAAATAAAACCAAATACTCCATCAACACAAAATAATTTACTGGGTAATGAAGTAGGAAATATTTTTTTAAACTAAGGCAAAGTAAGAAAGCAGTAAATAAAAGACTACAGAGAAAACAAAAGCTGACACAGATATAATCAAAGAATCTAGTAAGTCTCCCAAATATATTAACATGATGTTTAAAGATGTGGGCCTTGCTACTCAGCATCATTCTCGATTTTCAACCTACCCCACGCTAGAAGATGAGCCACTCTTACCTGTGGGGAAGTGCCAAGGGACTAGGAATAGTAATGACTCAGAGAAAGGCTAAGTTTACCTGAGCTACTGGTTCAGGAATGAACATGGAACCTTGTTTAGATCACACTGTAAGCAGGAGACAATGGCTTAGGCTTTCTAGGAGCAACTTCAGTTTTAGAACAATACTACCCCCAACGGCAGGTTCACTTCTCTGAAGATGCTGGCAATGTGAGTAGGTAGCCCAAATGGTAGCAGTCACAGTGTCCACATGAGTTCAAGGCCAGCTGGCCTAGAGCATGATTGTCTCATTTTTAAAAAAGCTACTTATTTCCTGCTATTTTGTAGTAGATATTTGGCATTCATCCTAGCTCCAGGCTCACAACTAACACCCTTGGCATTTCTTGAGAGAGAAGACAAAAGGAACTGTTATTGTTATTAACAACCTGCCCCTTTTCACTATAACTTGAGTTAATGCTAATAAACTGAAATTTGTAGGATGAAAACTGATTGCTAGGTGTACCAAATGAGATTAGAAGCTTATAACTTTTAGCACTTCTACACTGGGAATGAAGAGAAGCTAGGGGTTCAGTTTAATCACCAAAGTTACCAGCTGAGAGAGGGACATCCAGGTTGGACACATGGACAGGCTGCAGGACAGCACACCTAAAGGAGGCAAAATGCATGGGAGCTCTGTACCTCCTCCATCCTTGTCCTGTACATCTCTTCTACTTGGCTCTTCCCATGTTATCTTTTATAACAGTTAGGTTTCAAACCTGGAACAAATGGCTGAGGTGCCTATTTAACACATTAAAGTGGAACCTGAAAGATCTCCCTGCATCCCTCAGTCCCTACCTGATACAGGGGCCCTCCTGGCTGGCATACCCAGCTCCCTACCTTTAACTCTCTAGCCCAGGGGCCTGAGCTTCTCTTCTATATATAGTTTAACCATTTTGGTTACCTCCACTCTTTGTACCTTTGGACTCCCTTGTGGTGCTCCTGGTTCCTCTCTCCCCTCTCCTTCCCTACTCCTCACATGGAACAGCTGAGTCTGGTCATGTTCACCTTGGACTCTCCCACATATCCCTGCCTCTGTCTATATTCTCCCACATAACTACAATAAACCTTGTCTTCCACTGTACCTACGAGCAGTCATGTCCTTTCCATCTCTGTCATTCAATAACAATTGGCAAATGTAGAATAAATTATTACTCTGAATTCTGAGTGTAATTCTAGCAAATTACAACACTCAAAGGTTAAGGCACCCCTGGGTGACTGGCATCCAAAGTGCACAGTTCTGTGTCCTGAACTTGTGGTATCTGATGCCATCCCAGACAGTGCCAGACTGGAACATTAACATTACCAGCTGGTGTTCAGAGAACTAAAGAACTGCTAGTTCTCTGGTTTTGAAAGCACTGTTAATACAGATGTTTGGTGATGTACACACATATTTGTGTGTGTGCACATGTGTTTGTGGGGGCCAGAGGCTGGTTGGCTGTCTACTCCAGTTTCTCTCTATCTTATTTTTATTTAATTAAAAAATTTATTTCTATTTTTTGTTTGTTTTTGCTTGCATGTGTGTCTGTGCACCACCTGCATGCAGTGCCCAAGGAGGCCAGAAGAGGGCATTGGATCCTTTGGAACTGGAGTTACAGATAACTTATTAGTGGTTGTGTAGGTAAAGGGAACAAAACCTGGGTCCTCTGGAAGAGCAGTCAGTGCTCTTAACCACTGAGCCACCTCTCCAACTCCATCTAATCATTTGAGACAGGATCTGTCACTAGATGTGGAGCTTACTGATTGGGTAGAGTAGCTGGACAGTGAACTTTAGGGACCAACCTGCATCTGCTTCTCCAGCTCTGGGATTACAAACATAAAACTGCTGCACCCAGCTTTTTTTGGGGGGGGTATTGGGGAGCCAAATTCAGGCTATTATTGTTTACCTGGCAAGCAATTTACTGACTGGATCACTTCTGTAGCTTTTATTTTGATTTTGGAGACTGAGTTTCATGGCACACGTGCTAACAGTCAATTTTTGATCCTCCTGCCTCTATATCCCAAGTGATGCTGGGATTGCAGGCATTTGCAATCATCCTAGCTTTCTCTTTCCCCTTTCATATCTCTTCCCCCCCCACAAAATAAAAATGACCAAAAAACCCCACCAACTAACCCACCCCACACATCTTAAACCTAACCATATAAAAATGATTCCATAATATTTTAATAGCCAATATTACCATTAATCACAAACAGAAATCTTTACATTACCTTCAAATCCTCTCTTAGAGGGCTGTAGTCTACTTGTATAGATGCTTCTTTTTCATAGATATCAGCTGTTGCCTGGGTACTTTCTGTTTCAGTTAGCTGAAAAAAAAACAGACACTCTTGCCTGAATCTCTACTCTCTACTCCAGCTACTTACTGAGTCATTCAGATCAAGCTATCACCCTTTTGCAGCCGCAGCCTCAGCCATTCTTGACATAATCATGCAGCAGTGTCCTATGCTCACTTTATTGCAAACACACCATATTGACAAAGCAGGTGGGGCCCACTCTCAGGACTGACAGACTTCTCTGTATCAGGACAGCCCACCCTGCATGTCTGCTCAGTTCTCACCTCAGCTCCTTACTAGCTGTCTTTTCTCAAGCTATACCTTTTTTTTTTTTTTTTAAAGATTTATTTGCTTTGTTTTTTTTTTTTTAAACTTTATTTATTTATTTATTATAAGTACACTGTATCTGTCTTCAGACACCCCACAAGAGGGCATCAGATCTCATTGCAGATGGTTGTGAGCCACCATGTGGTTGCTGGGATTTGAACTCATGACCTCTGGAAGAGCAGTCAGTGCTCTTAACCACTGAGCCATCTCACCAGCCCAAGCTATACCTTTTTATCTACGTTTCTGAGATCTACATCAACACTCAGTGTGATGGCTTGAATATGCTTGGCCTAGGAAGTGGCACTATTAGGAGGTGTGGCCTTGTTGGAGGAAGTATGTCACTATGGGTGTGGGCTTTAAGACACTCAACCTAGCTGCCTGGAAGCCAGTGTTCTCCCAGTGGCCTTCAGATGAAGATGTAGAGCTCTCAGCTCCTCCTGCACCATGCGTGCCTGAATGCTGCCATGCTCCCACCTTGATGACAATGAACTGAACCTCTGAATCTGTAAGCCAGCCCCAATTAAATGTTGTCCTTATAAGAGTTGCATTGGTCATGGTAGCTCTTCATAGCAATGCAAACCCTAAGACAGAAGTTGGTACCAGAAGTATGGTATTGTTATGATAATCCCGACCATGCTTTTGTCTAAAAGAATGTGGATTTTGGTATTTTGGATTTGGGAAGCAGTGGAATGCTTTAAGTGGGGCTAAATGTACCATCCTAGTAGGAATATGGAAAACACTGGTGCTGAGGATGACTTGAGCTATGCAGACCTGGCCCAAGATGTTTCAGTGAAGAAGAATTTTAGTATGTGGTCTAGAGACTGTTTTGTGCTGCTTTTTGTCTTTGTTTGAAGAGTCTGCCTGAGGCTAAGGTGAAGAGATTTATATTAATTACTTTGACAAAGGAAGTCTCAAAACAGCCTAGAATAGCTGGGCAGTCGTGGTGCACGCCTTGAATCCCAGCACTTGGGGGGCAGAGGCAGGCGGATTTCTGAGTTCGAGGCCAGCCTGGTCTACAGAGTGAGTTCCAGGACAGCCAAGGCTATACAGAGAAACCCTGTCGAAAAACCAAAAAAAAAAAAAAAAAAAAAAAAAAAAAACAACAGCCTAGAATAAATCTGTTGTGTGGTTACTAAAGTTCACTCTTATGAAGAGCATTTTAATGAAAAGGAGCAAGTTGAGAAAGGAAAAAGATAAAATGTATTTTTTTTTATTATGCTATGGCTAGCTATGGCCCCACAGGCTCAAGTGTCTGAACAAGCCCATGAGGGCCAGAGAGTAGAATGTGGTGGTTTGAATATGCTTGGCCCAGGGAATGGCACTATTAGAACACATGGCCTTGTTAGAGAAGTGTCTTGATATGGGCATGGGCTTTAAGACCCTTGTCCTGTACACAAGGTGCCTGGAGTAGGCACATGAAATCCATGCATGGGATATGAGGTTGTTTTAGACTGTCCATAGCAGATGTGACTTGCCTCATGCTCTAGCAGGAGCATGATTTTGACAACTACAGATAGTTTCTGCAAGTGTACGATGTTTGGAATTCTGGAGACTCTTGAAAGGGTATATAAATGCTAGTGTCCTGAGATGGGCTGTGATGGTGGTGGCAGCTGCTGTTGCTTGCTGGTTGCTGCTGTTGTGGTTTGTTAATTAGTTATGGGAAGAACGATGAGAAGAAATTAGATATCTTGATGGCAAAGATCAAACATGCCCCAAAGAACGCCATATCCCTAATCAGCAGAAAGTAGTCTAACAGTATCAATGCCCCCTTTCCCTCTAACCTTCCTTCTCTTCAACCTAGTATTGCAGGGTTGCAAAGGTGGAATGGGGTGGAGAAGGGTAGTAGAAAGGGAACCTATAAAGTATCCAAAAGTATCGGTACAATATATGTGTTAAAACAGCTCAAATAGAAGTTAAAGTTGAATGTTAAATGTATTGCAAAAGCTCTACATCTCATGAGTGTGATTTCATTGCATATAAGAAGTGGCTTTTGTCAGTATGGCTAAAATATTTTTGTTTAACATCATGATCTCAGGTTCTATTTTTTTTTTCAAATGATATCTCATTCTTTATAGCTGAACAAACTTTTGTGTGTACATATACATCCTTTTTTCCTATCCATATGTTGATTGGAATCTAAGTTATTTTCCTATGTTGGCTACTGTGAACAGTACTTTAATATACACAGATATTCAAGTGTACCTGTGGTATGCTAATTCTTCAGAACACATAACAGAATAGCAGTATATCTGAATCATATGGTAGGTTTTTGTTGTTGTTGGTTTATTTTTTTTTTTACTTTTTTGAGAAATATGAATATAGATTTTCACAGTTGGGTATGCTAGTTTGCATTTCTACTAGTATTGTTTAAAGTAATTTCTTTTCCCACATCCTTACCAGAATGTGTTGCCATTTATTTTCTTGATGGTAGCCATTATGATCTAAGTGTCAATTCTTGCTGTTAGTTCTTGAGTTGTTAGAATCCTTTTCATTAAGTCTTCACCTCTACATATAGTTTCAAGGATTCTGTTTCCCCTGGCAGTTTCAAGTCTCACATTAAAGTCTTCGATCTATTTTGAATTTGTTTTCGTATAGCGATAAAGAAGGAGTTTCATTTTTCTATATGCGACAGAATTTTTCTAGTGCCCTTTACTGAGGATGTCTTTTCTCCAATATCTGACTTTAGCCCTTTTACTAAAAAATCAAGCTGCTAAAGTATATGTTAAAGTACATGAAAACTAATGTATATATTTCCTTCTGGATCTTTATTCTGTCTGGTTTGTGTATGTTTTTTGTTAGTAGCATGCCATAATGCTCTACTATAGTAATGCACTTACACTAGCTGCATATGTGTACATATGTATATATATACAACACAGGCCAGGAAGGATCTATATATGAAGAAGAAAAAGTGGCTTTTTCTTCCTAGCTTTGAATCACCATCTTTTCAAAACCTGGTAAGTGTTAAATTTTGCTGACAGTAGAGTAAGGCTGTACACAGGAGATACTGCACTGGAGTTTCAGAATTCTCAGTTCTCTTAAGCCTCATGTAAGATAAGTAGCTCCAAGGGCTGAGGTACCAACTAACCTCAGGTTTGGAGCTCTCAGACTCCAGTTATCCTCATGTGGTGGGCTCAGCTTCTTGCCAAACAAAAGCAGGTCTGTCAACCAGTGTACTTTTTTCTTTTAAAACTTACTAGGTTTTGTGACTATGAGAATGGCTCCCATAGGCTCATACTTGGGTCACCAAAGAGTAGTACCATTTGAAAGGATTAGGTGTGGCCTTGTTGGGGTAGGTGTGGCCTTGTTGAAGGAAGGAAGTGTGTCACTGGGGGTAGGTTCTGAGGTTTCAAAAAGCCTGTACTAAATCCAGAGTCTTTCTCTTCCTGCTGCCTGTAGATCCAGATGTAGAACTCTCAACTACTTCTCTAACATCATGACTGCTTACATGTAGTCATATTCTCCACCATGACAACAATGGACTAAACCTCAGGTAAATGCTTTCCTTCATAAAAGGTACCATGGTCATGGTGTGTCTTCACAGCAATAGAACACTAAGACAGATTTATTCATTTTATTCTATATGTAAATGTTTTGTATGTATGTATGTATGTATGTATGTATGTATGTATGTATGTATATCATGTGCATCTTGGTATGCACATGGATGCTAGACGTACATGTTAGGAAAAGACAATGGATCCCCTGGAACTGGAGGTACAGATCAAAGGTCATGAACTCCCTAGTGTGAATGCTACACATTAAACCTGGGTTCTCTGCGAGAGCAGTAAGTGCTCTTTACTGCTGAGCCTTCTCTCCAGCCCCACCACTGTACTTTTTATTGCCTGAGCTAAGTCTCCTACCACCCGAACTTTCTGGTGTGTTAGCATCTAGACCTCCATTCCACAATGCTTCCTTGGCTGTTTCCCACTTTGGAGCCTGCGGGAGGTTGATTCCAGACTCCTTTACTTGTAACTGTTCTTGTTTTCAGGCTCCCAAAGTAGTTCAGTCTTAAATAACAGGTTCATTCTCAAGATGGCACTGAGACAAATTCTTTGAGACATGAGAAGTTACAAAACAGACTTACTTTCTTTTGTTAACCTATCATGTTAGAAGAGTCAATATATTTCCACAATCCCCAGATGCATCCCCTCTAGACTTTTGAGATCTGTGGGTTGATCTTAGGGCAAGATCGCCAGTTTCTTTTCATTAAAGCTGATTCTATCCCCCATTCTCCATCAAGGAGTCATGGCTGGAACTATATGATATGTAGAGGAAATTTAATCCAGCAACTTGGCTGCACTGGCAAGGGATAATATCCAAAGATATGATCTGGCTGGAATGTAGACATGCCCTGGATTATAGTAAGATCTGGCTGGAATACACACATACCCTTAGTACACACTTTTAATCAAACAGTGTAGGTAAGGTTAGTTTGTAGAAGGAGGCAGCCATGTTTGAAAGTGACATCTATTTGAGAGGCAAAGTGACAAATCAGAGAAAGATTTGACAGAATGAGTCAAGAGATGGGATACACCCAACTCTCATGAGAACAGCACAGGAAAGAGGTTACTTGAGAACAGTGCAAGGGGTAATGGGGATGAAGAAGCAGTTTTACTGGGACAGTTTTACAGAGACAGGTTATGGGCAGGCTATAGGTGAAGACAGAAGGAGCCATATAATGAGAAGCCAGAAGATTACAACAGATTGCCAGAGTTAGTTTTAAGCCAAGCAGAGCAATTTAGCCAGAAGCCGAGAGAAGCCAGTTTGAATCAGTCAGAAATGTGCTGAGCAAAAAGGGGTACTGTAAATGTCCCTCAGAATTGTGGTAGAATGTAGAAGAGAGAAGCACTAGGTGCCAATCTTTAGTAAACGTTTGTCCCTGGTCTATGAATTTCCCAAGCTTCTCAGTATTTTTTTTTTTCTCCTTTAGGTGTGACAGGATGGTGAAAAATGCCTGAATGGAAGACTGGTAACAGCAGTTAAACACTGTTAACCTCAGAAGATGAAGTTCTGGTAAAGTAACTTCTCCAGAGAACAGCAGACTCTATTAAATGAAAGCTTGGCATCACTTCAGAAGGTTATAACATAAAAAAGTCATTTTGAACTCTTGACCCTCCTCTCAGCCTTCTAATCCCTCAAGTGCTATGTCGTTACAAGCTTACACCATTGTGATCAATTCAGAAACCCTACCTTTCTTTTTAGGTAATGATTCAATATTAATTGAGCTTAACATTTTAATGTCTGTCTTGAAATACCTAGCCACAAACATTTTCCCTCTTTCCTTTCCTAGAAGGAGTTAAGGAACCTGTAGCACAAGCAGTTAAAGACATCAGCTAAGTCTGGATAACTGCACATGTTATGTTATTGGCTAGATACCTCCACTTCAATGATGTCCTCCAATGACCCCAGCACAAGACTTATGTCAATGTCTTGAACTTTGCAATCCAGCAGTAAATTATGCTTCTCTAGCAGTTTCTGTTCCAAAGAACCCTGAACGATTACAACTTCCTTCTGTAATTTTCCAACTTCCCTGTAAATACAGATATAAAGTGCCTTTACTCATTATGTAATCATACCAAAGAAGAACATGTTTCATTATAAACTTGACTTTCCTATGAGAGCTCCAAGTACCAGTCCCGGATTTATATATTATCATTCCTGAGAAAGACCATCAATGTATACAACATTTGATCCAAGGGAACATTTTTCATAGACATTTCTTTAATCAGAGTTAGCAAAGAGACAGATTTCCTTCAATTATTATAATTATTTTTTGAGACAAAGTTTTGCTATATAGCCTAGTTAACCTTAAACTTTGGATTTTCCTGCTTCCACCTTTCTAATTGCTGGGATTACAGGTGTGTCACCATATCTAGCCCCAAGCACTTTATTTTTAAATATGTAATCTTCAACATGCATTTCCTTTTTTATATAGGCTGTATACTTTAGAAGCTTAAACTAGGAGAAGGTCGCTTAGCAGACCAATACCAGGTCAACTACTTCATCTCTGACAACCTGGTTTCTATCATACATGGAATGCCTTATCTGAAAGTGGGGCATGAGGGTTAACACTAAGCCAACAAAGACCTTTAAACAAGATCAGAAAGAGGACAAAAAAGAAAAAAAAAGAAAAATGAAAGAGTTGGAAGAAGATGGATAGTTTCCAGGAATGTAAAGAAAAGCAGAAATGATTCTGTTTAAACTAAATACAAGAGACTGAATCTCAACACACTGGGGGTCTCTAGATAGTGAGGAAAACTATGATATTCCAAGGTTCAACCAAAGAAAAGTGTTCATGGTCCTGTTAATCATAGGAAAGAAGATGTCATTTTGACACAAATCAGATGATTCAAGGCATTGTCACCATCATGATGGCACATAAATTTGTCACGTACCAGGTAACGCTTTAACTGTAAACAGATGGGAAGGAATCACTGGATGACAGAAAAGTAAGAGGATCAAAAGATTTAGGGTAAAGGACTACATGTGGGTTCATGTTTCATCCACCAAAAAGAACTTCAGTGCAATCAATGAATCACCTGTCCTGATCTTTTTCATATTAAAACATTTGGAAGACCAAGAGCAACAAAGTATAAACACTTGAAGTTTAGATAATATCAAATTGAAAGTATAAGTTTAAGTTATTAGCCAGATCTTTCAAACTGAATTATTAATTACCTATCAACAGCCAAAAACTTTTTGCGTTCCTCTTCAATTTGAATATGAATTTTCTCAACATTGGAACTCTGTGTGGCAAGCATTTCCTTAACTTGCTCTTGCTTTGCCATGAGTTCATCAACAATTTTCAAACATTCTTCTTCGGTCTGAACAAAGAGAATTTGTGTTTATAACACACACATAATTATATATCATATACAATGTACATATGTACATATGTATTAAGTATATATGTGCATATATAATATATATAATATTTTATATTAATACAAACAAGTTTTACCATTACCGTAAGAACATCTACTCATCCTAAGAGAACTCCCCTTATCTCGTGTGCTACTAAACTCTGTCAGGTTGTGATCCTCTTTCATCCTATAGATTTTGGAAGCTGGTAACCATTCCCTGCTTTTGTCATTCATTTAGAATCTACTCTTCAACCTTGCTACATGACTTGTGTTCCATTTGCCCAGTGGAAGTGCTCATGAGACTGTAAAATGTTAGTTTTCATCACTTCCTCCTTCCCACAGTGCTGGGCTTCAACACTGCCTCCTCTTCTGGCTTTCCTTCTAAAATTTCTGAATTTCCTAGAATCCCAACTGGTTCTCCACTGGACCATAGTCTCAGTTCCTGTCATATGGTTTTAAATTACCCTACAAACCAGGAACTCCTGCCATACACAGAACATGTCTTTAATCTAGCTCTCAGAAGGCTGGACAAAATTTTGAGTTTGAGACCAGCCTGGCTACATAGTGAAACTGCCTCTGAAAACAGAGCAAACCAGAACTCAACTAGTAATTCTGAAGTTTGTGGTTCCAGTCTAGAATTCTCCCATCATTTACACGCATGAGTCATCTTGCTTTCTCTCCTCTCCTCTCATCTCCTCTCCTCTGCTCTCCTCTCCCTCTCCCCTCCCCTTCCCCCCTCTCTTCCCCCTACCCCCCACTTCACATCCAAGAACTCATTAGTTCTGTTAGTTTTAAGTTAATATTTCTGAAATATGTAGCTCTGATCCCAATCAGGAACCATTTGGTGCTAAAAAATATTGCTACTTAACAAAAGAAGCCATAACTTCAAAAAACTGACACTCCAGCCACCCATAATAAATTACCTTCTTTAGGTTATTAATGTCTTCTCTGCCCTTCTGGATTGTTGTCTTTAATGTGTCGATCTTACTCAGTTTCTTCTTAAGCTGATTTCGACTATATTCGAGCTGAATATTAAGCCGAGTTTTTTGTTTTTCAAACTCTAATCTAGTATAATAAAGTCAAGCATTATAAGGAGTAAGAAGAATGTATTGGTTCTTTTAACTTTTTTGTTTTGTTTTGTTTTTCGAGACAGGGTTTCTCTGTATAGCCCTGGCTGTCCTGGAACTCACTCTGTAGACCAGGCTGGCCTCAAACTCAGAAATCCACCTGCCTCTGCCTCCCAAGTGCTGGGATTCAAGGCGTGCACCACCACTGCCCAGCTCTTTTAACTTTTTTGACGCAGGCCTCAAATTCATAGAGATCCACCTCCCTCTGCTGTGCACCACCATTGCCTGGCTTATTTTTTAATCTTTGTTTATGTGTCCTTCTCTGTATGTATATGCCACATGCATGTGGAATGGATGCTCACAGGAACCAAAAAAGGGTGCTGAATGCCCTGGAGCTGAAGCTACGGACACTTGTAAGCCCTCCAACGCCAGTGCTGGAAACTAAGCACTGGCCCTCAGCAGGAGTCACAAGTACAGTGCCTTTAAACTTTGAGTGATTTCTCTAGCTCCAAGAGATTATTTTTAAAATTTGTTTATGGCATATTCTACTATTTTTATGTTTTTAACATTGGTTTTGAATATAACTTGAATTTTAGTAAGGAATGGAAAGAGAATTGAGTTTTTAGAATCACATCTATCTCAATGTAATTTATTAAAAAATTCAACTTTTGTTCACTCACATTAAATATTATATCTCTCCTTGTAAAGACATGAGCATATTTCAGGATTGTACTTATAATCTAATATCTCAAGGTATAACATTTTAAAATTTGGCAACGGGGGTTGGAGAGATGGCTTATTGGTCTTGCTACTCTTTTAGAAGAAGGTCAAAGTCAGTCATGGTGGTACACACCTTTAATCCTGGCATTTGGGAGGCAGAGGCAGTTGTATCTCTGCATTTGAGGACAGTCTGGTCTACAGAGTGAGTTCCAGAACAGTCCGAACTTCATAGAGAAACCCTGTCTCAAACAAACAAACAAACAAACAAACAAACAAACAAACAACCCCCAAAAAAAGAAAAGAAAAAAAAGAAGAAGAGGGCAGAGTTTGGTACCCCGGCACACACAGGGTGGCTTCTAACTGCCTTTAACTCCAGTTCCAGGGATTCTGACACTCTTTTCTGTCCTCTATAGAAAGTTTCACATATGTGCATATGACTTACATACAGACATTCACATATAAACTTAAATCTCTAAAATGAAATAAAGTATATTGGAGTTATATTTCCACTCCTCATTACTTTCCTTCACATTTTTCTTGTTTACTTTATATGTGACCTTTAGAATTTAAAAAATTTAGAATTTAAAAAAACCACGTCCATATAGGTGATATTTAAACCATGTCCATATAGGTGGTATTTAAACCATGTCCATATAGGTGGTATTTAAACCATGTCCATATAGGTGGTATTTAAACTGCAGATTAACTCTGGGAGAAGTCAATTCTCTACAAAGAAGTTGTCTTTTATAAAAAGAACTAGTACGGTTTTCCTTTTTGTTCTAGTTTCTGTTAGATTTCTTTGTAGGAAACTAAGTTTTACTAGTTTCTTCACCCTCTTTAGTATTGAATATCAAACTAAGGCAGGGTCTATATATGCAAGGCAAGTGTGATCAACTACTGTGATATAAGCCCACCATTACTATTTCTTGTTGAGCTGAAATAATGCCTATGTTAAGCATGATTCCTTTAAATTAGGGGATATTTTTCTTTACATGTATACTAATATTGCTTACCAATATTTTAAACAAAAATACCTTTTTTGATCATTTTCTTGCTGCTGTTTAACATGTTTGTTCTCAAATTCACGGATATTTTCCACACCAATTTCTTCACAGAAGTCTTGGAATATGTCATCTTCTACCTTTTAAATTATTTTAAATCAACTGACTTATTAACCATGTTTAAAAACTAAGCAAACAGTACTTAAATATAACTTTTTGCTCTTAGCTTTCCATGAATTAGGCCAGAAGATAATCAGTCCATTCAGCCCAGTGCTTTCTCTATCTTTATCTGCATAAACTATGTTCAACTGTTTTCTTTTTTTTTTTAAAGGTTTTTTTTTTTTATTCATTTATTACGTACACTGTAGCTATCTTCAAATACCCCGTAAGAGGGCATCAGATCTCATCGTGGGTGGTTGTGAGCCACCATGTGGTTGCTGGGATTTGAACTCATGACCTCTGGAAGAGCAGTCAGTGCTCTTAACCACTGAGCCATTTCACCAGCCCTGTTCAACTGTTTTCAAACTTATTTTTCAGAAAAGTACATGAAAAAGCTCATGAATTGGCTTCATTAGATGGTATTATACACTATCTGATATAAAGATGTAGATATTCTATTTACCTTAGCCATGTCAAAATATAATATTCTATATTTTTTTAAACCCATCTGTTATATGAGTAAAGTAAACATCTTGGACAGTGAAAAGAACTCGAAGCTAGAGCACAGTATTAAGTAGTAAGTCATGTTAAAAACTTGTGGATTTTAGTTAAGCATCAATGTAATATGACTGATATAGCAGTAAACTACCATTAATCCCACTGGATAATCAAAATCATGGGAAACTATATATGTAGGCTCTATGATCCTCAGTACTGGTCAGATCATACTTTATATTATGCTCTGTTCTGGGCATGAACAGTAGCAGTATCCAAAGGATGATTTCCTGATCTAGTCTTGACTCCATAGTCATATATACACAGCCAAAAACCATAACTCTAGTCTAGAGCTGTGTACTATATGCCATTTAATAACAAGTGCAGTATTTATTACCTTATCTATCTTGTCTTGAAATTCTTCAATTTTTTGTTGCTGTTTGTTGATTCCTTCACTCAACATAGTACACTGAGAATCAATATTCAGTAATTCACTTTGTAGCTGAGATTGTTCCTAATAAGAAAAAAAAATCTGCTTAATAACACAACTATTTTATTTTTTAAATAGTAAGGCTATAAATATGATAAGTGTCTTTTATCATAAATGAAGAATCTTTAGTACAATGGACTCTTGCATAGCCAAATAACATGATTAAATACCATAAAAATTATCAAGGACTGTAATATAGCCATAAAATAAAGTATCTATAATTATGTAATATTATGCAAATATCATTCTTAAAATTCTATGTTCTGATATAAATTTCCATCAAACTTTTGACAAATTTACATTACCCGGTAAAATGTAACAAGGTGCTTCTTTTTAATCATCTCTAGTTCATTTTGTGAATATTTGAGTCGTGTATTGGTTCCTTGTACTAAAGTCTGTATTTGTTTCAGATCTGTTTCCTTGCGGAGTGTCTTCATTAACTCCTAAACAGAGAAATATGAGAACATTTTACAGTGGAAGAACACTTTTACTCTTCAGTGCTTTCATAATAAAGACTTACTGATTTTACATACAATCATTCAATATCTTCTTTTTTTACATTTTTTTTTTTGTTTTTGTTTTTGTTTTTGTTTTTTCGAGACAGGGTTTCTCTGTGTAGCCCTGGCTGTCCTGGAACTCACTCGGTAGACCAGGCTGGCCTCGAACTCAGAAATCCGCCTGCCTCTGCCTCCCGAGTGCTGGGATTAAAGGCGTGCGCCACCACCGCCCGGCCATTCAATATCTTCTAATAAGAGACAGGGTATGGGGAATGTAGAGATGTCTCAGTGACTAAGAGCACTGACTGCTTTTGCAGATAATGTGAGTTCAATTCCCAACACCCACATGGTATCTCACAATCAACTATAACTCCAGTTCCAAGGAATCCAATGCCCCCTTTCTGGCCTCTGCAGGCAGACAGTGGTACACAGACATATGTGCAGGCAAAACACACATACCCATAAAAAGGAGTAGTAGTGCTGAAGAGAACACTTGGTAGCTAAGAGCACTGGATGCTCCTGCAGAGGAACCTGGTGCTCAATTCTCAGAGGGTAGCTGGTACTCCAGTCCCAAAGAGTCTGATGCCCTCTTCTGGCCTCCATGGAAACAGCATTTATATGGTGAATAAACAGTCAGGCAAAAACATTCATATGATATATATGTATACATCGTAAAGCTATGTATACATACTCAAAAGTATACATATGCATATGATATATGTACACATAATAAAGGATCTAACTAAAATGTATACATAAATATCACGAGTATTTCATACACACATATATCATAAAAATAAAATTTTGAATATAAAAAAAATACTGGGTGTGTAAAGTACATTTGTCATCTAGAGTAAGACTGTATACAACTTCCTCAAAAAAACTAACAAACTTTCTAACAGAAAATACAGGCATGATATGTGAAAACTGAGGACTATCCTACTCAGTGCATATCGCCAGTGTCTTTGGGGTCATCTGACATGCTTGTAGAACATTGTCTTTGAGCTTGCCTTCTTCATGCCCTTCTGCCTTCGCTTACCATATTATATGCAACCACAAGTAAATGAAGCATTCTGTATTTTTTATTGTGAGTCCTTAAAATATATAAACATACATATGTCTTTGACCTATTGGTTTGAGAATTTGTTTTGGAAAAGTTGAAATCACATGAAATGTGCTTTTCTGAACACTGATGGCTTATGCTCCAAGATTAAGAATTGACAAATGGGACCTGATAAAATTGCAAAGCTTCTGTAAGGTGAAGGACACCGTCAAAAGGACAAAACGGCAACCAACAGATTGGGAAAAGATCTTTACCAATCCTATATGTGATAGAGGGCTAATATCCAATATATACAAAGAACTCAAGAAATTAGACTCCAGACAATCAAATAACTCTAACAAATGAATCTCTCTCCATATAAAGGCTGTGCTCCAGCTAATCAAATAATGGCTATCCATGAATGGAAGGTCCAAGAATTCAGTAGTTGTTAGTCCATGAGGCTGGATATCTCAGCTAGTCTTCACTATACCCTAGAATCCCAGTGAACCCATATCAATACACTCAGCCTGATCCAGTTTTTGTGCTCCTTTGACCATTATCCCATATTCCTAAAATCCATTCCACATATTTCCCAGACTTCTGCTTGAATGAATTTGAAAACTCATTAAGCTCTTTGTTAGTGTAGTGCATTTGTTCAACGGACTATACTTTCTACCTCCTCTCTAGAACCCTGTTTTGTCTTAAGTCTGGTTACAGGTCTAGAGGCAACTATTGATGGGCTTCAAAGGACATCAGTATTGTCAAAGATAGAAAAAGCAACATTTCAAAGGGTGGCCGTGTATCTTCTCAAGAAGGTGGATCAAAGTTCTCAGCTTCAATAGAGTGGGTCCTCATATACAGCCCATTCCAAGTTACAGGATCCTATTCTTTTTTTTTTTTTTTCAGGATCCTATTCTTTAACAAGTAATCCTCTTTCTTTAACTGCTAACACCCTTTGAGGCTGGGATTTGAATTTTTGCTGTATCCAGCCAAACTTATAATGAAACTGTGGCTTGATTTTCTGCAACTTGAACTCTGCAGCTGCTGGAGAGATTCTCTTTCAGGAAACATTTAGAGACCTGTAGACTGTTAATACACGTCTGGACCCAGTCAATTTTATCACTACGTTCACTGCTGTCTTTCGCCATATTCTGAGATGCTAGAAGTTTGTTAATTTTTTCTCAGAGTTCATAAATGTTTGTCAATTTATCCAGAGATATTAGGAGCAACAGATCACCATCATAATTTTTCTTATTTTTCCACAAACTGTCAAAAGTTTTGTATACAAAGTCACCAAAGTTGTGGCAACTCAACATTGGTTTATCAGGGTAGTCAAATGGATTTGTCTCCTTAAGTTAGTAAAATAGTTCACACTATGGGCTTTCAATACTCTCCAAGCACCCAGAGGCTTCAGTAAGTATAGGTGCTAACAAACTAGAAAGCTTAGTCCAGATATTTATTTTTCATTCTTATAGTTCTGGTGCTCTAGAGCCAGTTCTGATACCAAAATCTGTATTAGTCAGGGTTCTCTAAAGCAAGAAAATTTATAGAATGACTATCTACCTATCTACCTACCAACGGGCTGTGGTGGTCTAGCTAATCCAACAATGGCTGCTTATGAATGGAAGTTCCAAGAATCTAGTAGTTCTACAATCCATGAGGCTAGATGTCTCAGCTGGTCTTCAGTATATAGAATCCCAAACGAGTAGGCTCAATGCTAATCTATGAAAGAATAGATTTGCTAGCAAGGTAAGAGTAAGCTAGGAAAGTCTGGAAGAGATTGAAGCTTCCTTCTCCCATGCCCTTATATCAGCTTCCAGAAGAAGATGTGGTTCAGATTAGAGAAAAGTCTTCCCACATCAAATATCTGGGTTAGAAGTAGATCTTCTCTCTTCAAATTAAACAAAACTCCCTCACCAGTGCGCCCTCCATTTTTGGGTTTTAATTAATACCACGTGTAGTCAAGTTGATGACCACGAATAGCCATCACCCATCTCTTCAGCTCTAAACCAATTACTCTTTTACTTGGTATTTCAATTAGACCTAGCTGTAAATTTTATAAAATGCCTTTCTATACAGAAGCATAAAACTTTTCCAATTACATCCTGGGTTACATTATCAAGTATGTCCTAATTAGGGTTTCTACTGCTGTGATAAAACACCATGATAACCAGGTGGTGGTGGTGCATGTTTTTCTTTAATCCTAACACACAGGAGGCAGAGACAGACGGATCTCTGAGTTCCAGGATAGCCGGGCCTACACAGAGAGAGTGTGTCAAACAAAACAAAACAGAATAAAACAAACAACAAAAACCCCACCATGACAAAAAGCAACTTGAGGAGTGAAAGGTTTATTTCATTTTACACTTGTAGGTCCATCATTGAGGGGTCAGGGCAGGAACTCAAGGAGGGCAGGAATCTGAAAGCAGGAACTGATGCAGAAGCCATACAAGAGTGCAGTTTACTGTCTTTCTCCTCATAGCTTGCTGAACCTGCTTTTGTATAGTACTCAATAACCTCAGCTTAGGGGTGGCACTGCTCACAATGAACTGGGCTTTCTCACATCAATCACCAATTAAGAAAAACATACCAGCCGGGCAGTGGTGGCGCACGCCTTTAATCCCAGCACTTGGGAGGCAGAGGCAGGCGGATCTCTGAGTTCGAGGCCAGCCTGGTCTACCGAGTGAGTTCCAGGACAGCCAGGGCTACACAGAGAAACCCTGTCTCGAAAAACCAAAAAAAAAAAAAAAAAAAAAAGAAAAACATACCATACACCAATATGGTAAGAATATTTTCTCAATTGAGTTTTCCTCTTCCAAAACCAACTCCAGCTTATGTCAGTTGATATAAAACCAATCACCAAAGTGTAATATCAAAAAATACGTGTATTTATTTAGAACAAATTTAATATAGTCATACATATTCTATTATATTGATGAAGATTCTATATTGACATTTTATTTAGAAATTATACCCTTGGAGCTAGAGAAACCTCTTAGAGGTTAAGAGCACTGGTTGCCATTGCAGAGGTCCTGGGTTCCATTCCCAGCACCAACATGGTGGCTTACAACCTTCTGTAACTCCAGTTACTGGAAGAGAATCCAATGTTCTCTTCTAGCTTCTTTGGGTGTCCATTATATGTATACATGTACAAGTATCAAACACATGCTTGCACGTATATGTGCACACACACAAATAAAATAAAAATCTTTTTTTTTGAGAGTCTCAATATGTATCTCTGCCTGTCCTAGAGCTCACTATGTAGATCAAGTTGGCCTAGAATTCACAGAGATCTACCTGCTCTGTTTTTGCCTCCAGAGTGCTGAGATTAAAGGTGTGTGCCACCACAATTGGCTAAAATAAACCTTTTTTTTTTAATGTGAAGAAATTCTGTACCACATAGAGGAGTAAGTACTAATTTAGTTGTTATACAAATAACTTAAAATAGGTAACAATACCTAATACAAAAATGTATATAGGAAGCTGGAAGTGGTAGTACATGCCTATAATCCCAGCATTTGGGAGGCAGAGGCAAGTGAGGCCAGATTTGTCTACACAGTGAGTTCCAGGATAGCCAGAATCAGCACTTGTCTCAAAAAACCAAAAAAGAAAAATAAAAGCAATTCTCAGACTTATTTTAATAAGAAAAAATACTTAGTTTTTGCATAATTATTTTCCATAATATTTTATAATGAGGATTTACCTTTAGCTCTTGGACAAGTTGGCTTCTTTTGTCTCTTAGATTGTGTAACTCTTTCTCATCCCAGCACAGAGCTTTATGCTTTAAGTCACTTGACCCTCCAGAGATCACTCCAGATTTCAAAAACAGTGTTCCATCAAGTGCTACTGCCTGCGTCATAAAAAGATTTTACTTTAGAGAAATGTATTTTAAGATACTTTTTCTAGCTGAGATTTTGTAGATATGAAAAACACTTCCTGAACTTTACTAACAAAATACTGATTTTTAAAGGGACACAAACCACAAATATAAAACCCATTTTACTAAGAATAGGCAACAAATTAAAAGCCACCATAGAGGTTTAAAATAAGCTGTATATTAGCTCCAAACATACATAAAACTTGAGAAGCAAAAACCATATTTAATATTAAATAATTTGCATTATATAATCCTTTGTTTTGAAGATTCTGACATACATTATCAATAGCATATTATGAAAATGACTTAATAACTTTAGGATATCCCCAAACAACTGTATTCTCCAAAATAAATACAGAATGAAATGTAGAGTCAAAATTACACAGAGTTTACAGTGCTCCTAAAAAGTGAGTGCTTTAATGGAATAAATTAATCAATTTTCAACATTTCTACGAAATTAGAATGAGAAATGTTCCTGGCCCTAGCCTCCCAGCTGCTTTCTTAAGAGATAAAAACTTATGTATAAATTCTTAGATATTTTCCTGAGAAATATCTGCAGGTACAAATGCCTTTAGGCATCATACCACACATTAGTGTACATTTGCCAGAGTGGGTGTAAAGAAAAAACTTAAAGCCTCAATCAAGCATACTAGGCAAGCACTCTACCCTCTCAGCCTTATATATTGTTCTTTTGATGATATCTTTTTTCCTTAGATTTTAAAGATTTAAACATTTGTGTATGAAAGTTTTGAGTGTATATATGCCATGTACATTTCTGGTGCTTGTGGAAGCTAAAAGGTAGTATCAGATCCTCTATAATTATGAATATAGGCATTGCAGATGGTTGTGACTGACTATGAGCATGATGAGAATTGAACCCAGGTCTTCTGGAAGGCGACAAGTGCTCTAAATTGCTGAGCCATCTCTCCAGCCCTGTGAGAAGCTATGCTTTTTGTTTTGTTTTTGAGACAGAATCTTATGTAATTCAAACTGGCCTGAAACACACTGGGTAGCCAAGGATGACCTTGAACTCCTGACTCTGCTGCCTCTACTTCCCAAGTCTTGAGATTACAGGTGTGTGTCACCATGCCTAGTAGAATTGCTAATTTTACATTATATTGTTTGTAGGTACTGTATAAATTATATGTCCTGTATATTTAAATAAACCAGATTATTTTGTAATGTCACTTGAAATGTAGTTTTAAAATATGGACGTCTATAGGCGATCAAAAGTACAAATTGAAGAAGAAAGAATTTCTGTGAAAATGTGGCATCTATCCAAACCATTTTACTAAACCTAAAATAGAGGACTTATTTTTTACATTTCTGAAATACTGTTTCCACACAAATAAACCAGATTAAAATTCTAAAATACTAAGAATATGTTACAATATGAGATAAAGCATGTTATTGTGAACAAGAAATAAATTGTAACTTTGAATTAAATTAAGGGACAAATCACCTTATATTCAAACAGCTTTTTAAAGTACACAATCTTTAAAAATCTATTTTAAGGGGCTGGAGAGATGGCCTGGTGGTTAAGAGCACTGACTGCTCCAGAAGACCTAAGTTAGATTCCCAGGATCCACATGGAAGCTTATAATATAACTCCAGTTCCAAGAAAGCTGATAACCACCTCCAGCCTCCATGGGTAACAGGCACACATATGCACAGACATACATGCAGAGGCAAAACACCCATACACATAAAATAAAAACCTATTTTACAAAATATACAGCATTAATCATTTTAGAAAAATGCCAAATTTAAGAATGGAAATTCTTAGAAGAAAAGCTTTTCTTGTATTGATTTTTTTTTTTTTTTTGGTTTTTCAAGACAGAGTTTCTCTGTGCAGCCCTGGCTGTCCTGGAACTTACTCTGTAGACCATGCTGGCCTCGAACTCAGAATTCCACCTGCCTCTGCCTCCCAAGTGCTGGGATTAAAGGCGTGCGCCACCACCGCCCGGCCTTGTATTGATTTTTGATAGCAGACATTCTAGATAACTGTTACTTGTTCATGAAGTGGCTTACACTTGCTGAAGGTTATTTCCTAGGTATCCTGGCAACATTATGCTTGATGTCACTTAATATAAGCTTCATAATTTTATGAGAGTTAGTATTATCTCCTCAGTTTTAGATAAGAAAAAATTAAGAGTTTAGGAACTTACCTAATCACATAACTACTTATGATATAGCATCACCAGTCTTATTTTATGGCTTAGGCACTTAAGCATTGGTATACTTTATAAAATAAAAATACATAATTACTTGAGCAATAGTTTAGCATTGCTCAACTAAATATAAATTGTCCATGTAATAAAAAATATGTGTGTGTATGTGTGTGTGCATGCATGTATGGGGATATATATGTACATGTGCATATGTGTAGAGGCCAGAGCAGGATACGGGGTCTCTATGTCTATTGCCCCCTGTCTTACTATTCTGAGACAGTTTCTCACTAAACTAGAAGCTTGTTATTTAGATTAACCAGAGAGATCTTGGGCTGCTTGTAGAGGAAGCATTCTTAGCCATTAAGCCATCTCCTCTGCCCCTAAAATATTTATTTTTAAAAGAAAAATCACTCCCTTGAAAGATTAGTACTCAGTAACATTTCAACTGTGCTATTTTAAATGTAACTGTGTTAAGCTTCAATGTAAAAAGTATTCCCATTAAGTTATCTAAGAACAAAAAAATGTAAAGTAAGCAACAAAAAATCCTTCCTGCTATTTAAATGTAAAACAATCCAGGGAAAATACAGGGATCAATAAGGACATTTATTCCACACAAAGGGAAAAACTCAATGTCTTAGAATACTGAAATAAATCAAATTTCTAAAATACAACTTGTGATATAGAGAATATTATAAAAGTTAATTTTATAAAACTCAACTGAAGAGCTGAGGATGTAGCTTAGTTGGTAGAGTCCTTGCCAAAATGCACAAAGCCCTGAGTTCACTCTTTAGTACATACACAAATGGGTATGATAATGCATGTCTCTGATCTCAGTACTTGGGAGGCAGAGGCAGGAAGATCATAGGTATCACAGTTATCCTCAGCTATATAACAAGCTCAAGGCCAGTCTGGGCTACATGAGACACTGTCTCAAAACAAAAAACAGCAAATGAAAGCATCTTAGGCTTTCCTATCCTGGTTTTCCATATTAAAAAGAACATACAAGTAAAAGGGGGGAGGTAGAGACTGAACGAATGAATGAACACCACACTTCAACTTAATTGGAAGAGTGATCAAGTCTCTTACCTTCCGTCTTTCAGGTCCACCAAATGCAATATGTCTTGCTTCTTCCACAGTCTCACAAACAAGGCCATTTCCACAAACAAACTGAATCACCTTCTTCAGCTGAGGAAACTGGGTCTTTATAACATCAACCATCATCTTACAGCCCTTAATTTCCCTTAGTCGTTCATTGATTGGCTTGATCTGAAGGGTTAAAGGGAAAATTGGTATATTAACTAGACTAAAATAAAAACCAAATGCTTATTATATTCTTCTTTCCACAGTATAGCCACGGCTTAACAAAATGCTCTTCTATGAAATGCACTTTCAGTAAAAACACATTATGTCATGTAATATTTTTCAAAAATATGGAATATTTATCAAAAGCCACAAGAAAGAACTTCCAGATTCAATTGTCACTAGCTAGTTGGAACAAAACAATAAATAAGAAATGCTTTGTGTTCTTTACATCATAAAACACAGTGGAATGCAGTAGACACGTATGTATGTACCCAAAAGCAGCACAGTACTACAGTAGACCTAAAAATGTAATGAAACAAAAACCCTCTAGTATGAAATAATACGGACAGCCTTCAGATTATAGATGTACTTTCAGATTTCTGTCTACAAATCATAAATATATCTGCCATGTATTACTGGGAACTAGCAAATATAATCTCATTTCTGTTAAACAAAAATCCTATATATACTAAAAGGTATATATGTATGCACATGGGAACAGTAGATATATACATACATATGTTTATATAGCCTGAGTGTATAGAAAACCTCTAAAGTAGTATTTGAGAACTGTGTACTAGGGCTGGAGAGATGGCTCAGCCGTTAAAGGCTAGGCTCACAACGAAAAATATAAGAGAACTGTGTACTAAAAGGAAATATTCCTTTTATATTTCTGTATAAGTTTATTTTTTACATTTATTTATTTATTTAGAAGAAAGAGAGAGAGAGGCAGAGAGAGAGAGAGAGAGAGAGAGAGAGAGACAGACAGACAGACAGACAGACAGACAGAGACAGACAGAGAGAAGGAGAGTCTCTCTGTGTGTAGAAGTCCTCTAGCATGTCTCTGGAAGTATAGAGGACAACCTGTGGGAATTGGCTCCCCTCCCTCTACCATGTGAGTAAAGGGACTAAATCTTGAACTCAAGTTGTCATGCTTGGTAACAAGCACCTTTATCTACCTAGTCATCTGATGACCCTGTATAAGATTTTTGTTGTTTTTATTATTTTTTCCTGTATAAGATTTTAATTAATTAAAATTTATTTTTGTCTGAATGTATGTCTGTGTACCACATGCATGAAGTGCCCACAGAGACCAGAAGAGGGTGTCAGATACCGTAGGAATGGAGTTACAGATGACTGTTAGCTGCTATGGAGGTGCACTGGGAATCTAACGCAGATCTTTTGTAAGAGCAGCCAGATTTTTAACTGTTAAGCCATCATTTCAGACTCTCCTGTATCACATTTTTGTAAAATATGAGTTTGCCTTGAAAAAATTCAAATGAGTAACAAATAAAAATGATTTTTTACCAGGTATAGTGGTATGTGCCTTTAATCCCGGCACTCAGGAGGCAGAGGCAGGTAAGTCTCAAGAGTTTGAAGCTAGACTGGTCTACATAGTGAGTTCTTCTCCAGGATTGAAACTGAAGACATTAAGAATTGTAGCAGGACTAGATTAGGAAGAAATACCATGAATCACAGAATATAGAAGTACTTTCTTGATATTATTCATCTGAAGTTCAGAAACACCAGCCACTTGAATGTCAGGCTAACTGGCATCCAAATTATACCACTTGTACCCACCCTACCCCCATCCCATAGCTGCCAGTTGGAGAAATAAAGGAATTACATTTGGTAATTAATAAATACTAAATATTAAAATTCTTACATCAAGGTAATCTAGAGCAAGGAATGTCTCAGGTTCAGATCTTTCCTCCTTCAGAAATTGAATACAATCTTTTGCTACCTTTTCTGAGGCTACAACAATGGCAACCATGTACCGGCCAAAAACCTTAGTCACAGCCAGCTGGTATTTCTTATGAATAGGATGACACAGATCAAGCAGTCTTCCAAACTTAGTAGGTTGCAGAGCAAAAGAAGAAAACAAATACATTAATGAGAAACATATAATTCATTGTTTTCTACTGTAACAAAGCATGGCAGATAAATGCATACAATTTATATGTCCAATTTAATAGTCACATTCAAATTCATCTGAATTCTTATACTTTAATGTACACCTTTGATTTTTGACAATGGACAACTTCTTGACTGCTTTCTCATAGAGTGAGTCAAGTGCCTTCTTTGAGCAATAGGTGACTGAATCCATATTCTACTCACTCTCCCTGGAGGGTGGGAAATACAAGGGCTCTGCTGACACTTTGTAAAAACACACTGTTTGAACATCTCATTCTCTCCCTCTGTGGAGTTTTAAATTAACATCCTGTTTCAATGTGATCCTGTCCTGTGTAGAAAAACACACCTTATTTGGTGGGAGGGATTCAAAATGTCCTCTCCCTTAATGAGGAATTGAGTCTTCTCTACACTGAGAGAGCATTAGAGGTCCTCCTTCTCCCAATTTTCCAGTTTCTAAAATCAATTCCCTCCACTTTTGAAAGGAGACAAGTATATAAGTGATGCTTCTTGCCAAATTAAGGAATAATGGGTAAGAATTTTCAGAATTTAGTTAATTAACCAGCTTGGCTTCTACAGAGTTCAGAATAACCAAAACTATACTTAAATTATTGAGCTATCTCTTCAGCCTTTTCTCTGTTTAAAAAGAAATCTGCATAATAGTCATTTTCTGCCATTAGGTATGATTGCTGAACTACTGGGATTTTTAACAATAGGGTTGTATCATTTTGTTATGAATTGAAGAGGCAAGACTGGGCAACATAGCCCTATTCCTCTATTACTATCCATGATTCAAAGTAAAGATTGAATAAGAACAAAGACTTGGGGATACATAACTCAGTTGGTAGAATGTTTACTTCACATACATGAAGCTCTAGTTTCAGCCCCCCCGCCCCAGTTTCTTGTTGAGAGGACCGAGACTACTTCACACCATATTTCCTCTGGGGACACCAGTCATAATGTATACTGGTTAGGTATTGTGTTCATGTAAGCATTGCTTTTCAATACTTACTTACAATTTGAAATTATTTATCTCTTGCTCTATTTACTATTATATTTTAAATATAAATTGTCAAATACAAAACACAACATTTCTAAAATTAATCTGCTTCCTTACAACAGTTATGTTTCCAATCTCAATAAGAACATTATTTTGGCCGGGCGGTGGTGGCGCACGCCTTTAATCCCAGCACTTGGGAGGCAGAGGCAGGTGGATTTCTGAGTTCGAGGCCAGCCTGGTCTACAGAGTGAGTTCCAGGATAGCCAGGGCTATACAGGGAAACCCTGTCTCGAAAAACCAAAAAAAAAAAAAAAAAAAAAAGAACATTATTTCAAGGAATGAGAGAGCATAGCCTTTAAAATTCATTCCAATTACCACAGAATCTGGGTAAAGTCTTTTAAGGCGTTCCAGAACTTCTGCTCTTTTCCGCTGACGTTTTCCCTCATGGTTATCAATTCCAGCATTCTGCAATTCATTTCTAATAAGACTCAATTCTTCATTAACTTCAGACATTCTTGATTTTGTATTGTCAATTTCTTTTATCAGGGCTTCTTCTTGCTGTTTCTTATCTTCTAAGCAATCCCTACAAAAGTAACAAAAAGAGTAACAACCAAAAAATCAGTGTTAAAACATAAAACAGTCTTGTCTATCAATGTATGAAAATGGAGTAGTGTTCTATCAATTAAAAAAGAAATTAAAAAAACCCATACCTAAAACTAAACAGGCAAAAGAGCTTTTTGGTCATTCCTGTTCATTTGAAAATATCTATTTCTGGTTACTATGAGAGTAAAAGTAGATCAATATAAACCAGAGCAATCATCATATGCTCAACCATCACATTCTCAATGCAAAGTCAACTAAAATTCCTTAGTGACAGATTGAATATTATGAATTAGCTTTCAAGACACAATTCGTTACCATTTTTAAAAAGTACTTAGGTTTATTTTTATTTTATGTGTATGAATGTTAGCCTGTATGTATATCTGTGAACATTTATGTAGTTAGTGTCTATGGAAACCAGAAGAAGGCACTGGATCCCCTGGATTTGGAACTACAGATAGTTGTGAGTCCAACCACCATGTGGGTGCTTTGAATCAAACCCAGTCCTCTGCAAGAGCAACCAGTGTTCTTAACTACTGAGCCACCTCTCCAGCCCCTCAATTCATTATTTACTTATGAAATGTCAATGTCAAAAGGAGATTTTAGATTTACCACTGCTACATATTTATATTTTCAAATTTTAAACATTTATTTCTGTTTTCAAATTTTATATATATTTATTATGTGGTAAGTATAATTTTTAAGACAAAGGAATAAGAATATCACACACTAGTAACATTCATTCACTACTTAGAGAATACACTGGCTAATTTAGATATAAAAAAGCTACAAGGATTGTTTTCCTACTTACATGCACGTCTTTGTATATTCCTCCAATTTCTCTATTCGTTTTTTATGCTCTTCTATTTGCTCTTTTATGTGTTTTAGATTTCCCTACAATAGGAAATAAACCTAAAATTAATTACAACATTCTAAACTAATAAGATTACACATATAGAATTTATTATGCTATAAGTTATTAAAAGTTTAAAATGCATCAAATATGATTATATGAAAATATTTAGGGTTTGTGTGATGGCTTAGCAGGTGCTTGCTGTTAACTCTTTTCAACCACTGAACAGAAGAGAAGGAAAGAGCCAATGCTCTCAAGTTGTTTTCTGACTTCTACAAGTACGTCACAGTGTGCTTGGGCAGCCATGAGCACACACACAAATATATAAATAAATGTAATTTTAAAATTAAGAGAAAATATAAAAGAAAAAAATAATTTTGAAAAGGCCAGTTAATATAAAGCTTTTATAGCTAATAAATTGAGGATCAAATCTGACTGTATTTTGCTGTAATATTCGGTCTCCAGTGATTTTACTGGTAAATTCAAACTTTGAGTATATTTTTTAATATCTCATCGAGGTTTACTTATTTTATGTTTATGAGTGTTTTGCCTGCGTGTATGTATATACACCACATTTCTGTCTGGTACCCACAGAATTAGATGTCAGATCCTCTGGGAAAGGAGTTATGAGTTACTGTGAGCCACCATGTATGTGCTAGGAACTAAATCCTGAAAGATCGACAAACACTCTCTCTCTCTCTCCAGCTCAAAAACATTTTCAAGTACCTACATAGTTCATATCTATCTTTTGAACTAACTCATTCAATAAATATCCATTCACTGGCTTCCACGTGGTAGGAACTAGAGGTATAATGATAAGTGAGATAGTTCCTGTCCTCAAGAAAATATGTGATTATAATAGTTAAGAATCACCATGATATGGCTCACAACCATCTGCAATGAGATCTGATGCCCTCTTGTGGGGTATCTGAAGACAGCTACAGTGTACTTATAATAAATAAATAAATAAAGTTTAAAAAAGAAAAAAAACAAAGCAAAGAATCACCATGATACAAATACAGGGCAACTATCAGTCACAAGGAGAGGACTTCATTCAAGTCTTGCTCTATTTTTTCCTTTACCATGAAATCTAAATACTATAGAGCAGCAGAAACTGTCACCTGAGAAAGACAGGTTCTAAGATGCCTAAAAACACAGCACTGAATCCTAGATATACCATGTTTTCTTCTATGCAAGTGTACCAATCACATTTACAATAACTAATAATAAACAAAATAATACCACAATGTAAGGTATTTATGAATTGTTTATTTTTTGAGTTTCCCATTTAGTTAAGCCAGGGATAAAACTGAAAGGGGAGCTTTAATTTCCCAGGGAAGAGAAACTGGATGGATGGTTTCAGATTTCTAACCTTTAACCTTTCATCTAATCAATGATAATCCATGAAGCAAACATCTATTGTACTAGGTGCCAGAGTTACAAAAATGACCAAGATGAGCTGAGATGACTCAGACAATTACACAAATATGACAACCTTACATCAAATCCCCACATAAAGTCAGGAGTGGCTGTGGACACCTGTAACTCCAGTGCTATGGAGACTGAGACAGAACAACTGCTAGGGCTTGCAGGCTGCTACCCTAGTTCCAGGTTCAGTAAGAAAACTTGTCTCAAGGATATTAGGAGAGTAATGGAGCAAGATACTTGCTATGTTCTTCTGAGCTCTGGACCAATACAAACAGGCACATGAACTCACCTGCACACACACATGTATATGTCTCCCTCCAAAATAAGGCAAGACAGCTTCTTTTCTAATGGAATGCACATATTGAAATTAAGAAGCCCAACACTGAAATTCTACTATCTCACTTAAGTCCATTTAGAGCTGGGCATGGCAGTACACCCATTTATTTCCACTACTCAGGGGGTAAGGAAGAGAGACTTCTGTGAGTTCAAAGCCAGCTTGGTCTACATGGTGAGTTCCAGGCCAGCCATGGATTCATAGTGAGACACTGTCTCAAAAACAACAACAACAACAACAACAACAAAATCCATTCAGGGGCTGAGAAATAGCTCACTGATTACAAGAACTTAACTGCTTTTGCAGATGGAAATTCTCATGAAGAAACATGTTTGCAATGTTACAGGAGGCCAATACAACAGATCAAAGAAAGGAAAAGAGGAAGAAAAACTGAGCAACAACTCAGGTAGGCCCATGTAGGTTTTTAAGAACTTTGTAACTTGGGAACCCTCTGGAGAAATCAAAGAGCCAATTTCATGATTTGACTTACTGAATGCATTACTGGCTGCTGTGCTGCAACTACTGTGTAGGATAAAGAGTGGCAGCAAAGGGAGCTGGTAGACTACTGAACTGATCCAAAACCAAAAGTATGGTAACATGGACAAAAGTGACAGCAGTAGAAATGGAAAACCATAGTCAGACTCTTGCTGTATTTTCAAGGTAAAGCAAACAGTTTTCTAAAAGAGTATCAAAAACTAGCTCCAGCCGGGCAGTGGTGGCGCACGCCTTTAATCCCAGCACTTGGGAGGCAGAGGGGGGCCGATTTCTGAGTTCGAGGCCAGCCTGGTCTACAGAGTGAGTTCCAGGACAGCCTGGGCTATAAAGAGAAACCCTGTCTCGAAAAACCAAAAAAACAAAACAACAACAACAACAAAAAACTAGCTCCAAATTTTTGACCTGAACAAGTAATAAAATTAAACTGTCATAATTGGAGTGAGATCAGAAGTTCAGTTTGGGGTCCAAGATTGACTGAGATGTTTGTTCAACACCTAACCTGAAGAACCTGAAGTAGCAGCTGGAAAAACACATGGTTGGAGTTTTGAAGGTCTGAGAGCTAGATGTTCAAATTTTTAGAGCAGTGTTTAAATATGAGTGACTATAGATCACCAAGTCAGTAAATGCAGGTAAGAGAAAACCCAAAGCTTACAAACAGTCACCACAAATTGGACTTACAGCAGCACTTAGCATGCTATATATCAGGGTGGCTCAGAGAAACTTCATAATGTATGACGAACTATTATTGTTGAGTGTGCAGTAGCTGTAATCTTATACCCAATCCATAGTCTTTAGAAAAGGAGTCATAAAACATTAAAAGGGAGTGACTATTAAGTTTGTCCTTCACTGTGAGCTTGGCTTTGTAGTGTGATTTATCTTGTGCACCTGGCTCTTTAAAGGATCCTCAGTTGCTAGTCAACTGGCCCTTTAAGAATTCTTTGCTGTCAGAACTACTTGATGGTATGACCTTTAGTGTTGGTTGCCTCTTGGATTCTGGAAACAGGATAGGATATAAAAAAGGCAGTTGAGGCTGAGAGTTGGAAGTGAGTTGGGCTAGCAGAGTGAGAAGAGAAGGCAGTTGGTAGAGAAGATATTGTTCAGAGACAGCTGAGTCAGGAGAAGCTGAGCTGAGCAGACAGGCCAAAACAGTTGTTATAGTTTGGAGCTCATAGTATTGGGAAAACTGGGAGAAGGAACTGTTTAAGCAGACTGAGGGGAACTAAGCGAGGAATGGTTGGGAGAAACAGTTGAAGGTTGGGAAAGACATTAGATTCAGGGATCTTTCTCTCCTATCTATACTTTTCCTGACTGTACATACAAATGCAAAATGTAGAGCTCTCCACCCCAATCTAATAAATTGTTTACTGAGAGTATACACAGTAAGTAAAGAGCAAGATAGGCTGGAAGCCAAGTCTTACCCTGAGGAAAAATATAATACTATCTTAACACTTGTTCCCAACATAGACTGACTAGCTCCTCTTGGGCAATGTATTTGAGGAATAATTCCAGAACCCATGATTGTTTGGCTAATTTACATATATTCAAATCCTTATATAAAATGACAGAGTATTCACAGATAATTGACACATATCTTCCTATAGACTAAAAATCCTCTCTGGAAGACTTACAATACCTAGTAAAGTGTAAATGCGATATAGATAGATATTATATTGTATTGCTTAGGGAGTGACAAGACATACTAAAACAATGTTCAGTAAACATTTATACCCTGAGTATTACTGATCCTCAGTTGAATCCACAGCTTTAAGACCCACAGATACAGAGAGATAAATGTATTTGATGTCCCCACTCTCCTCCTCCTCCTCCTCTTCCTCTTCCTCCCACTACTAAATTAAAGTGCATGCTCAAACCATGTTCATCACCATATAGATGCACAGAAAACATTTCCTGAACACATATATCCATGCCCTACTCTAACTATAAAGGAACATAAATAAAAATTCTAAGAACAACAGAGAAACCAGAATTAATTATTTTGTTGTGCTTGGGAAATCAAACCCAGGACATGAGTGTTCTACCACTAAGCTATATGTTCCTAGCCCCTCAGAATTTTTAAAATTTCTTGTGTTTGATATAAATCCACTTCTATATTGAAAGGTAATATAACAGGGAGCAACATCTCACTGCAGTTAATTCTAAACTATGACTATAGACTCCATGGTACCTGAGTGTCTCCATGCCTCCTCTTTTCAAATGCCAGTCTTTCTTTTTCTGCCTTCTGTTCCCATTGCAGTTTTTCCAGTTGTTGAGTCATTATACCCACCTTCCGTCTGACTTGCTCCTTAAGCTCTTTGTAACGATCAAGCTATATAAACAGTATTGACATATTAGTCACCTTAATGAAATTATATGACATCCTGTTCTCATCAAATCTTTATACAAATTAGATCATAATTAGCCATCTTCTCCAGGTAAAATATGTGAAGTTAATATGAAATTTTCCTTATTAAAAACTCTTCAGATAGTATAACACAGTAATCAAGACAAACTCTATAACAAGGTCTTGATAAAAAATCTAGGAAAAAAGTAATCTGGAGAAGAATGGTACTTTACTTTTCTAGTCATAATTATTTTGGCATATGTATATTGTGATACAAGATTAGCATAGCTCAATGAGAGAGATGAATAATGATACTTTCATTGAAAGGATATTTGAAAACTGACTTACATATTTTTGGTTAGCTGTATGTTTTACTGATTAATAATTTTAATCTTGTATACTGTATTATACTGACTATTAACACATTATTGAACAGTTAAAATCATCTTAGTTTCCCTTGTCAATTAAGTCTCTTCAAAGCCACATATAGCTGATCTTTACATTTATATATCTAAGAGAGAATTGTTTTGTCTTTAAAATAGTAACAATTACCTAACTTTTATTACTATATAATTACAGGTAGTACCAGGATTTAATTAATTTATAAATGTTATAACATCATCTAACTATATGATGGAAAAATACCTTAGTATCAAGATTAAATTTTGATTCTGTGAATAGATTTAAAAAACTAATGCCTACAATTTACATCCTGGGGCTAATCTTAAATTATCATAGGGTTATCTCTTAATTTTTTCTAATTAAAAAAGAAACTAAACAATAAAAAATGTTTCCAGTCTTTTCATTTTTTTCACCTGACTATTTTCCAATTCAATGTCTCGCCCTTTATGTAAGATTTCCTCTTCCATCTGCTTTTCAAAACTTCTCCATGCTCTGTCTAAATCAACCAGTTCTGCCACTAAGGCTTGTATGCCATCCTCCTGCTTAGAACATTGTTTTTCATTGTCTGTTATCAATTTCTTAGACAAATCCAATTTTTTTAGATGGTGAGAAGTGTTTTCTTTAGCTTTAATGTACTGAGGTCTCTTCTGATTTAAAACTGCTTCAATAGATCTAAAAAGAAGAAATATTTTTTTATTTTTAGCATATAAGCAAGTAGCAGTTTATTATTTTATTTATATTTTTTGGAGTCAAGGTCTCATTAGGTAGTCCTCGTTAAACTGGAACTAGCTATGTACACAAAGCTGGCTTTGAATGCAGAGATCTGTCTCTGCCTCCCATGTGCCAGGACTAAAGGCATGAATATGAATCACCAACCCTGGCCAAAAGGAAAGTAACTTAGATCAAATAATATTCAAAGTGAAATTCTAAAAATTAGCTTGTGAGATTGTTAGACGTATCTGTAGTTGCCAAAGAAGGTAGTACTATTGAGATTCTGTTTTGTTTACTGCTGTTGGTAATCATATATACCTTTAATCATAGCACTCAGGAGGCTGAGGCAGGTGGATCTCTGAGTTCAAGGCAAGCCTGGTCTACAGAGTAAGATCTAGGATAGCCAGGGCTACACAGAGAAACCCTGTCTCAAAAAACAGCACATTTCCCCTTGAGAAACAACTTTACACTTAATAATACAGTGCTTCTATGTAATATATCTTCTTTTAAAATCTATAGATTTTAAAATTACTTAGGCTAGTGATCTAGCAAGGTGGCTTAGGAGTTGACAGTACTGCTCTCAACCAGAATTAAATTCCCCCAGCCATGTTGGGTGGCTCATAACTATCTGTAATTCTAATTCTAGGAGATCTTATACTTCTGGAGGCACTTGCACTTAATATATGTATACACATATACATATACATACACATATACATATACAAACATAATTTAAAATCTAAAAATTACTTAAGCCACCACTTCCTTTTCCCACTCCACTAATAAAGTTGATACATTTGTAATATAGTTAGTGTTTTGTCACTTTTTGCAATCCATTTGGTATCCCTAACTCTCTTACATCAGTTTTTAAATTTTTTGTTTACATTAAGGTTCACTCTTGGTGCTATAGTTTAATTTTGACAGATTCATAGCTTAACCACTTAAAAAAATACCCCTCTGCTTCTGCTATTCAACTCTCCCTTCTTCTTGCAACTACAGACTATATTAATGTAATATGTTAAGAGTAGGAGAAATAGGCCGGGCGGTGGTGGCGCACGCCTTTAATCCCAGCACTCAGGAGTCAGAGGCAAGCAGACCCCTGTGAGTTTGAGGGCAGCCAGAATTGAAATCAGGTTAATTTTGTCAGCAAATATCTTTACTCAACTGAGTCATTTCTCTGGTCCCACAGTTGTGTTTCATGTAAATGGGGAAAATATAATTGACATTTAGAAGTTGCTATGTTTGAGGAGACAGTGAGACTATGTCTAAAACAAAACAGAAGAACAAAAAATACAAATTTTTAAAAATTTAATTTCTAAGCTGAGAATATAGCTCAGTGGTAAATCACTTGCCTACCAAGTGTAAAGCTCTAAGTTCAGTCCCCAGTACTGTCTCCTCAAACATAGCAACTTCTAAATGTCAATTATATTTTCCCCATTTACATGAAACACAACTGTGGGACCAGAGAAATGACTCAGTTGAGTAAAGATATTTGCTGACAAAATTAACCTGATTTCAATTCTGGAACCTACATGGTAAGAGGAGAGAACTGACTTTTGCAGGTTATCCTCTGGCCTCCACATGCATGCTTCAGTAAGCATGAGCTGGTGCATAAGTGTACACACACAACACATGAACACACATGCACACAGATTAAATAAATGCCATAAAAATTTTTAACTGCTAACATCTATTTTAAAAACTTACTTTAGTTCTTTTGCTGTTTGCTGTAGTTGTCTAGTTAACATTCCATAATCCTTTTTCTTAGCTTTAATTATGTTCTCATGGTGAGAAAGAGTGTCTTTTACAACATTTAAATTCCTGTCCATATGCTCTAATTCAGTGTTTAAAACACTGATTTTTTCCTCATTATAATACAGTTGGAAAAGCATCAGTTGTATCTTGTTGATTCTCAATTCTTCAAGGAGACTTTGGTAACGTTCTGCCTATACGTGGACAGGGGAACGTAAAGAACACACATTTAAGTTTCTGTTCATGAACTCAACTACTGTATTAGCACACTATCGCTAGTGAAATGTCATAGAAAGAATAATCTCTTTGCTGCTTTCTCACTCTCACTATTTGAGAAAGGGACATGGTCTTATGAGGCCCAGCTGGTCTCAGACCTGCTATGCAGATGAGGATGGCCTTGAACTCCTGATTTTCCTGTCTATCTACCAAGTACTAGAATTTTAGGTATATACCACCACATCCAACCAAAAGACAGTATCCCTGAACAAAAGTACAATTATTTGGAAGTTTCTGGCTATATTTCAAAAATAAAACAGCAACCAAAAGATAAGTCTGCATTCACGCACGTAAACATCCGGCTGTGAAAGTAACATGCTAGCATGGGTCCTCAGAAAGTTTGACAAGTCCCTTTACATTGCTGGAATCCCCTTCTTTACCATACCTTAAAGGAGATTAAGTAGATAAGTCGATAGCTACTTTACAATAAATGATTCCAAGTAGAATTCTTGCTCTAAAAATATTTTTTATACTGATAAAACTAATAGAACTATTAGAATTTTAAATTACACATGAAAAGGGAGAATTTTTTTAACATTTGTGTTACCAAGAAAAAGGAGTGAGTCACCACCTCATACTGTGAGGTCCTAGTCAACAAAGCTTCACAAGTTACTTATAAACAGAGGTCGGCCCATTAAGGATGTTGTAAAAAAAAATCAGGAAACTGGATTATTCTAATTGTCCTTATAAAAATGTTTTAAGCTCTGCCATTCTATAGGCTATTTCAGTATGCTGTGAATACTATGATATAATAATAATATGATACAATAATACTGTGACTTACTGCTCACCCCTTTACAAATATAAAACATATAAACACATTCATAATATGAAAGTGGGCAATATTACTAGTGAAGAATACATCCACCTTTCATTTATTTTCTCAAATATTAACTGAGTACTACATGTTAGATTATGCCTTATGTGTTAAGAATATGGTAGAGAATGAAATGAGATAAACCATCCCTGTTCTTAAAAGGTTATATTCCAGTTTTTCTAATAGAGGGCAGAGGACTCAGAGACTACTAAAAAAGCAAACAAAAATAAACAAGATAGTTTAATATAGAAGCCTATGTTACAAAATAAAATTATTAATATGATTTTTAAAAGGAGATACTAATTTAAATGGTTCTCTGAACAAGTACTTAATGAGGAAATGGTTTGGAGAAAGCTTAAGTTGCAATGTATCACCATGTAAAAAAAAAATTAGGAATCTCTGTGAGAATCCAACTAGTTTCTATTAAGCCAGATATTAAAGATTATCAAAACAAATGGTGGTGCTCTCTTAATTTTTTTGGAAAAATGTGGTTATTTTTCATTAAGTACATTTAGTTAAAGAACTAGCATAGATTAATATAATTGTATATTAAATAATATAATGAATTTGTTAAATTCATTAAAATGTTAGCTATGTAAACATGAAATGAGCTTAACCAATTAAAAATTTATGAGTTTTAGTTTTAAAAAAGAATAGGCCTGAAGAGATAGCTCAGCAGTTAAGAACACTGGCTGTTCTTCCAGTGGACTGAGGTTCAATTCCCAGCTCCCATGATAGCTAACTACAGTTTGCAACTCAAGTTACAAAGGATCCATTTGTGCTCTTCTGGCCCCTACAGGTACATGGCATACATACACACATTTATGCAAAACACCTATGCACATAAGTTGAAACATTGCTGGGTCCAGCATGGCTTTGGTGGGGACAGAATAACATGGTTTCTGCTCCTGCAACAGGGCTAGTCAGTGGACATGGGCCTCCATGAGTGTCAATGGCTGCCATGGGCATAAGGCTTGTTTGTATAATAATGTACATATTTTCACATTCCTTCTAGGAATGCCCTCTCTGTTAACATTAATGAATCCATGATAACCCAAGACAGCATGAGCCTGGGAGGTGTGGCTAATGTCTCAGCAAAATGGTAAACAGTGGGACCTTAAGGACAACATTTAGGACTGTGGAAAGGAACTCTAAAACCATGAATTTGAAAATATATAGTTTCAGGGCTGGAGAGATGGCTCAGTGGTTAAGAGCACCAACTGCTCTTCCAGAGGTTTTGAGTTCAATTCTCAATAACTACATGATGGCTCACAATTATCTATAATAGGATCAGTTGTCCTCTTCTGGTCTGTCTGAAGACAGCTACAATGTACTTGTTTATCCTCTATGCTTAACAGAGGCAGGCAGATACCTGAGTTCTTTTACAATGTTAAAAGAAAATGTGTGCTTGCTGTCTTCTAAGAATTAAGTGGCTGGGGATGCTGATTCATAAAATAATCAAAAGGGAACCTGGAATAAATAGCTGAATTGCTTTATCAATTAAAAACTGGGCTATTGGTCTGCATGAGATGAGCTAGCAGAAAGGTATAGCAGTTAGTTCTTTAGAATTTTTTCTAGAGAGAGCTGAGCTATCTAGAGATTTCTGGAGATCAAAGACAGCTAGCTCTTCAAGAATTCTTTCTAATAGGAATTCTGATTTTAGTCTGAAAATTCATGGAGAGCAAATAGTTCTTTTAGAATTTTTCATAGCTCTTTTAGAATTTTTTCTAGGAATTCTAACAAGAATTACTTGGAGCTGACACAGCTCATTTGGAATGATTTCCTAACAGCTATCCAGAGAAGACTGTCTAAAGAGAGAACACAGCTCTTTTAGAATTTTTTCTGGCTTTCTGATTTTGGAAAGAAAACCCAAGAGCTATCCAGATAGCTTTTACAATTTTTACTAGCAGAGAGAGCTGTCTCAACCAGAGTTTTTAGAATAGCAAGAAAAAGCTGTCTAGAGAAGAGCAGAACACACAGAGAGAGAGCAGTCTGGAAAGCCATCTCAGCAGAGCATAGGCTACCAGCTTGTACCCATGATTGTAGTGTCTTTTCGCTGCTCTCAAACACCCCTCTCTCAAGAACCCGGACCTGGCTGAGGCTAGTCCTTGGCAAACATAAATAAAATATAATAAATATTGGTAATGTTATTTGTTATGAAAAACTCTTAGTGATCCTCAATCACGCTTACAAGTGTACAAGAATTAATACCCAAAAGTGTTGAGTACCTCTGCTGTACTCTTATAGGCAGATATATAGAGTTTACCTTGGGACAGTAAGATGCTATAGAAAGTAAGTGTGTTTGCTGCCAAGCAAGACATTCAGTCTCCAGGAATCATGGGGTGAAATGATATTTGAATCCTGCAAAGTGTCTTCTAACTACCACACACAGACCTGTACATGCGCATGCATGTGTACACTACACACACACACACACACACACACACACACACACACACTAAATGTCTACAACTATTTACCTTTTTTTAAAAAAAGGTTTCTACTGAATGCCAGATTTTGTTTCACATTATTGACGGAATCTTTTAGTAGCCCACAGCTAATAAACTGGGTTTTTCATTTGTTTTAATTTTTTTGAGACAGACTTTCTCTGTATAGCCCTGGCTGTTCTGGAACTAGCTCTGTAGACCAGACTAGCCTCAAACTAAGAGATCTGTCTGCTTCTGTCCAGTGAGTGCTAGAATTAAAGGTGTGCGCCACCATATCCAGATAATAACTTAAAAATTTAACATCATTTTTCTATTTACTATGTACTTACTAACTAGTAACATCCTCAGGACACCTTACCTCCTCTTTCTCTATTTTTGCATGCTTCCGTTCTGCAGCTACATTTTTTTTCCTGTTAAAATGAAATTGTGCATCTTCTTCAGCTTTTTGTAACTTCTTTTTCTTTGCCTCATATTCTTCTATAAATTCTCCTGAAGTACTGATTTCTTCAAAAAATTGGGTTCTCTCTTTGGGCTTTTTCATGGATATTGATTCTACAGTTCCCTATTAGTAACAGTAAAGCACATCAGCATGTAAAATACGGTAACGTGTTTTAAAAATGAATCAAATAAAATGAGTACAACTACTTACCTGAAAAACTAGACAGTTCTGTGCTTTGACTATTATGCCTATGTTTTCCAACTGGGCTACATACACAGAACGACTCACAGGTTTATCCCCAAAATGAAATTCTGAGCACCCCCCTAAAGTAAGTAAAATAAGCTGTTACAGAATGTTTTTTTTATTGAAATGACTAGTTTTACAATAGTATAACTAATATACCTATAAATAAGCTCATTTAATTACTCAACAAATATTATATACTGAATATTATTTCACAGTAGTAACATACAAAGTGATCTCAAAGAATTCATATCTTAGAAATATAAACAAAATATTCAAATAAAATAGCATGTGAGAAAGTGGTTATCAGAAAGGAGTGAAAAAGATGGAAAAGAAAGATGGTTGGGATGTTTCTGCATTTGAGGAAGGTATTGCTTTTTTTTTTTTTTCTTGGTTTTTCAAGACAGGGTTTCTCTGTGTGACAACCCTGGCTGTCCTGGAACTTGATTTGTAGTTCAGGCTGGCCTTGAAATCACAAGAGATCTGCCTGACACTGCCTCCTGAGTGATGCACCAACATGCCCAGCTGGTATTATACTTTTTAATACAGTGATCAAAAGAATTTTTATTAAAATGAAGAAATTCTCATTTAAAAAGCTAAAGGCTAGGTATGGCCTACAGTGCTAGCTCCTTTAGGAGGATCACTTGAGGTTGTGTTAACAACACACTGAGAGCCTATCACAACTAATAGACGTTCAAAAGGAAGTGAGAAAACTGTCCAATGACTACTCCAAATAATAAAATGCAAAAATACTTAAATCATGTTTCTAAATATATATAACTTAAGTTAGTAATACAGTTTTCATTCTTTAGAAATGTAATAAAGTCAGACATGATAGTGGATGTGTGCAATGTCCATACTTTAGAGCCTGGGGTCAGTCTGGACTGCAAGGTTCGGTCAAGAAAGGGAATGAGAGAAGGAAGGAAGGTGGGAGTATGTATTTTAGTGAAATAAAAACAATAATAAAGAAACAATAATAAAATATATACCTACTTTTTATAACTCTATAAAGCCCAAGCATGATATATTTATTACAGATGAAACATAATCGTTTATTAGAGTAACACAGGGAATTCAAGAATAGATAATAATAAACATTTTATTCAAGTTGTTTCTAGGTGTATATAAGCCAAAATATACACGTAATTATTTATTAAGAAAACAAGCAAAGAGAAGCTGAGGAAGAAGTTGTATGATATTTCCATGTTAGAGATAGACTCCTTTCTTCATCTTAAGCAAATATCCAAGTATAAAAATGTTACTTGACAGAGTATAGAACAAGTGAGTCAGCTTAAGCAAGAGTCTTAAATAGGAAATAAAACAGGTTCTGTTACATGCTTCTAAGAAAAAGAAATCTTGTACTCACTATACCAGTGATTAGTAAGTCCCAGACTTCAGAGAGCAGGCAATCTGACCCTGAACACACACACACACACACACACACACACACACACACACACACACACGCACACACACGGACCCTTCTTCTGTGCCTCTCTACCTCGGATAATCCTTGTGAATGTTTTCTCTTCTCCACTGTCCTCTATGTATATAATCGTCACACTTGCAGAAGAAGAAACAGGTTTTCCAATATGTGCTCCATGAATAAGTTCTTGAATGTTTTTTACTCTTAAATTAGTTGCTTTTTCTCCCATTACAAAACTAAGTGCATCCATTACATTAGATTTTCCTGGAGAAGAAAGAGTTAAAGATTCATTCTTAAAGACTGAAAACTTTCTCAAAATCAAAGAAATCAAACTACCAACAGAAGTGAAATATAACCAATATACAAGTCTCAGAAGTCTTGTCTGGTCAATGTTTAAAATCCATGTTACAAAAAATCTCCAGGTAGGTGGCCTGTTTCTTTCATGTAGCTGTGGCAGAGAGGCATGAATGTTAGGATATAAATACATGAATCAAAACTGAATTAAATAAAATTAAACAAAACATGGATCTCAGCACTCTCCTATTACTGGATACCACACTAGAGCAAATCATTTAACGTCTCTATTTTAGTAACTCCCATTTTATAGAGAAATAGTCACATAAACATTACAACAGCACAGTACACCTCTATACTTAAAAAATTGAAAATGCTAAATGCTAACTGTATGATCCTCTAAAGAATAAGACTGCTAGAATCTTCATGGTTTTTATACTTAAATCTGGGCAGGGTTTCGACAATTTCTTTGTAATAATGGCTCATGGTACCTAAACTTGGTGAAACATGACTAGGATTAAGTACGTGCTTCCTTCTAGGAGTCTGGAATTTTGGTATGTCCTAGGCAAAAGGGCATGGCCACCTCCCTGTGCACTGTGTCCATGAGATTCCTTGGTAGGTGACATTTCAACATGAGAACATACTGCTGAAGGAATTTATCTTTTCCCACTGCTGAGTCTGCTTTGTATCTCTCAACTATAATGCATAATAACCCTGAGTAAACACTGAAGGATCTCCTAGCAAATCATTAATCCACAGGGTATTCATGGAGATCTTCACCCAAGGGTATATTTGCTAGATAAGGAATATTAAAGATGAGTCTGTTCTATCAGAACTATAAAACTTTAAGTGCTCAGACCGGAGACATCTGCAGTGAATGATTTAAACGCAGCACTAGGAAAACTATTCTAGAAATTATCGTTTAGGCTCTAAAATTCCCTTTCATATTAACTAAGCTTGGGTTACAAGTGTTTTTTTTTCCCCAACAAAGGCCAAATCTATTTCATTCTTGGTACTTTCTGTTGTTGGGCTGAGATGGGGGTGGGGTGCGACACGGGACTACAGGGAAGGAGGGCCAGGCAGGGGTGAGGACAGCCAGCAAGGGTTGGTGGCGCAGGATTCTGGGGCTCTTGGGCCTAGTCCATTTGGAAACATTGAAATCTCAAGCCAGTGGGTCCCCAGGTCCCTGGGTCCCATTCAGGCCTACAGTGGGTGAAGGGGTGTGAAGGGGTCGGTTTGGTGGGGGTGCTCCGTTCCCTTAGGACAACAATGGGGTTACAGAGGCCCCTGGGTCCCCTCAGACAGCTGGGGAACATGGGGAGGTGGGGTGGAGCTGGGCTTGGTTCCCTCAGACCAACAGCGGGCCCTTGGGTCCCCTCAAGCCTACAGCAGTCAACAGCAGGGACTGGGGTGGCTCTGTCCCCTCAGGCCAACAAAGGATGGGGGAACTCAAGCCGACAGCCGGTCCTTGGGATCCCTTGGGCCTTCAACAGTCAACAGCGGAGTCGGGGCAGGAAGGGGGAGAGAAGGGGAGGGGGGTCAGCAGGCAACAGCGGGGCCCTGGGGGTGCCTCGGTCCCCTCAGGCCAACAATGGGCGCAGGCAGGGCCCTGGGTTTCCTCAGGCCGACAGTGAGCCCTCTCAGTCTAACATGGGACCCGGGTTCCCTGAGGCCTCCAGAGGGCCCTGGGTCCCCTCGGGACTACAACAGTAACGACGGAGTTGGGGTATGTGGTCTCGGTCCCGGCAGACCCACATGAGGCGACAGCGGGGCCTGGGGGTGGCTCGGTCCCCTCAGGCCAACAACAGGCGAGAGTGGGTCCCTGGGTCCCCTCAGGTCTACCGTGGGCGACAGTGGCCCGTGGATTTCTGGGGCGCTGGTTACCGGAGCCGTTGGGGCCGATGATGCAGGTGAATCTCTTGAAAGGGCCGATGACCTGGCGGCCTCGCCACGACTTGAAATTCTCCACGAGCAGCAGCTCAAGGTGCCCCATGGCTGCGCTCCGTGCCTCAGCCGCTTCCTCGTGCGCCAGTGAGAAAAACGCGGGAAGAAACTTTTTCTAAAGTCTCGCGAGACTGGCGCGAGCGAGCGAGAGAGGCGCCGTTGCTTAGCAACGGAGGTTGGCGTTTCCCCTGGGAATCCGCCGCCGCCGGGGAAACTCTTGCTCTCAAACTTTTGTGGGCGCTGCTTCTCGGCGCTGTAGCTTGCTTATTTCTGAGGGCTTTTCTTACAGTGTTTGTTTAGAAAACTCCTGAAGCCACGCCGAATCCCAGAGCCATGGAGGTAGCGATGCCTAAGGACCTACAACAGGAGGCCAGCCTAGCCAAGAGACGGTACATGGACCTGTGCAGGCAGAGACGGATCTTCGACGCCAGGAACAGGATCATTGGGGTGAGGCACTAGGGACGGGACAGAGAGGAGCCGAGGCTCAGGTGGAGCCTTAATATGGAAATACCAAGTTTGGCTGGGTGGACTTGGAAATCCTTACCTGCCCAGGAGTGTCCCAGCAGGAGCCAGCTCAGGAAGAGAGGCATTTGTTTTATTCCAGGTGACAAATGCCCTGGCTAGCCTGAAGAGGGTCCAGGAGATGAGAGACCCTGCAGTAGTGATAGAGGCAGACTTTAAAACACAGAAAATGCAGTGGGATCCACCCCAGCACCGACTGGAGTCTGGAGGGGAAATCAGAGAGGGCTTACAGAGGAGTGGTACTTAAACAATGTTGTGTGTGTGTGTGTGTGTGTGTGTGTGTGTGTGTGTGTGTGTGTGT
>NW_021620598.1:2258544-2268877 GCF_004785775.1 Grammomys surdaster
TGTGTGTGTGTGTGTGTGTGTGTGTGTGTGTGTGTGTGTGTGTGTGTTTAGGAAATGAAGGAGGCTCTAGTGACAGCTGACAACCCAGGCAAAAGACCCAGCCATAAGCAAAGGCATCCAAGCCTGAAAAGGCAACCTGTTGATGCTGTGGCCAGATGAGGGAGTTTGTGGCCTACTGAATAATGCTAGCAGGCTCTAACCTCTCTTCCCTTACCCATTCCTAGGGAGACACAGAAGCCTGGGATGTTCAAGTTCGTGACCAGAAGATAAAAGAAGCAACGGACAAAGCTAGGCATGAAACCTTTGGTGAGCATTTCTAAAATGCCCGTCTGTCTCTTATGGCCGCCTGTCTTCCTTTTTGCACAACTGAGAAAACCAGAGCATCTGCTTTGTGTCTCCAGATACACACACACACACACACACACACACACACATGCACAGGTGTGAGCCCATACACAGAGTTTATCATTTTTATGGTCTTTCTCCTTTTAAAATTTTTCAATTTCTTGTGCTCAGATAATTTAATAAGGATATTCTTCCTCTCAAGAAAAAGCAGCTATTGAGTTTTAATGTACATCTTAGGAGATACATTTTAAATAAAATTAGCATTGATTTGTGTTTTCTTTAAAAAAAATTTTCTCTAAAAAGGGAAAGCTTTAAATACCTATGTAAACATTTTCTTCTTCAAAACTCAATGATGTCCTTCTACAGAGGACAGCTGTTGCTATCAAGTGACAGTTGTGTGCTGGAGCATGAATGTGTGCACACACATGCACGCACACACATGTGCACACACATATACATGCACTAGCACACAGACACATGCACATACACACTCACACACACATACACACGCAGAGTTATCATTTTCACGGTCTTTTAAAATTTCACACCTTGTGTTCAGTTAACTACATGAGCATATTCTTCCTGTCAAGTTTTGAGTTTTTAAGTTCTGAGCCATCTGGGTGATTTACATGGCTCGAGTAGTGTTCTAGGCCGTAGATCAACATTTCAGACAGAATCCAGTTTCCCTTTCTTGGCTAGCCATTTCACCAAACCGTTGAACATTTGGCTTTTTAAAATATCACGGGAGTTTTTAAATTTATAAAAAAGCTGGACAGATAAAATTTTAGAGATAAATGGGCTAACAACTTAAGTCTTATAACATGATTAGGAAAAGACAAAGTCTGTTATCAGAGGTTAATGTGTGGAGTAGTTGGATTATGAGGGGAGTTGGGTTTTTTTTATACTATTACACATTTTCCAAACTTTTCAGTCTGGCTTATTTGTATTTGTTACACCAATGTAACAGACACATGCAGCCACCATCAAGTCTGATGTCAACATTTTGCCACGTTGGCCTCTGGTGTTTTCCTTTAAGAGTTCGCTCTGAGACCTGCATTTTATATAGCACAAGTGCCCCCCCTTATAATTTCTCCCTTTTTTTCTTCTACAGAAGTGTGCATTTCCCTTGTGTTTATACTTGCACTGTCTATACAACCATAATATTAGGAACTTGCTTTTGTGTGTCTTTGCATCTGTATGTTTTGTGAGTGTGTGTGTTGTGTGAACATTTGTGTATGCAGGTACCACAGAAGCCCCATAGACCAGGCTGCCTTTCACATTCTGGGATTGAAGGTGCACACTACCATACCCAGATTTTTAAAGATTTTTTTTTTTTTTTTGCAAATACTGCTGCAGTGACTGTCCATGTGTTATGTCCCTTGTGTATATGTGAGAGGGACACTAGAGTGGACCGGGTGGGTCAGATTGCATTATTAGAAGTGTATACAGTTATGTTTCAACAAGCAGTGTGTGGGACAGTCTCAGCCTCAGTCTTCACATCATCTCTGCTGCAGCCGTTGGCAACCGTTTAAGCATTCTTCCTGAAGTTCATTAAGTGTGTCCCATGAAAGGTTAATATTACTTTCTCAGTGTGTTCCCCACTTGGGTTTCTTTACAGTGCTGGACCTTGTCCTGGCCTCTGCTCATTTCTCAGTTGGTTTTCCTGTGTATTTAAGGTCTGTTTTTAGATGAGTAGATACTGCTCCTTTAATGGTTACGGTTTGGGAACCTTGTCTTTTAAGTCATGAAAATTATTTTAAAGCAGGATTCATTTCTACCCATCGTGGCTTACACGTAGAACGCTGTGTCTCTCCTAGCTGCTGAGATGAAACACAACGACAAAGTCATGTGCATAATGAATGACCGGGAACAGAGGCACAGGAAACAACTGTGCAGAGCTATCAATGACTTCCAGCAGAGCTTTCAGAAGCCAGAAACTCGCCGTGAATTTGATCTCTCTGACCCCCTGGCCCTTCAGAAAGAGCTTCCAGCCCGGGTTTCAGACAATGACGTGCGGAACACTATATCCGGAATGCAGAAGTTCATGGGAGAGGATTTGAACTTCCAAGAAAGGAAGAGGTTTCAAAAGGAACAGAATAGAGAATGGGCTCTGCAACAGTATGGGGAATGGGAGAGAGCCCGGGCTGACCACAAACTGGCAGGTAATGAAAGACGATGGGGTGAGTGCCAGAGTCTTTACAGCAAGTCATCCTCTAGCTGAGTTTTGGTGGATGCTTTTCAAAGCCCTGCTAACATTACAAAAGTCAAGACCTCAGCCGTAGGAGTCAGCATCCCCCAGCATGCCTCCACAGTGCAGGAGCACATCCTCAGCATGCTTAGTGTCCTAATTTGCCTTCTATTGCTGTGATGAAACCACCCAACCAAAAGCAACTTGTGGGGGACAGGGTTTATTTAACTTACGGGTCACATGCTGTCACTGAGGGAGGGAAGCCAAGGTAGAACTCAAGTAGGGCAGAAACCTGGAGGCAGGCACTGAGGCACAGCCTGCTTGGAAGATGAATTAAAGCGGAGATCTTGCAAGTCTCTTGGGTGTGGAAATGGAGGTTCCATTGGGTACTTTCATTAGCCCGGTCATAGGCCTGGTGCTAGCAGGTCCTCCCAGGGAACCTCTGGATTCAGACATGAACTTCCAGGGGGAATGAACAAAACAAATCCAGCATATTCTGCCTCCATGAAGGCTGTCAGCCCCTCCTAGACAGGTAGTCACAGCAGTGTCTGGTCCTCTGGGTACATCACTAGTGACTGAAGGGCAAATCTGAACTAAGTGAGAGCCACTGCCTCCCCTCCTCAGCTGCTCCTGTCTCTGTGATTCTTCACGCTCCTTGCTCAGCTTTGGGCTCCCCCAAGCCTTTCTCCCTGATGGTCTTCCTTCCCTCCCAGCCTCCTCTTGTCCACATGTCCTAGAGCTGCTGTGGCCAGTCTGGCCCAGGGTTGTCTGTTCTCAGCCTCAGCCTCCTTGATATATACATTTATTTGACTCCCAGGGCCAGTTCCCTCCCTGGGCTGCTCTGCTGGATCTGCTTCTCCTTCAGCTCCCTCCTTGCCTGTCAGACCAGAAAGCTGGGAGGCAATCCTGACCTCACCTTCAGCCATCCTCAACTGTGCCCCTTCTGCCTCCTGCATACACTTTGAACTTCCCCCTACCCGCCAACCCCTTGCCACCACCGTGAGACAAGCCATGGCATTGTCTCACCTGGACAGGCCTCTGCTATTGGCTTTGTAACTGTTTACTCTCCTCTCTAGTCCACTCTTAACAGGCAGAATGAGACTTCTTACATACTGTCAAGTTGAGCCACACCACACCACACCACACCACACCACACCACACCACACCACACCCATACTCTCGTCCCAGCCCAGTACTATCTAATGTTGTCACGGGATGTGGATAAGATTGAGATCATCGCACAGCCCACAGGCTCTCCATGCTGGGCCCTTGCCCACCTGGACAACATCAGCTTGTTCATGGCATTTCAAACACTTTGACTCTTTCACTTTGAGAGTCCATCCTATCGCTCCCACTTTAGGTCCTCTGCACCTTCCCTGACCATTTTAGTCCTTCAGATCTGAATAGACGTGTCCTAGAGAAGCTATTTCTTGGGCCCTTCCCTCCAACCTCCCAAGCCAGGCATTCCCTACATTTTCTCATCTCTCTCCCTTTCCTCTATGGACTATCACCCTTTGTATATCTATTTGGGGGGGGGGGGATTGTATGCTTTCAAGTTACAGGACAGCGGAGAAACCCATTTCTCATGTGTGTGTGTCCTGAGCAATATGGGGCCCAATCCCGGCTCTTGATCACCCTCTGGTACGAGCCAGATTAACAAATGAAGAGCGAGGGGAGGATGAAGGTATGCAGAGGCTGGAAAGTGAAGGCTAAAGAGACTGGTCCTCCGGGACTGGGATGTAGCACAGTGTTGGAGCGCTTGCCCTGCATATGGGAGGCCCTGCGTCCCAGCACAATGGAGAGTCTGTGGTCTTAGGTTTGGGAGATATGGAGGAGCCCCTCACAGCACAAGCACAGAAAGCAGAAGCTGCTGGCCAGTGACTTTCACATGCCCGTTGCTCTTCAACACTGTGCCTCACAGGTGAGGGCGGGGCACAGAGGCTAAGCAACAGCTTCTGGTAACTGTGCTGGGCCATGTTTGGAAGCCTGTTCTGGCTCCAGGCCTTTATACTTCACTCCTGGTGCCCTTGACCTTCATCCTTCCTTGTCCCCATCACTGCCCTAGCAAAGTTCCACTCCTACTCCACCAGTATCTGTGACCTGGCACTCTGCTCTGGGTCTTGACTGGTTTCTACAGCCTTTTTTCCCCCGGGTTCCTACCACTTTTTGCCTTTGTAAGACTGAAACCATCTCCTGATAGGCCAGAGTTAGCAAGGCCTAACTAATCTACCTCAGTGCTGCTGCAGACATCACCAATTCACAACAAATGTCATCAATCCATAGAGATTGCTAGTATCCCTGTTCACAAAGCTGTAGAAGCTACACTTAAATCTCCTAGAACCTGTGAGGCATATAGTCTCCTGACCCTCCATTCACTCCCCCTTCTGTCCCCTGGTAAGGAATGAGTGTGAATCAGCACACCGTTGGGTGGTGCTTCTGGTCAGCATATTCAGGCTGATGGCATCTTGTTTTCTGGCAGAACACCACCACACTCAGACGCTACTAAAGTTTGATGAAGCAGCCAGAGACTTGCAGAAGCTGGAAGGCTCCACCAGGAAGGAAGTCTGCGCAGCCGTGAAAGCGTTCAACAAGAGCCAGGTATACACACCCTGAGCTCAGTCTGAAGGAAGAACATGCACACAGCAGCATCCTGGGGGCTCCTGGGGTTTTGAGAGGTTCCAAAACCAGACTGCTTATACTACCAGCTCTGACAGGGCTCACCGCATGATAGAGGTAGATGAAGTCTGATTTGGCCTGTCTCTCAACTAAGAGTGAAATCTATAAGGCTCTCCATGCAAGCAAGCTGCCAGGCCTGGGCAGAGTCACGTTTAAAACCTGAATGAGGATGGGAACATCTGCCCCATGAACGCCCCTTGTTCTGGCTTGTCTGAGTCTCATCGGCTCACACACTCAGTAGTCAGGCAGTCGGTCCCCCTAACACACCCTCCTCTTCCCAGCTCATGCTTCCTTCCTAGGAGCTTCCTGTCCTCCCGCCCCTCCTGCAGTGGCTCCAAGTTTCTTGCTCCTTTGCAAACTGCCTCCTCCTCTGTGGTTTGGTTTGGTTTGGTTTTGGTTGTTGTTTTGTCATGTTTGTTTGTTTGTTTGTTTGTTTGTTTTTCTATGTAGTTACATTCCTGGTGATTTACCCTGTCTCTAGACCTATAGTCTTAGGAAGAAAATAGCTGACTTTATTTCACATTTGCTCTTGCTTTTTTAAAAATCCAGACAAGGTCTCTCTATGTAGTCCTGGCTGTCCCGGAACTCAGTATGTAGAGGAGACTGGCCTCCTCTAGTTCAAAGAGACCTGCCTGCACCTGCCTCCCGAGTGCCAAGATTAAAGGCGTGTACCACGACGTTTGGCTCCGTCCATACTATTTTAATAAGCATCTGCAGTGATACCCTCAGACTCTATAGCTCCCCATGCAGATGGATTCTCAGGGCAGCACTGTCACAACGGCTCTCTCTGAGGAAGCTGCACTTCAGCCTCACAGCTCCTGTCCCTGACTGGTAACAGACTTTGCCATTTAGCCAGGAAAATTAAAAGAAAATTTCACACTGGGCATGATGGCCCACACTTGTGATTCTGGCACTCCACGGATATGGTAGGAGGAGCTCCTGGTCCTGCTGGGCTACACAGAGAGACCCTGTCCCAAAGAAGAAAGAACGTCTCAGAGGGGCCATTGGTTGTCAGCAGGCAGGCACAGTAGGGACTGCTTATTCTATCAGAAGGTGGTGTGGTATCAGGGTTTAATGTGCAGGCTTCAGAGCCTGCCTGCAAGGTGCCAGGCAAAGCCCTTCTCTTAGGCAAGTCCATAGACGCCTGTTTTACCATCTGCAGAAGGAGGGTGAGGGCAATACCCACTTTACCCAACAGCATGCACTGTTGCTCTGGTAAGGCTCATCTTGGGTTTCATGGCTCCTGATAGAAAACCGATGGTTCCCTCCTGCTGCACGTCCATCCAATGCTTGCTGAGTGCTAGCAGCTGATGGAGAGCGTTCCAGCAGTGCAGAAAGGAGAGGATGTAGCTGGCCCCACCCATGGCCTCCAAGAACCTGCACAGCCTCCTGTGCTCACATTGTGTAGGGTAGAATACACCCACGGTCAGGCACAGTGTCCAGACAGCAGGAATGGCTATTACACTTGCTAGTCAATTTGAGAACTCATGTGGTGGTAGGACAGTTTAGCACATTGTCAGGACTCTGAATGGTAGCCACAAGGTTAAGGTTTATTTGATTATTTTTTAATTGTGTGTGCATGTGTGCCATGTGAATGCAGGTACCTTCAGAGACCAGCTGTCAGATCCCCTGGAGTGGGAGTTACAGGGAGCTGGACGGTGCTGAGACTAGAACGTAGGTCCTCGGCTCTTACACACTAAGCTATCTTTCCAGCTCTGATACTTTTAACCCTGGCAACAATTCCCTGTTAGCATGTTTGGCTATTTAACAGCCCTACCAGAAAAGCTGACTAATGCCATTTCATTGATAAAGAAAGGCTCAGAAGGGATGAGCGATTTTCCAAGGATATCCAAGTTCTAAGTGGTAAGTATCTGAATTTGGTCTTGTCTGCCACAAAGCCTATGCCGGATGACAAGGCAGCTGTCCTCTTGCAAGCCCCTGCCTGTAGTGGGTTGGTCCGATGCTGCCTGTGTCCTAAGGCTAAATACTGGCTTCTCAAGATGTGGCCTGGAACCACAATGAGCAGATCCTCTCGTACGCCAAGTGATGCTACATGAAACCTTGTTCCCCAATTTAACTGGTCAATAAAAGGCTCGCACCTGTGATTGGGCAGTGGAGGGAGAAAGCTGGGACCTGAGGATCAAGTGAGGGGGTTGCAGGGAGAGAGAGAGGAGAAAGAAAGAAGACGGGTAGAGGAGGCTGCCACAAGAGGAGATGGACTATGAGCACAGGCCAAGAAAAACAAAGTAGCAAGGGATTTTATAACTGGGGAATAGGTTAACAGAGCTCCAAGTCTCCCAATCTCGGCTTACAGCTCGTAAGTAAAATACCTGGATCGTGTGTCTTTCATACGCGCTAGCTAGGATTATAAACCCATTTCACACCTTGCGAGTCCGCTGCCCATTCTTTCTAAGAAGATCAGCTGATGCTGGGAAATGTCTCCTAATCCATCTTTGTTTGTCAGGGATTTCTAGACAATAGAACTGATAGAATGCTTTACTATAGTTTTACAGGCTGTGGGTCAGATTATTCCAACAATGGCTGGCAGAAAGTCCAGAAACCCAATAGTTGTTATTCAGCCCATGAGGTGGACACCAGTATATCTCAGAATCCCAAAGAAGTGGGCTCTAACACCAGTGGAGTAATGAACTTGCCAGTGAGTGTGAGCACAATCAAGCAAAGATCCAGAGCTTCCTTCTTTGACGTCCTTTATACAGGTGGATCTTTGTCTTACTGTTGTATTGCTGTGAAGAGACACCACAAGCAAAGCAACTCTTAGGAAACCATTTTAAAAATGACAGTTTCAGAGGATTATCATCACGATGGGCGCATGGTGGCAGGCATGGTTCTAGAGAAGTATCTGAGAACTTTTCATCTTAATCCGCAGGCGCCGGGAGACAGACACTGGGCCTCGTGTGGATACTTTTTAAAGCTCATCCCCAGCAACACACTTCCTCTAATAAGGCCACACCTCCTAATCCTTCTAATCCCTTTGGGAGCCATTCTTATTAGAACTACTATAGTTTTTCCACCTCAAATGACCCAATTTTTTTTTAAAGTCTCTCACATATGTACACAGCAGCTTGAGTTTTAGTTAAGTCACATGTAGTCAAGTTGACAACCAAGAATAACCATCACACCGCCTTTTGACTATACAGAGAACTATCTGCAGCCTAGCGAGGACAGGTGACTTACTATACAAATCACATGGTCCCTCACTCCAGGCTTTGAACAGTGAATGGACAGGAACTCATTTGTAACAGGGACCATGCTGAAACTGTCAGGACTGCTGGGGCAGCAGTGTGCTTCCACCCTTAGAAGTCACACTGTTGGCTTGTTGTGTACAAGTGTCTAAAAGTTTTAGGGATCACGGGTTACACTGCTTAGAGACAAGCCAGTGGGGGCAGTGCCTTGCTTTCACAAGTTAGTATAGAAATCCACAATTGTACACACGGCTGTGGTCAATGACCCAAAGCCCAGCCACTGCCCAACAGTGCTCTGATAGCTGGGGTCCCCAGCCTGCAACCAGGGCCCAGATGGAAGGTCTTGACCCTGCGGTTACTCTAACATATTCTGAGATCCTTCTCTGCACAGGTTGTGGAGTTGGCAGAAAGAAAGAGGCATGAGAAACAACAAGAACAAGAAGACAACATGACCGAGATCACCAACCTGCTGCATGGGGACCTGCTCTCTGAGAACCCTCAGCAGGCGGCCAGCTCCTTTGGGCCTCACCATGTGATCCTTGACCGCTGGAAGGGCATGAACCGGGAGCAGCTGGAGGAGATCTGGTTCACGCAGAAGCAGCAAATCCAGGAGAAATTGGTGAGTCCCTCCCAGACCACAGAGCCACCTCTGTGCCCCTAAGCTGTCCACACACCCAGCTCCTGTGTCAGTGCTCACTCTGAAAACTGCTTCTGCTGCAAGCAGGTTTCACTGTGGTGAGGGATAAGAACCAGATAATCTGGCCATATACGATGTATGTAGCAAATGCGAGAGCGAAGTGGAGGCCTTTTGGAGGATGGAACTGGTGTCTACAGAGATGGGAAGCTGGGGCAAGGGGCGCACTGAGAGGGTCGGGAGTTTGCAAGTACAATTTTGAATATGTTAACTGTATACTGTCCACTAGACATCTGTAGGGTTAGGTTTGCCTGATGGGGCAAAAGAGAAGAAACCCAAAAAAGCACCAACTCCAGCATTTTACACAAGGTAGAATCTGTCTGTATGTGTTGATCCTCAGAATAGTCTCAGACTTGAATAGAAGCTCTGTGGCCACCATGTTCTGGCATACTTGGCATCGGGTCCTGACCTCGTGTATAATGGTTGTTCAAATGCCAGCCATCACATACATGAGCAAACTGTGGAGAAGCAAGAATAACAATGTAAAGAGTTTCAGAAGATATTTCCAGTCATGTTTTATTGGACAACATTTAGAAAGTTAATCTAATTATAAAGGATGATGGGAAATGTCTCAGTAGCCCTTTTCTATCAAGGACAAGAGAATAATAGCTACTGAGGGATTCCTATCATTTTCTGCCTATAATTTCCAGGTAAAGGGTAGGTAGGGGAAAGCTGAGGAGGGAGCAGGTGTGTGACCAGGACTCAGAACAAGGCCTAGGGTAGAGCCTTAAGTGTGGGGGTTGATACAAAGAGTAGCAAAGCAGCAATCTGGGGTGCCATCATGGGCACGTGCCGACAGGGGAAAGGAACCCTAAGGTCTGGGGCTGACGCATGGCCATCATTTATAAAGCAGGGACCCACTGAAGCCAGCAGGAGAGGGGTGGGTAGACATGCCAGAAACGTCCTGGAGGGTCAGAGAAGGAAAATGTTCCCGGAGAATAGAGAAGAAATCCCTGCACCAAAGTGACTCTCAGCAGGATGACTGGCCCCTCAGCAACCAGGCAGGCCAAGGTGCTAGGGTGAGGAAGGGCTAGCCTGTGACAGGTACATGGTGGTCTAGCCTGTGAGAGGTACGTGGTGGTCTAGCCTGTGAGAGGGACATGGTGGGCTGTCCTGTGAGAGGGATGTGGTGGGCTGTCCTGTGAGAGGGACATGGTGGTCTAGCCTGTGAGAGGGACATGGTGGGCTGTCCTGTGAGAGGGACATGGTGGTCTAGCCTGTGAGAGG
>NW_021620598.1:2268887-2275609 GCF_004785775.1 Grammomys surdaster
GGTGGGCTGTCCTGTGAGAGGGACATGGTGGTCTAGCCTGTGAGAGGAACATGGTGGTCTGGCCTGTGAGAGGAACATGGTGGTCTGGCCTGTGAGAGGGACATGGTAGGCTGGCCTGTGAGAGGGACATGGTGGTCTGGCCTGTGAGAGGGACATGGTAGGCTGTCCTGTGAGAGGTACGTGGTGGTCTAGCCTGTGAGAGGAACATGGTGGTCTGGCCTGTGAGAGGTACGTGGTGGTCTAGCCTGTGAGAGGGACATGGTGGTCTGTCCTGTGAGAGGGACATGGTAGGCTGGCCTGAGTAGAGAGAACAGAACATAAGTGGCAGGCCTTGCCTGTCTGTCATTCTTCTGTTCAGTGAGGCTGTGCAACAAAGTTTGGCCACCTCCCCTGAACCCAGCATTTTGGTTCAGTTTTTAATCTAGAAGATCTAAAGGCAGGAACACACAAAGGGAGAAAGACCACATTAGAATTGTTGCTCAGGCCCTGGTTCCATGGCTCTTGCTACTCTGTCTTTACCATGCTCTCTGAGCCTCGAGGGATCTGGGGAAACGGAGTTCATGGTGAAGCAAGTGTGTTGGCAGCAGGGTGTCTTTAAGCAGTCTCTTTACAAGGAGGCCTCTGAGATTCCTAGAAGTATGGCCACTCCTCTCAGGTGGCCAGTGGCTAAACCACTGTGGGGTGACTTTTGTCCTGACACAAGCCCATGCTGGACACCCCTGCCCTCGGGTGTGGATGCTCATCCTTCCTTCAGCCTGGCCCACCCTGTGGCTTCTCCTGGGAGACTATCTGTGGGAAGTCTGCCGAGCTGAGCCCTCTTGGGAGCCACTTCTCCCCACTCCTCTGGAGGGCTCCATGCTTGGCAAAGAAGGTTCTGGAGTGCATGTCCAGGGCTGAGAGGCAGGTTATCTGGAACTAGGTTATCCCCAACGCCCCCACGGTGACACTGTTGTCACTGAGTGAGGCTTATGTCTGTATGTTCAGGGAGCCCACAAGCAACCCCCATGTTGGACAGCTTGCTGGGGCAGTATCTGGTTTTACAAAACCAGCTAGGAACCCTCCTGAGGACCTGACAGGAATCAGCCTGGCTGGGATTACTGTGGAAGCCAGGTCCCCACTGTTCCTTCAGGAGTAAGAGGGCATCAATGCCATTTGAGGGCAGGAAAGCAGCCAGGCCACACAGGACAGAGGTGTGTGTGTGTGGGTCACCTCCTCTCCCCTTCTCCAGGCTCGAGTTTCCCCATCCATAAAAAGAGCCCAGGCTTCCCAGATGAACTCCAAGGCTCCCGGGCCCAAGAGAAGGTAGTAAATCCCTTTTCCTCCTCCAGAGGCTTCAGGAGGAAGAGCGCCAGCACAGCATGGACTGGGATCTGCGCAGGATCCAGAAGGCTCATGCCAGCCTGCTGCATGAGCGGCAGCAGCAGCGCTTGCTGCGGGAACAGCGCAGGGCCCTGGACTGCAGCAACCTCAACCTGGCCAGGCAGCAGTATATACAGTGAGTGCCAGGGACCTCAAGTAGGTGCAGAGTAGGTGGGCAGCCCCGTAGGTCACCATGTACCTCATGTGCCTGAGGAACACACGTCACATGGGAAATCGGGTCTTCCTGAGGAGGCTTCATGGCCAAGCCTTGGGGTTCAGTAGTAGCCCACTGTTTGGCCTCTCCAGGCAGGGCTCCTGGGCTCTTTTACATGTCAGCCACCTGGGTACAGACAGAACACCAAGAGTAGTCCTGGGGTGTGTCCATGCCAGATAAAGTAGCAAGAGACCAGGTAGGCATTTGCCACTCAATTATTCTATCCTTAACTTGAGTCCTGAAGGGAGCCCAGGGGTCTGCTCCAGTTGTCACCACTGGGTCTGACAGTTGCCATGGCTTCCACTGGGGCTCAATAGGAGCCCTCAGACATGACCTGACAAGATGCAGTCATATTCATGTGGGATGTCCCCATGCGTTACTGACATTTAAAATATATATATATGTATATGTATATGTATATATATATATATATTTTTTTTTAAATAATGTGCAGGTGTTTTACCTACATGACTCCTGTGTACTACTTAGATGCAGTGCCCACAAAGGCCAGAAGAGAGCATCAGATCCTCTAGGACTGGAGTTCCACATGATGTGTGCCTCCATGTGGGTGCTGGAAACTGAACCTGGGTTCTCTGCAAGAGCAAGTGCTCTTAGCCCCTGAGCCCTCTCTCTGGGTCCGGGAAGCTCTTTGAGCTCGTTAGTGTTGGGACAGATTCAGTAGCGTGTGGATAAAATGCTAATGGGCTTTGCCCCACATGTTTGCTCATCTTTTTTCTTTTGTCATTAGGAAAAAACTAATGGATGCAGCCTCCTCAAGTCAACCCACAGAAGACTATTTCTCACAGTTTAATACAAGAAGCCGCTAAGAGAAAAGACTCCTCTTTTCTTGTTTATTGTGTCACACTCATTTCAAAGTGAATCTGCTCCTTGGTCTGAACAACCTCTTAAGGGGATGCGCATGCGCGGCCAGGCTCTGCTCTGTGAAGGTCTCTAGCTCAGCTACACTGAGGCCTGTGTGCTGCTCAAGCTCCCAGCGCAGGCATTTGCTAACTCAGAGAGCATCCGCGTGCTGATCCCTGTGCTCCATGAAGCACTCCTTCCGTGGATTCTCACTACAGCGAGGACCAATCTCTTTACCACCCTCATTGTTTAGTGGTAGAATCTGATTTAAAGGGACACATCTGGCTTGTGGTGATTCCCTGCCACCATCCCACCCCCTAGAAAATGTCAGCACTCAGAATTGAACCCACCAAGTCTGACTTTAAGCCTTTTTATCTCCCAGCCCCAGTAACAAAGACCCCAGGCAACAGTGGCTTCTATAAAGCATCAGTTTTTATTTCTTGCTGTAAGAAAAGCAGGCTGACCTAGGAGCCCTGCTATTTGGGGGAGGACCCAGTGCCCTCTTCTATCTGCTCAGCCTCCAGTGTTACTATGTACCTCCCATCCTAGGGTCGAGGCCTCTGCTCCAGCTTGCAGCCCTATGCCACCTCCTGTTACCAGATCCTGTCACCAGATTGGCAGTAAGCATTCCGTCCCTTCAGGGATGTGGTCCAGAAGCACTCATTTCACCTCAGCTCACATCCATTCTGTCTTGAACTTGCACCAGCAAGAGTGCTCCTTCTTGGTCTGGACATCCCCAGAGTGGGCTATTCAGACCAAAGAGACCTACACATTTACCATCACAGATACATCTCAGTGGGAAAGAGGCTACTGCTGACACAGCCAACAGCTGCTGGGATTTCAGGAATGTTAAACTATTCCTGAACTGAGGTCACCAGAGCAGTAGAACAGAGTGCACTCAGTGGCCACCTCTTTTGCCCACAGTTATGAACAGGTTTCCTTGAAGGCCTGTCCTTTAAAAACACCCACGTGAAGCAAGATTCCAGTGGTAGTGACAAAGTGGCTCACAGTGTTTGGTCAACTGCAGGACCCACTCACACTTTCCTATAGGCTTCACTTCATCTGGGTTGTTCCATACAGCCTTGTGTTTTCCTCAGGGACCACTCCTACAACCTGTGAATGGCTCCAGCCACAAGGAGACTAGGCCTCTCTTCTTTGGAGTACTGTGGAATCCTATGATACTGACTAAAATGTTGCCAGAGACCCATGGAAACCAAAGACTCATCTGAGAAGAGACCAGGGCCCAGCCCCTTCAGAGAAACCTCTGTAGGCTACATGGTGCCCACCTATATACTTGGGTGGCCCCACTACCAAACCTAGGGCATCCACCTCTAGAACCTAGCCATCATTTCTTGAGCAAGAGCTTCTGATTCTAAGAGTGCATTATGAGACAAGAACACAGGCCAGGAAGAAAGGGTGGGTGTGGATGTTTTGGAGAGGGACCCTTAAAAGCACTACAGCATACCAGGCAGTAGACATTTCTAGTTCTTTACAGTTCTGAGGGTTAGAAGTTTGTGATGGAGATGCCTGGAAGATAATGGCACCAGTCGCATTGAGATAGGATGTAATGACTTCCTGATAACAACTACACTTATAACTACCCTATTTCCAAGTATCTTAGTTAGGGTTTTCAGTGCTGTGAAGAGACACCATGACTAAGGCAACACTTATAAGAAGACCATTTAATTGGGGCCAGGGTAGAGTTTCAGAGGTTCAGTCCATTATCATCGTGGAGGGGTGCACGACAGTGTCCAGGCAGATACGATACTGGAAGAGCTGTGAGTTCTACATCTTGATCCGAAGGCAGCCAGGAGGAGAGTGTTTTCCACAGGCAGCTGGGAGGAGGGTCTGGATCACATTGGGCAGACCTCAAAGCCCACCCCCACAGTGACACACTTCTCTAAAAGGCCACACCTACTCCAAATAAGGCCACACCCGTGGACCAAGCATTCAAACACATGAGTCTATGGGGGTCAAACCTATTCTAACCACCACAGCAAGTAAGGTTATAGTCTGAGCTATTAGAGGGTAGAGACACAAATCGTCCCATTACAGAATAAAATGCCTGTGGGCACACGGGTCTGTCAGTGATTCTATGGTGAACATTGGTGCCCTGGCTAAACAAGTCTGCTTGGGGCAGTATTCAATTGGTGAGCAATAGACAGTCAGCTGAGGTGTCAGCTTTTGAGGAGTGTGGTGGCATGAATAAGAATGGCCCCCACAGAGCCGGGCGGTGGTGGCGCACGCCTTTAATCCCAGCACTTGGGAGGCAGAGGCAGGTGGATTTCTGAGTTCGAGGCCAGCCTGGTCTACAGAGTGAGTTCCAGGACAGCCAGGGCTACACAGAGAAACCCTGTCTCGAAAAACCAAAAAAAAAAAAAAAAAAAAAAAAAAAAAAAAGAATGGCCCCCACAGGCCCATAGGGAGTGGTACTATTATGAGGTGTAGCCTTGGTGTAACCACTGGGGGTGGGCTTTGGGTTTTCAGAAGGTCAAGCTAGACCTAGTGACTCTTTCTCTTCCTGTTGCCTGGCAATCCAGATATAGACCTCTTGGCTCTTTCTCTAGCATCACGTCTGTCTGTATGCTTATATGCTTCCCACTATGATGATAATAAGTCTCTGAACCTGTAAACCAGCCCCAACTAAATATTTTTCTTTATAAAAGTTGCCAAAGGTCACTAGTGTCTCTTCACAGTAAGAGACAATATAACTTAAGATAAGGGAGGTACAGTGAGAACTGGGGGGCTATGTCTCTTTACTCCGTAAGTACCAAGACCTCTTCAAGTCTGAGATCTCATGACAGTCCCTAGGCAGAAAATGTCCTATGACCCAGTGGAAGATTTGAGATTCCTGCAATGGAGTGCAAGGTTGAGTCACATGAGCACAGAAGACTGCAACCATTGGCAGTCCTAAAGTCTACACACAAGAACTCAGTATGCAGAGACATAGCTCGATACCGATTTCCAGTAGACCACCGTTAAGTAATTATGTCTGTGTGTCCCAAAAGGAGAGCCTAGTTTGAAATCCCTTTTTGGTACTATTACAGGCATCCTCTGCTGGTGGCCAACAACACAGTTCCCTGTGGTCCAGGCAGGAAAAGAAAGGGAGTTAACTAACCTCAGAGCTTGGGATACTACTTTAGTCCAGCAACATTCTAGCCTAAGTGATTTCCCACAGCTGGAAACTAGACCCAGGGTCCAGATAGGAGCTCTCCACTGTTTCTGAATAGCCTATTAGATTTTACACACCCAACAGAATGCTCCGAAGGGCTTTAGATTTTGTCTTTTAATTTTATTATTAATATTCTATTATGAAATACTTCAAACAGAAAAGCTAAAAAGAATTATACAGCATTCATGCATCCACAGCCTACACATCTGCAGTTAATATTTTGCTTTCTTTGCTTCATCTACTTCTCTGCAGACATTTCAAATGTGTTTTATGCTGCCTGTAAAAGGCAGATCTAAGTTAGAAGTGATGACACATACCATTTAATCCCAGCACCCCAGAGACTGAGAAAGGAGAGTCAAAGAGTTTGAGGTCAGCCTGGACCACATAGTGAAATCCTCTCTCAAAAAACAAAACACCCTTCTGAAATAAGAGCTCAGAAAGGTGAAATAACAGCACTCAGAAGTCTGTTAACTCACCTGAGTGATCCACACGCCCAGGAATGCCGCGGCACTTTCATTGATGCCCGAACTTGAAAGTGACTAGTTCAGTGTAAACAGAGAGATGGAAAACCAGACACCAAGCTGTGATGACTCTACAGGGTAAGGAGCTGAGGAAAACTTTAAATGTACATAACTAAGGGAAAGAAGCCACACACAAAAGGCCCCATGCTGTGTGACCTCCTGTGAGGTGCCACCAACCTGGAAAGCTATGGAGCAGGCTGTGAGGGTGCAGTGGGGAAGAGATGAAGAGGCAAAGAGACAAAGGATCCCATGATCGATCTGTATATCACTCTAATGTGGGACCTGGGCTAGACATTTGTTCAAGCCCATAGGCTGTCTTCTAAGGTTAACAGTGGCCCTGGCTACAATGACATGTAGTAGGGCCATTCATTGTAACATGTGTGACACCCATATATAATAAGACTGCCAGAGCCGGGCGGTGGTGGTGCACGCCTTTAATCCCAGCACTTGGGAGGCAGAGGCAGGCGGATTTCTGAGTTCGAAGCCAGCCTGGTCTACAGAGTGAGTTCCAGGACAGCCAGGGCTATACAGAGAAACCCTGTCTCGAAAAACAAAACAAAACAAAACAAAACAAAACAAAACAAAACAAAACAAA
>NW_021620598.1:2275619-2302251 GCF_004785775.1 Grammomys surdaster
AAACAAAACAAAACAAAACAAAACAAAACAAAACAAAACAAAACAAAGACTGCCAGAAACCCATGAGTCTTCTCTATGACTGGGGTAGTAAGGAAGAGGATGATGAGGATAGCAACAGTATCTATGGCAACTCAACCTTACTATGAGTAGTCTAAGGTGCTCCCCACCCTAGAGACCTCCACTCAGGTCAAGTGGGGACCTTGAATTCATTTCAGAGAAGGACTGAGGTGTGATTTAGAGTGAATCAAAGGAAAGTTAATGAGAGGTTGAGAGAATGTACCCTTCAGATTTACGCCCAGACACTGAGAGAGAAAGGGAGAGTGCATTAAGGAACAGGGCACTACACAGCCGAGCTATCCAGAGAATCAAACCTCGAGTGTCTTACTAACAGCTATACATGCCAGAGGCCATGTCGATGTCCATGATCTGTACTGCTGCCCAAAACCAGATCCATCCACCCACATTCACAGATTGATGTCTGTGACGGGAGCTGCCGCTGGAAACCATGTCACCATTTATGACCTATGCTTCCGCCAGCTGCTATGGCCAGGGAGGCATCTTTTGCAGTGCTGTTGATGAATACAGACTCTTAACTGAGAATGAGAGACATTGAAAGCTTCTGGGCCACCCCCACCCCCACCCAAATGGAACTGTCTAGACATGAAGCTAAAGAGTCCTTAAAAATTGTGACACAGTTGCTCAAGTGTAGATCTTGGCAGTTGATAGATTATTTCAGGGAGGGGGAGGGGAGGAAGGGTGTACTCAGTTTTCTTTAAGGAGCTGGCCCCTGGGAGTTTGACCAGAAAACACAAATTGGACTTGGTGGGGGGGGGGTAGGGGTAGGGTTGTTTGTTTATAATTGTTTTCTTTCTTTTCTTATTTTTCTATCTCTTGTCTATTTGAGGGGGGAACACAAGGGTGGGTGGAGAGATCTGGGAGGACTGGGAAGCCAGTGTGATCAGGGTACATTGTATGAAATTCCAAAATCATTAGTAAAAATATTGTGTTGAGGAAAACGAATAGCTGCAGATGAGATTTTGTGGCTTTTAGAGCTAAACACCATTAAAAAGATGTAATAGCTGGGTTCAAAGATTAAGCAAAATTTACAAAGTAGAAAAGCATATGAACCCATTTACTTATTTTTCTTAGGTTCCTACTGCAAATAAAATTGTAAGGAGGCTTTGTGGGGTACATCATTGGGGTATAGGCAAGAGAGAGGAGGTTTAAGGGGACCAAACTCAGATATCTCAACCATTCCGGCTCTGAGCAAGCTGGTCTACTACTGTTTTTGCATCCTGCTGGAAACTCCTCTTGGGCAAGAACATCACCTTAGCGTATGCAATATTGCATGTAATATTCTCAGTTGTGTTTAAATTCTTGACACTTGGCAGGACACACGGTCCTGGAGGAGGGGCTTTGTTCCCTTCTCACGCCCCTGTAGTTTCCCCGTCCCTCTGCACTGCCTTGTAGTGGCCCTTGAGAATTCACACCCACAAGCACACTCCTCTGTGATCCCAGAACACTGATTTGTTCATAGAAGTGAGAGAAATCCCCAGCAGAAATCCTAATTTGATGTCCTCAGGTTGGTTTTGCCAGGGTGAAGAAGGGCTGACTGGAAAAGCACTTGATGGCACCAATTAGACACTAACAGAAATTGGCCCTGGAAGAAAGTAGGCATGACTCTGTACTCTCAGCATTCCTAAGATTAAATTCTCCACATTAAACCAAAAGAAGGCTTGTGTGAGGGCATTACACACAAGAAAGCTGGCCCTGTGGGCAACTGCTGGTGGAAGCCACCATCTGCTTTGGCTCTCCAGGAACTTTAGGTGATGCAGCTCTCAGATGCTCGCAGTTTTGAAAGTGTGAGCGTCTTAGGTTCCTAGCTTCCATGGGTGACCATACTAGACTCTGTTGCTATAAGCAAGAGAAAATGACCAAATAAGTTAAAACCTATTTCCAACGTAGCAGCAGCTCGGGACTACAACCTCTGGGAGACAAGGTGAGCTGCCTAGGCTTCTGGGACTCCTCCCTGCCGGTACAGTGCCCTGGCAGCAGGAGGGGCTGTACACTGGCTGTGGGTGGAGCACTCTGGCCTCCCTGAGTTCAGAAGTAGCTGGGACAGAGACGCCACGTGACCCAGCAATCTTACGCCTCATTAGTACTCCAGAGAACTTGAATGTCCACAGAAACACTATATGTCCATCTGTAGAATGGATCAGCAAATGTGATGTCTCTATACAGCGATCATTCCGCTCTAGAAAGAAATGAGATGCCAAGAGAAGAGACACAACATTGCAAAGATGTGAAAAGGGCAGAAGAAGCCTGTCAGAAAAGGTCACACACAGTAGGCTTGCATTTTTATGGAGGACACGTCCAGAATAGATCTTTAGAGACAAAGCAGGGACAGTCTTGAGTGGTAGCGAAAAGGTAGAGTTCCTCTGGGTGCTAAAGGACGTTGTGGAATTAATTCTGATGGCTGGAGAACACCGAATGTACCAAAACCCCTTGGAAATAGACACAGTCGGAGGGTGGATAATATGCGGAAGTCACAGCCAAAATGTAACTGGGAAAAGGACTTTTTCAAATTCAATCGTGTGCTTACCCTGGGGACCAGAAAAGGAATGAAAATGTATGTCCATAAAATTACTGTTACGGGGGAAATGAGGGGTGATATGTAGAGGGGGGCTCCCCCCTCTCAAAGGAAAAGGGGAAGGAGGAACAGGGGATAGTGGGAGGAGAGGGGGCTGATGTTGGAATGTAAAGTGAATAAATTAATTTAATTTTAAAACGACACGATGCCTCTCTTTTGTCATAGCCCCACGCTCACTCCGCCCCAGTGTTTACCAACAGGTAATGAAGTGCACATCTGTGTTGTATTCCTAATACCACAAGAAATAAGTTGCTATAAACCACCAAAAGGTAGAGACGGAAAGCAAGAGCAGAAACACCATACTGGATATGAAAGACATACAACACCAGATTCTACGTGTTCAAAGTTCCAGAAACTGCAAGACTTTCCCCCAGAGAGACAGAGGGATGACTGCAGAGAAACATGACGCTACCTGCTAGGAGTAGAGGAGATGTACAAATAAGAAACATTTACCCCTTCCGCTGCTACCAAGAGGACCCCTAACAAACCCAGTGCATCAGTGTTCAGTGAGCTCTGTCGCAGTCAGCCATTGCCACATCCACCAGCAGGTGGCGACCCTGGCTTGCCTCTCAAACCTCCGCTCAGTCCTGGCTATCTTTTTTCCACAAACACCAGAGTCTCCCTGTAGACAAAGGAGGCTGACAGAGAAAGTCATTTTGACAACCTGAGCAACAGCCACTCCGAGTGTGAGTGCAATGAGACAATAGGTGTAGATGCTGTGTCATGAGCAGCAGTCTAAGCCTGCTTCAGGCAGAGCATGGGGAGGGGCTGGGGACTGTTGAGACAATGATGTAGAGCGGTTGTAGCAGGATGCAAGCCAGGCAAGGCGCTAAGTGGAGAGCTCATGTACAGAGTGGGGCTTCACCTCTGATTGCTCCCCACGCCGCAGATGTCGGGGCTCTTCCCTGACCATTAGCTTCAGGCACATGCTGCCCACCGTGGAGTCCGTGGCCTCTGCCAGGTCGGACAACGTCAGTCTCTCCAAGTCTATGTCTGTAGAGCTGCCCTCTTTGTTTTCTTCTATGAATGAAGTGAATGAAAAAAAGAAAAAGGAAAGGCCATGACTGCTCCTAGATATGATGGAGAAGGTTTACCGTAGATCAAAAGGGAGAGCACAGTCAGAGGCAGACGTGTCTGGGAAAGTCCAGAGCCCTCATGACCTTGAGCCATATGATGAGAGGGGTGGCGGAGATGGAGGGTAGAGAGGGGAACAAGGTGCAGCATCCAGGAGGTACAAAAGGGGGCAGGTAATCAAATGTCTGGATTATATTGGGAAAGCCTCTTGGCAAAGGGTAGCCCAGACCCTGGGCTGGAGCGTTCAGGTTAGAGAACAGGGTAGACCAGCTATATAGTCTGTAACAGATAGGGACTGGGGGATGCTGGGAGTACCTGGAGGCCAGGTCTCATTTGATATGTTAAATAGGCACCTCAGCTGTTTGTCCTGGGTTTGAAACTTAACATGAAGGAGATCAGCATCTTAGCATGGCCCTGACATGGAGCAGTTATTCTAGAAAATGCCCCAAGCTCTCTTCTTTCAATAGTGTCAGAGAAACTCCAACTCCTCTAGCCACAGTCTGGGGACCAGAATGCTTCAGCGTGTATTGAAGAAAGAAAATTGCAGCTAAGGCCATCTCCTCCACACCAGAGTAATTTCTGAATTAGTTTCCCCAGAGGGTCTCACCTAGGGCTTATGTCCACAGTGCAGCTTTGTTGACAAGATGTCCCGGCAGAACCTAGGGCAGGATTCTCAGCATCTGGATCTGTCGGGAACAAGAATAGGAGCCAGACAGTCACCACTAAATCTCTTATTTAAGATCACTTAGTGTCCTTGGCTTGCTTCTCTGGTACGAGGTCCAGAGTGGCCCACTAACTGGTCCAGTGTTCATTCTCAACTCAAGTTCATGACCAGCGAGTCTTAGTAGCCAGAGTCAACTGCTTAGATGGGCAGTCCATAGGCCCAGTCTCCAGCCTCATCCTCTCCAAGGGAAGGTTGTGTGGGTCAGAGTTTAATCCCATGGGGAAAGAGTGGTAGGCTTGCAGCTATGGAGCCCAGCATCATGCTGGTCCAGTGCTATTCCCTTATTAAAACCTTCACCGTTCTTTATCACACATTCCTTGTCCCAGAGGAAGACCAGAGCCTTAGAGGGCTGAACAAGCTTTCCCAAGTCCTTAGTGCCAGGTTAAGGTGAAGTCAGGCGTTGAATCCAATTGTGATTCCAAAGCCACTTCCCACAGAATAGAAGGCCCACAGGTAAGCATCAGTAGAGTCCCTGTAGAGAGGTGCTCAACAAAAACTGACAGGAAAGTTGGAAGGGGGGGGCACTGCTGCAGGAGGTGAAAGTGTCTCTGTGCACACCTAAAAACTCAAGTGCTATCCCTGGAACCCACAGTGGAGACGAGAACCAACTCTCAGAAGTTGTCCTCTGACCTACACCTACACACACACACACACACACACACACACACACACACACATCCCGTTACACATATACAAACATAACACAACACACGTACATATACACACTCACCATTAAACACACACCGCACTATATACACACATCACACCACACACACACACACACACACACACTACTACACACACATACTACACTACACATACACACATACTCTTGCAATGTTGGATATTTTTTGAAAATCTGGCATAGGATGGCTAATTAAAGTGCTTGCATAAGCATGAGAACCTGAGTTGAGTTCAGTCACCGGACCCACATAAAAATTGTCCCCCACACCTGTAATCCCAGTACTGGGGGAGTGCAGACTGGAGGTTCCCTGGGCTCAGTTGGTCAGCCAGCCTACCCTGCTTGACAAGCTTCAGGCCAGTGAGAGACACTGTGTCAAAAACAAGGTAGAGCCCAGCATGGTGGTACATGGCTTTATCCTCAGCACTGAGCAGGGCAGAGGCAGACAGATCTCTGTGAGTTCAAGGCCAGCCTGTTCTACAGAGCAAGCTCCAGGCCAGCTAGGACTACACAGTGAAACCCTGCAAATAAATAAATAACAAGGTTGAAAGCTATTGAGAAAGACACCGAAGACCTCCAGCCTCTACGCACATGCGCACACATGCACACTCAGACACACAATCTGAAACGGGTTAACTTACTTTATTGGAACAAGAAAACGCCTCTAGAAGCAGCTATGACTGCGATCAAAGAAACTTCATAGAGCTCCATTCTCTCAGGACACTGGCTGAACTTAGAGCAAACAAAAAGGAAGATTTACACAGAAACAAGCTCTTAATGATCAGTCAGTAACCTGTGATTGGCTGTAATTCAAGTGCTATGACAGGCTGAGACACAGTTACTTATTAATGGAAGTATACTCATAGGTTAATCCCACAACGTTTAACCAACTGCCTGGGCTACTAGTCAATACGCATGGAGGCCACTTTGGGTCATACTTTATCATCCAAGTATGGAAACAGGTTTTAGCCTAAATTCCCACCACCTTTATATGAATGACAACTCTCTAGTATGGCTCTCCAACCCAGGCTCGGTCTTTTATTCTGGCCTTGGAAGGAAGCTACAGGACGAAGGGTACCACTCAGGAAGCTAAGTCCAGCAGACAGTTGCAGAGTGGGGCTCCAACGCAGTCTGTCTTGAATTCCATCTTGACCAGTCAACTAGGATAACTCATGTATCAGTGTGTCCCAGCTAGAGTGATGGGCCAGTGGTTAACAGCACGGGTTGCTCTTCCAGGGGACTCAGTGTCCACAGGGCTCTTCTAGAGGTCCTGAGTTCAATTCCCAGCAACCACCATGGTGGCTCACAAACATCTATAATAAGACGTGAAACCCTCTTCTGGTGTGTCTGAAGACAGTGACAGTGTATTCACATACATAAAATAAATCTTTATATAAAAAAAAGTTAATTTGTCCAAGCTGTTCTCCCTCCTCCCCAAGCCAAGAATCCACTCCACAGTCTTTCTTGTCTCTGTCCATGTCAACCTCATTCTTGTAACTGTTCTGGGCAGAAAGTTTGGAGAGGGGGCCAGGAGAGGGAGAGGGAGGAGGGAGAGGGACCCTATCAGCAAATTCTGTTGCTAGTCTTCAATCTCTCTCCCTCTCCCCCCTCTCCCTCTCCCTCTCCCTCTCCTTCTCCCTCTCCCTCTCCCTCTCCCTCTGTGTGTGTGTGTGTGTGTGTGTGTATGTGTGTGTAACAAACTTCCGCATGTCTTACCTATAGAGGTGAGACACCTTGATCCTAGGTAGCCATCTTGATCTAAGCCACCATCTACCTAGTCTCCTCACGTGTATGCCTAGTCCTCCCCTGTCCACCCACATTCCTTCCCAAGTCACCACAGCCCCAGAGCCAGATCTTTCCAACTGAGAGAGGAGCAGGAAGTCCACATGAAGCTACCACCTTCTCGGCTTCCCCTCTTTGCCCTCCGTTCTAACCAGCTTGTTTCCTTGCTGGGCCCGATCCCGCCCCACATTCCTGCCGTGGGCTTCCACCACACTCACCAACCCCTCTGCTCAGCAAGCTTGCTTCCAGATGCAAACTGGCCGTCACTTTCTTTGGAATTCTGGTTAGCAGTTACCTTAGAGGGGGTGGGCTTTTCCTGACCCATAGGCAGAGAGGCTCTCTACTCTTCCCCCACTGCACCCTTCCTACCTCCAGGGCTCTTCTGCCTGGTTTGTGGAACCATCATCCGCCCTCCTCTTCACCACTAAGATGCTGTTCCTTCAGGGCAGGGGCTGCTTCACTCACTGCTACTCGGGGAACCTTGAACACTGCAGGATTCGAGTTCGGGGAACCTTGAGCACTGCAGGATTCGAGTTCGTTGCCTGGGGAAGTTGTCTGGGGAGAGTTTCACATTCTGAACCTAAACAGCCAGGGTTCTGATGATTGTTGCTGCTACTCCTTCTCACATTTGCTGAGAGGCTGGAACAGGGGCTAGCCCTTCAGAGACTGATTGGTATAGTGATTGAGGATCCACCAGAGAAGAATTTACCCAGGGGAAAACAGGCCAGGCTCACTGTAGCCTAGTTATCTGGCCCTGTTAGTTGATAACGGGGAATGCTCTGTGGTGTGTTTGGGGGTGGGGGGTGAGGGGTATGCAGGACACTGACATGAAGGACAACCAGGCAAGATAAATCCTCATATGGCACCTGAGAGACACTTGAGGTGATCAGAGAGCATGCTCAGCCAAGCCTGGTGTTGTGGGGACATGGCAGCCAGCTCTGACCTGATGATACTATGCTGTTTGCCTGCCCAGAAATGAACTGCTCTATCCCAGTAGAGTACTCTGACCTGAGTGCTAATTTACACAGGTCCCCTGTGATGAGTAAAGAGACCTAACTATGGAGCCAGGCATCCGGTAAGGGCCGTTGACTTTTTGCTCTGGAATGCCTGTGAGATCCTAGTGGCCTGCAGGTGAGATAGGACGAAGATATCGGGCTGTGAGCGGTTAACAGCTGCCTTTGTTTCTGGAAAGCCTGCTTATCTCTATGGGAAAAGGATGACAGGGTCATTTTATTACTCTATAATGGGAAGGAAAAGACAACCCCAGGAAACAAGAGTTTTCCTGCCCCACTGTTGGTGGATCCCATGGACAACTGTAACACCTTTTTGATGTCTGCCTTAAAAATCCCACCTGAACCCCACTTCCGCACAGGAGGTTGCATTGGCTCTAAGGCTGCCATTCAACTAGCAGTGTGAGTAAGTTCATTTGATCTAAATTTGGATCGAGCCTAAGTCTTTGGTTTCTCCTAGTCGAGGAATGCTTCAACAGTGTCAGTGAATACGACAACCATTTCCTAGGTTGGAGAGGCCACAGGTAGAGACTGGCAGTACTCAGCTTGAATCGCATTCAACCTGTGCTTGGCTGGTAGCCCCTGTAAGTCATATACTAATGCTGGGTGACTCTCCTCTGCAAACTCAAACGTGCTGGATGGGGCTTCTGCCCCAGAGAGCTCACACTCTGGAAGGAAGGGCTGGTTTCATTTATGATGTGCCTATAGACAGCTTGTCTTAGTTAGGGTTTTATTGCCAAGAAGAGACACTATGACCAAGGCAGCTCTTATAAAGGAAACATTTAATGGGACTGACTTACAGTTTCAGAGGTTTAGTCCGTTATCGTCATGGCAGGAAGCATGCCAGCATCCAGTCGGGCATGGTGCTGGAGGAGGAGCTGAGAGTTCTTCATCTTGATCTGAAGGCAGCAGAAGGGGACCGTGTTCCACATTGGGCATTGCTTAAGCATATATGAGACCTCAAAGCCTGCCTCCACAGTGACACACTTCCTCCAACAAGGCCACGCCTATTCCAAAAACACATCTCCTAACAGTGCCAATCCCTATGGGACAAGCATTCACACACACGAGTCTATGGGGTTCATACCTATTCTGTCACAGAGCGCATGCTGTGGCAGGCACAGTGCTATGGCCCTGGCTGTAGCGATTAAGAGGCTGGGGTGGAGCTCAGTGGATGTCTTAGTCACTTTTCTGTTGCTGTGATAAAACACCATGACCAAGGCAACTTACAGAAGGAAAGGTTTATTTAGGTTTACTTATTCCAAAGGGGTAAGAGCCCATTATGACAGAAAGCAGCAAGCTTTAACAGGATGTAAGGGCTCACATCTTGAATCTCGAGGAGAAAGCAAACCCAACAAACTCAAAGCAGTATATGGCTTTTGGAACCTCAAACCCCACCCCCAGTGACATACTTCTTCCAGTAAGGCCACACCTCAAAAAACCTATCCAAACAGCGCCACCCACTGGGGACAAAGTGTTCAAGCGTCTGAGCCTATGGGAGACATTCTCATTCAAACCCTCACAGTGGGAGAGCTCTGGCTCAGCTCATTGCCTAGGTTCAAACCTAACAACTGGGGAGCAGGTAAGAAATGACATGCGGTAGAGAGAGCAGAGGGACAGAAACAAATAAATACATAGACAAGATCCAACTCAAATAGACCCACAAAAGTGTGATGTTGATGTTTTTATTAGTGACCTGGATAAATGTAGGAAGCTTGTGTACCCTTGTATGAATGAGCATTTATGATAAAAGCATGGCCGTGGGAAAGACACCAATGCCTCAGACTCGTGGGAATGCCAGGCTTTCCCTGGGTCAAGCTAAGGGGAATGGCAAGGTCTTGCCCTGGTCCAAATAGGGATGATGACAGTGTGTGCAGAAATTATCAACCACAGCTTCCTCCTCCCCAAGACTGCAACCTGAGACTGCTCCCCCCACAGACAAGCCCTACCCGGATTAACCAGCCCCCTCCCTATGCTGTTCAAATAAACACATGGAGTTTCTCCACCAGAGCTCCCACCTCCCCTAGCTCACTGGATGCCAGCATTTCTGTACGTGTATTCGCCATTTCCTCATTCCCCACCCTCCAAGTCAGGTTCATTCCAAAGCCATGCTGTTGAGGCAGTTAAAACTAAAAACATCACCTGATGCCCTGGTCTCCAGGAGATGGGAGTCAAACATGAGGATCCATACAACACAATAAGCAGCATTCTGGAATTGGGGTGTGACAAGATGTCAGGTGTAAAACCGAGTTCTGAAAATCAGTCACATGGTCCCAGCATGTCACAGTCTCAGATGGCTCACGGTTGACCTGGGAAATCTTGCTGACTGTGATATGTCGATTGACTTGACTTGTTTTGACTGGATGCTCAGAGGACCAGACACTGGAATAGGCCAAAGAATTCAAGGCGTATAAATCAAACCTGCTCCTGCCTTTAAAGAGCTTACATTTTGATAGGAGAATAAATCATAGACATATGAACAGTAAAATCTGCTTGTGCAGATGGTGACAGGTACCCAAGAGAAGGAAAGTGGGTGCATTTGGGGAGGAGTACTGCTATTGGAGGTGGGTGACAAGGACCACTGTTTCCAAGGAGAAGACTCTGACTGGGAGTATGCAGGACTTTTTCCAGACAATGCCATTGGCATGAATGGGTTTGTGGGAGCCAATGGAAGCAGGCTTAGCCAGAGACAGGGATTCAGGGCACAAGGACCCCAGCCAAACCCACGAGGAGCTCTGCATATGAATAAGTTGTCAGAATCCTCTGGAATCAGGGCTAGGAGCCAGCCATTAGATGCACACACACATCAGTGATTGGATGTGGCCACCCTGGAGGAAGATATAACCTTGGACAGACAGCTTTTCTTTCAGCCAAGACAACAGCCAGAGAGCAACGGCCATCCAGGGAGGTAAGTCCATCGTCTGAAGATCTGAGTGACACCTCTCAGCATTTCAAGCAAGGGAAGACTTCTGCAGGAAGGCAGTATTTCTGTAAGCACTCAAGTCTGAAGGCAGGGGGCTGCCGTGCAAGGGCCCAGGGGAGAAGAGGTGACTCTGTGGCTTCTGTGATGAGGTAAGATTACAGAGACAAGGAAGGGCTCAGTAGAAAGACCAGAAGGACACGGCTGCTTCAATCACCCAATCATGGCAAAGCAGCCGAAATGGAGAACCAGGATCGGCTACCTGGCATAGCCAAGGATGATGCAGATGAGCATGCTAACACATCTGATGTGAGGGAAGAAGGAAGTCAATGAGCAATTTGAGGCCCAGGCACTGAAACTGTGTGGGTGATATTGCTGTTACAAAATGGAGGCCTTCTTCTAGAACAGTCTACTGGTTGAGCCCTCTAGGGAACCCAGTTCTTATGGTGGGAAGCATTCTCAGGAAGCTGTTTACGAATTAATTCACTAAGCAAGAATGGATGAAATCAAACGTCCTTTCTAATTTTGAAGTTCAGGTGGCCTGAGTAGGTGCTGTGGATGCTCTTCTAGAATGTTCCACATCTTCCTTTGCTGGGTGCTTTCTTACAGTCCATTTCATGGATCCCACTCCTCCTCTTCATGGATATGGTGGGGGTCCTCAGGCCCAGATTTTATTTTATTTTATTTTTATTTATTTATTTATTTTTTTTGGTTTTTCGAGACAGGGTTTCTCTGTATAGCCCGGGCTGTCCTGGAACTCACTCTGTAGACCAGGCTGGCCTCGAACTCAGAAATCCGCCTGCCTCTGCCTCCCGAGTGCTGGGATTAAAGGCGTGCGCCACCACCCCCCGGCTTTCAGGCCCAGATTTTAAATCTTCATATTAGCCAGGGGTAGTGGAGCAGGCCTTTAGTCCCAACACGTGGGAGGCAGAGGCAGGTGGACCTCTGTGAGTTCAAGGCCAACCTGGTCTATAAAGTGAGTGTCAGGAAAGTCAGGGCTTCACAGAGAACCACACCCTGACTCAAAACATAAACAACAACAAATCTTATACCCATTTTTGATAGGATAAACTGACACTCAGAGTGAGAAAAGGATTTCTTCCAGACCCTAGAATAATAAGCATGGATAGGAACCCAGGCCTTGTGGCTCCGAGGCTCATTTGGGACTCCTGCCCTCTATCTACTTACCTGGTAGATGCTAAGGGAGAACTTCCTGTAGTGTGTATGTGAGGGCCCACTCCCATGAGCAAGTGACATTAGCAGCCACTTCTGAGATCCTGTGATCATCATGAAGGGGTGGGCGATAGGACTTTGGGTGTCAACCCTGTGGCTGTCAGCATCCTGAGGAATTTGAGTCTAGGAGCCCTGCCTCCATGCAGGGGTGACATACAAGTTGGCCACACCACCCAGCCAGGCTTCTCAGCTCCAGGGTGTGGAGAGTTGGCTGGTCACTGAGGCTCCAAGCAGGTAGGGAAAAGGAGGCTTCTCCAGACTCTGCTGATAATTTGCCAGCCAAGCAAGTCCCAGGGTAGGCGAAGAACTGAGTTTCATGTTACTGTGTGCATAGGATGAACAGTTCCGAAGCAGGAAAAGAAACACAGGTCTTAGGATCTGGAACCCTTCCTCCTGCATCCTCTTAGTTACACATGCACCTCTTCTGCTTCTTCTCCAGAATTTGCCAAGCCTTGCCCAGGGAAGCTATAACTTCACTGGGGTCTAGAGTGTTCTGGGATCCCAGGTCTGAGGGCTTGATTTGATTGAGCCCAACTGTTAGAGGGAGGCTGTGTCATCCGTTTACAACAGCCCAAGTTGGGGATACAGGGAGAGGAGCAGAGTCCAGGCTATGGGGAGAAACACCAGCCCTGGGACCAGGTGCCGCTTTCTCTGCTTCCTGTGACTTTAAGCAAGTATCTGACCCCCCAACCACTCACCTAAGAGTCTGATCATTGATGAGACATGTGACAAGGTACATCCTGCCCGGCCCAGGTCACTGTGGCCTCGGGGACTCAGTGTCAAATGGGTGTAGGGTCACGTCCTGCACTCAAATATCTTCTGTCCTCTTGCTGCCCATGATTTAGACACCCTAAGACTTGGTTTCCACATTTGTAAAACACGGTTAATAAACACACTGTCATCCTAATCTTCTCCGGAGATTACATGAAAAATTATGCTTCAGGGATATGCCAGTAGTGTTACATGGAAGGAGCCCCAAATCACTGAAATCAAATATTACAGGAGGTTGGGGGAGGGTAAGGTTCCCCACTAAAGTCCAAACCAAGAGCTCCACATAAATATTTTTCTGTCTCTGTTTTAGAAAAATCATCCCTCCTGGTAAGAAGCTGTTAGAACCTTTGGTAAGCAACATCAAATTGAGAACACTTCACATGCAATGACTTTCGGCATTTGTCTGTTTCTTTTCTCAGTAAACAAGCCCTGATTAGCCATGTCTGAGGACCCCCCTGAGTGTGAGGCAGGAGGTTGGAGGAAATGCCCAGGCCTCCTCCCATTGCTCCCTCCCCCCCCCCCCCAGCTAAAAGTTCAAAGGACAGCTCGGATCCCGGAGCGGCTGGCCTTCATCCACCCAGAAACACTGGAAATGGATCCGCTGGAGAGTTAGCCAACAAGCGTTTCTTGGAATCGTAAATGTCTGAGGGCTGCTGCAATACTTCAGATTATCTTGTTTTCTTTATCCATGGAAGCCAAGGTTTTAATGCAGCATCTGTGTGAGTATCTTTTGATAATAAGAACCAAATGTTGTTGGTGGAAATGACTGGAAATTACACCGAGCATCAGAATGTGGGGTTTTAGATTCCCTCCGGAAGGCCTGCTGAGAAACAAACACACAAGACATCTTTCCTACAAATCACCTAGGGATGTCGAAACCCGGGGGGGCTCCTGCTGCTTTCACTCCAGGCATGGGTGGGCTGGGATTGTGCAGCCTCTTCGAAGACCTCCACTGGCTGGTGTAGATATCTCACACAGCTCCAATCTGACCTCCAGCCTTCTCCTCTAAGCTCCTTCCTTGGCCACTTCTAGAAACTTCTACCTAGACATGTCAAAACCAGACCCATCATTTGCCTCCAGCCTGGCTTGCTCTTCTATCTCTAGATGCCACACTGATGAAAGCCAGCCCTGGTCCTACAAGAGAAGCCTGGAAATCATTCCTGACCCCTTCCCATGCTGCCTCTACTAGCCGGTGGCCTGTCTCACTATGACGTCATTCCCTCTTATCCAGTCCTGGCATCCAGCCTCCCTCCAGACACCAAATCTTTGCAGGAGCCCTCTCTGCCAGACTCCAATAGTGTCTTTCCTTTTCAAGCCTACCTCCAGCCAAAATGATCTTTCGGAGGAGTAGGGGAGAGCCAAAAGATCCTATTCAGCCATAACCAAAACTGAAGGTGGGCCTGAGAGACAGTTCAGTCAGTTAAGCGCTCGATGTGCAAGCATGAGCAACTGAGTCTGATCTCTAGTACACAGGTAAAAAGCCCAGCACCGTGATATACACTTGTAATCCCAGTGTCGGGAATGCAGAAGTCCTGGGGCTCACTGGCTCACCAGACTGGATGGACTGGTAAACTATCCCAGTGAGAAACCTTCTTTCAAAAAAGAAGCAATGAGATAGCTTAGTCAGTAGAGCAGCTGCCGTGCAGTCACAAAGCTCCATGTATGATGGCGTGTATCTGTAATTGTAATAAGCAGAGTAGGGACAGACAGGCAGATCCCTGAAGCTCACTGGGCAGTCTGCTTAGCCAATTCATGAGTTCTGGGCTCAGGGAAAGACCCTGTCTCAAACACCAGGGTGGGGAAGGGCAGAGAAAGACACTGTGCACTGGCTTCTGGCCTCCATGCACATCAGCACACACATACACTGTAGGCTAAACATACACAATTCATTTTTTAAAATGATTACTGAGGACCCACAGCTACGGTTGACCTCAGTCCTCCACACGTGCATCTGTACAGACACGCTAAAACAAAACCTGAAAGGCTGAATTGGGGTCTGGCTCCCTCCGTATTCTCAAGACGAACTCCACCTTCAAGGCAAAAATTGTAAACGGCATCAATATAAACTCATATTTAGGGTATATCAAGGAAGACCTGTCAGAAACCGTCCTGATTGCTTGATGCTTAGGGTACAGGCTGAACCTACCCCTCCTGATCATTCACCGTGTCCAGCCCAGTGGCACCTGTGGTCTGGTGGAGGGCAGGGGGATAGCTCTGATGCGGTCCTATCTAGAGGACCTCTGTCCCCAGATATGACATGCTACTGCTGTCTTGGAAGCAAAGCCATTGTGATTACCAGCAAGAGGCCTTCCTGAGATTGGGCTTATTTACGCTCCCTCACAATAGGGGTGTGTGGTGAGGCTCACTCAAGATTCCAGCCACTTCCTCTTTCCACCCCAACCCCAGCACCCTCATGTGCACCCCATCTTGATGTACTAGAATCCAAACGAGGTAGAAGATTGACTGAGGTGGGGACTCCAGTGTGGTAGCTTTTGTGAGTCATCACCTACGTTGGGGTCACCAGGGCTGGGGTACGCTTTTACGGTGAGGCAGAAGCTTTTCAGTCACCCACAGCCCTGTCAGTAACCTCTGACCCATTACTCTCTCTCACCAAAAGAAGTCACGAAGCATCCTGCTACCGAAGGGCTCTGATCTGGGACGATTGACAGTAAAGTTGGCAAAAGGAGGTTCCTAAAGGGTCGGAGCCCACCAGAGGAGATGGTGAAGGCAGACCAAAGGCTCTGTCAGTCCCTGTGGACTGGGAAAGCATTAGTGGACGGCAGTGGCAGGTTACTGAGAGAGAAGGTTAAAGCTGCAAGCGCCCCTTGACCTTTTCACATCCTTCATATGGGCTGTGCCTTGAAGACTCTACAGCAGTGGCTCTCCACCTTCTTAACACTGCGACCCTTTAACACAGTTCCTCGTGCTGTGTGATCCCCCAACCATAACGTTATTTTCATTGCTACTTCATAACTGTAATTCTGCTGCTGTTGTGAATCGTAATGGAAATGTCTGTGTTTTCTGATGGGCTTAGGTCACACCTGTGAAAGGATTGGACCCACATTGCTCTATATGGAGCCTTACATAGGCCTACCATCCCTTACCTGGTTTAGCGCCTTCAACCTGGGCCAGCATCTCTGTGGTGCAGGTATGCCTGTCCGCTGCCACCTCTGGGGCTTCTAATTAATAACAGATTTGAGTGCATTTGTTTGCTTTGCTTTTAGAAGGCAGCCAGGAAATAAACATGTTAGGTAAATGAATTATCTCTTTTTTCCTTCCCTGCCGGGCCATCCTGATACACTCAAAGCGACAAGCTCAGAAGAGCTCAGTTCGGGGTTCTGTTAGCCTCACAGACTCTCCAGCAGAAAGGATATCAAAGCTCATTCTGTAGGGCCCTTCTTTGTCCTGAGACCTTCAGGTTGGGTTCCTCCATGTATTGCAGACCACCACTTGAGAGTGCCACCGTCAGAAGGCTCCTAGCTTCGGATGAGAACTCTGAGCTCTTAGCAACTAGGTCACACAGGCAGTGAGGACTGGAACTCAGGCATCTCACTCCTGAAAGCATGCTTGGCCATAGTGTGTCGTCCCATTGCAGGAGAAGCTCCAGCCCTGCACCTTCGCCTTCTATGTTTTCTCTCTCCAGATAAGGCCACGAACAACGGGGACACGTGTTCTAAGGGAACCACATAGCACATAGCTTTGAACAAAGCACTCAGTAGAGGTTTGCCAACTGAGCATGTGGGTCCCCCTCTTAATTACACACCCAGTAACCCTTACCCCACCAAGCTCTCTCTCTCTCTCTGTACTGTGAGCCCCTCTTAGATTATGGCATCAAAAGCCCCTGAGAGGCATCTAGTCAATCACTGAGCATCATCCATGAACCCATCTTTCTGAGTGGAAGTTGTCACACCGCCCACATTTCCGAATTCACCATCAATCACTCTGTGGTTTTCCTGGGGATTGGCCGGCCCAGCTCTGGACAGAACAGGGTCACCAAACTGGCAGTGGAGTGGCCTTTGCACAGAGGAGGCATCCTAAGAGGAGCCCACAGCCAGACACCCCAGCCACAGCATAGCCTCTTCCACGGGGCGCCGAGTAATTGGTTCTGTATGGTGTTTGTTATGGCTTATGTCAAGAAATCAGAAAAGAAGCCGCCAGGGAAGGAAGGCTTTTGTCAGACACCACATGGCGGAGACCCTGCTGCCACTCTGCTAACCTGGACCCAATTAGGGGTTTGTGGGACTCAGGCCCTTGAGCTTGTTTTTAAAGCTCTTTGACTGAATTCTGCCTCCTCCTCTGAGCTCTGCTTCCTTTTCAAAATGCAGATTTGCAAAAGCCTTGGAAGTGTGGTTGAGTGGGCTCCTGCAGCCCAGCCAGAGCTGGAAAAGTGCTCACTGTCTCTCGCCCCTCGGCACCAGGCAGTACCCAGAGCCAGGCTGTGGGGCTGATACTCATGTGCTGGCTCCTGCCAGCTGCGGCTGATCACCTTGATTCATGAGGGAGCTGGATGGAAACTCCGGGAAAGATGCTGTTTTCTTCCAAGCCCTGGGCACAATTTTGCCATCTACAAAAATGCCCTTTGCTATATTTAGGCCACACTCACAGGCCCTGCTCCCGAGAATGTTTCTCTGGCTGTTTTTTTCATTTAATATTTTTTTTTCCTGCCACCTGGAGAAATTGTCAAGCATTTGAATCCCCCTCCCCCTACAGCTCACTAATTAAAACAAACCCCTGGCCAAATTACAACCTTCAAACGGAATTCAGGCGTCAGTGGAAAGTACTGGCATGTGTTTTCCCCACCCCCGATGACTCCCTGCTGGTGTTTATGAGGTACCTGCCCTGTGCCAGGCCCTGCTCTGTGCTATACACAGGTTTGCTCACTTCAGGCTCCTGTCTACTGTGGGTTGTGGGAATCGTGAGTTACCATCACACTAGGCTAGAGACAAGACTAGGGAGGTCCAGCCGCTGGCCCCCACCGCCATAGCCTCAGGGAGCCCAAGGCAAGGACTGATTGAGTTTTTCTTGACTCTGTCCTGGAATTTGTGTGATACGACACTTTCCCTGGAGAAATATGAATGAGCATTTACTTACCCTGGGTAAGGAACAGAGGTCAGACCAAGGTATGGATAACACCAAAGTCCATCAGTGAGTCATATTTGCGTTATGTACAGGAGTAAGGATTAGGAATTACTTACAGGAGCAGAAATGTCTCAAAAGCAGCTACCTCAAGAAAGCCCTCCTCAGCTCATGAAAGCTGGAAGCCTGGGGCTCACTGCATAAACTGCAGGAGGCCCAACATGTTGGTGAGTGTACCTTCCAGGTAGTTCAGCTGGTCTCAGCCTCTCCCAGGTAGCTTGACTGATCTGTCTTCTCCAAGCAGCTCAGAGAATCTGAGAGCTCCCTTCAGCCATTCTTACTCTCCACAGGGAGGGAGATATCTAGTGAATCTGGTCAGTTTCAGGAACTTCCTGAAGCTTTTGTATTCCTTACTTCCTGAACTTAAGGAGCCTATCAGTTGTTTGACCTCCTCTGAGAACGTCTTGTGTCTTAAGGAGCTTCCCTGTAGGACAGTTACCCCTCCCTTTTAACATCCTGTGTTTGAACCCAAGGAAGGAATGTTTTCTTCTTAAAATATCTCGTGTCTTCATGAATTTCCCTCCAAGATGGAATATTTTATCTCTGAGGAAATTGCTACACAACTCGACACTAAGCCTCTCTCCTATGTGACACACAGTGCTGGGACAGGCAGGCTAGCCACACTGACTTCTGAGAGTCCAGATTTTATTTGGATACAGAATCTCACAGAAATCTGGAAGTGTGTTCTGAGGAAGGGCTCTGACCTGGAAGGGGTTCATGGGAGCCTCCCTCCTAGTACAGGGATTCTCCAACCTTAGCCCCACTCTTAGAAGTCTGTTCTTTGCCTCTAGTCCTCTGTCAACATGAAGGTGACATTGAAGTTCCCTTTACTGTTCCTGAGACCCTAGCACCACAGATGTGAAACAGAAAAGCTCCCCTAAATCAGTCCTGCCTCGGGGATTAGCTCTCCAGTGTGTGTGGCCCTTGACTCAGACACATGATCTGATCAGTTAACAAACCATCATCCACACTGTTGTATGGGCTTAGGTCTGTCTAAGAGAGCAGCCAACAGCTTCCTTGGTGTGTGGCTTCTGACCTCCTTCCAGGAGGACCAGCCGAGACAGTAAGGCTGCATTCTCCTGAAAATGGCACTCCAGAAAATTCAGAACAACCGTGACACTCAGCAGTGACATAGGCTACATGGCACATTCTGATCTTGCCTCCACCTAACAGGGGAAGACACTAAGGCTGTTACATTTTGTTTAGTTCATTTGCAAGGGGGTTTGTTGTAGCCCAGGCTATCCTCAAGACTTCTATGTAGTCGAGGATGACCTTGAGTTTCTTATCCTCCTGCTACCTCCTCAGTGCCGGGATTATAGGTGTGCACTTACCACACCCAGTTTAATGGTGATGGAGGTTAAATTCAGAGTTTCAAGCTTGCTAGGCAAATAAATATTCTACCAACTGAGCTACATCCTCAGTTCCCACCCTCCCAAAGCTGTCATTTGTAAAGATATTTGCAAACTTTGGGGCCGGGTTCTTTCAAGAAACAAGCCCGACTTCATCACTCCCCACAAGTCTAACCTCAAGTGTGGACAGCGTCTTTAAAGCCCCGTAATGATGGTCCTGCCTGCTAGTCCAGCCTATCCCCTCTAGAACCAACTCTACCCCAGAGAGCCTTTCACAGACTGTCACCTGATTGCCCATACCCATCAGTCTACCTGGCAAATGGCTCTTCCTCCCCTCTCCCTAGCAGTGGCTTCTTTTTTCCGGCTTCTGAATTAACCGGTGCTGACTACTACAGTATGTGCCTCTCAGGGAACACCTCTGTCCTTTGTCCACCTCTTGTGGTTGACAGCAACACCTGAAAGGAAATGTGGTGTGCTGGATGTCAACCTGACATAAGCTAAAGTCATCTGAAGAGAGGGAACCCCAACTAAGAAAATGCCTCCATAAGATCCCACTATAGACAAGCCAGTAGGATATTTTCTTGATTAGTGATTGATGGGGGTGATACCATACCTGGGCTGTGTGGGCCTGGGGTCTATAGGAAAACAGGCTGATTAAGCCATAAAGAGCAAGCCAGTAAGCAGCACCACTCCATGGCCTCTGCATCAGCTCCTGACTCTGGGTTGCTGTCCTGTTTGAGTTCCTGTCCTGATTTCCTTTAATGATTAAACAGAGATACGGAAGTGTAAGTCAAGTAAACCCTTTCCTTCCTGACTTGCTTTTGGTCATGGTGTTTTATCAAAGCAATAAAAACTAGAAGAGAGGCGGTGTCAATGTCTGTGCCTTCAAATCCTTACCCATAGTGACTACTGAATTTGTAGAGGATCCAGTGTCCGGCCCTACCTGAGCCACTCCACCCTCAGACTGCTGCCTGCCTTTGGTACCCATGCCACCTCAGTTAGTCTTCTCCCTGGTAATTCAAACCTTCACCTTAGAATCCTAGTGTCTTTCTCCTCTGGGGATGGCTAAATTCTACATGATTTCTTCCAGAGTGTTCTTTCCTCATGGTTCTGTGTCCGGACTTTGCTGGTGTCTTGGGCGTGGACAAAAACATGCTGTGGTTTGGGCATCTATGTCCCTCAAAGGGACTGGTGCTTAAGGTTCAGTGCCCAGAGTGGATTCAAGCACTGATGGGGTGGTTTGTTATGATGGATCTGACTTCCAACATGAGTTCATCCATCAAAGGATTAATAACTGAGCAGACATAGCTGGCTGGTTAAGACTGGAGAAGGAGGGGCCTGACAGGAAGAAGGGAATGATGGGTGGGGTCTTTGAAGGGTTCCTATCTTTGCTACCCTCTTCTGTGTTTTTCTAATTACTTATTACTATGAGGCAAGCATCCTCCCCCATCCCATGATCCTGCTGCCAAGATATTCAGCTTCATCTCAGGCCCACAGAAACGGATGCAGCCAAGCTTACTTACATCAAGACTTCTGAAACCCTTAACAGAGTAAATCTTTTTTTCCTTTAATTTTCCTTTCAACAAAGAAGGTTTACTTATTTTATTTTTATGCGTATGGCTATTTTACCTGTCTGTACATCTGTGCATCCTGTGTGTGGCACTGTCCTCAGATCCTTGGAGCAGGCAGCTGTGTTACCACGTGGATGCTGGGAAGCGAACCCAGGTCCTCTGCAAGAGCAGCAAGTGCCCCTAACCACTGAGCCACCTGTCCAGTCCTCCTCCTAAGTTTGTACCAGGTGCTTTGTAACAGCGATAAAATGGCAGTGGGCACAAAGCATGAGGACAGACACACATGTGTTCATGTTCACTCCTCATTCCTGAAAACCTTGAGGTTAGAAGACTTTTTTGTTTTGTTTTGTTTTCAAGACAGAATTTCTCTGTGTTCTGGAACTTGCTATATAGATCAGGCTGGCCAAAAACTGAGAGAACCACCTGCTTCTGCTTCCAGAGTGCTGCTGGGATCAAAGGTGTACACCACCACTACCTGGCAACCTTGGAGCTACAAAGCATCTAAGAGCCATCCGGACTATGAGGCATGGTGGGAGGATCCTAAGTACAGAGCCCCCAAGTATTTCACTCTGCCTTGTGTGGCTCTGGTCAGAAGGAATGATGCTTGGGTTTCACGAGCAGTTTCTCAATTATCATGCATGGTGCTGTCTTAGAACCTAGGATCTTGATTATGTAGTAATCCTTGACTGTGTTCAGGCTCCCAAAGTCATAAAAGGATAAGGCCTTGTGCCCATGCCGCTGTATATGCTGGGTTTACAGATCCCAAGACATGCTTGGCTGGCTGCTCCTCCTGTTGGGTGGTCAGTCAGCCTTTGCAGTGAAGGAGGGTTGCATGGCTAGAAAGATGTGAATATACTGGAAAACTGTTCATGAGGGTCAGTTACCTAGGTCATGAATGGCCAGGGATGGAACCTAGGGGAGAAGAAGCAACGCTTCTTGCTTTGCTCTAGCAGCTGGCCAGCTGGTGGTATCGGTCACAGAAGTCAGCCAGCTATGGTGTGAGAACACACGTAAGAATTAGCAGTGGCTGCTACAACAACAGACCACAGTCTAGGGAACTTCAGGACTGAGTTTTCTTGCTGTGGGGAGTTGGGAAGCTGTGAGGGAAGGTGCAAAGAGCAGACGAAGCCTAGCGAATGTGTATCGTTGACGTGAGAACGGCCACGTCAAGATCCTAATGCCTCAAGTCCACGGACATGCCAAACCCTTCCCTGGGTTAAGCTCAGGGAAACTGTCAATGCCTTCTATTGGTCTGAGTACACGAGCATCTATAAAGGACAGGTGCTCCCTCCTTCTTCCTGGAAATCTCTGCAGCTTGAGACTGGTCCCCTACAGGGACCTCCAACACAGAGTAACTAATCCTGTCTCTTTATGCAGTTGTATGCAACAAACCTGCCTCTTCCATTGAGACAACAGAGAACATAAGTGCACTGCGTTTCTGGGCTGCAGTTGGCGCCCTCCATTACAGCAAGCAGAGCCCACTCTGTCTGCCCAGTCTCAGCCATTCTGTATGAGTGCCTGCCCTTTCTTCACTGCTCATTACCCACTCAAGTTTCCAGCACCAAGTAGTGTAGGAGGAGGCATCTTGTATTTCTAGAAAACATTAAAGTCAAGATGTCTCCAGGGCTGGTTTCTTCTGAGTCCTTTTTTCTTGTCTATTTACAGACAGCCATCTTCTCCTCGTGTCCTTGGATGGTTGTCACTTTGTGTGTTTGTATACTCCCTGTCCTTGTGATGACAGAATCAAAGTGGATTAGGACACGTCACAATGACCTCATTAAACCCTCAGTGCTTTACTAACTCCAAGCATGTCAGGTACTGAGATTCTAGGGCTTTGGATTTGGGTGGCGAGGGCATGAGTCAGCCATTATAACACACCCACCCACACCCAGTTTAAAATAGGCAGAATTCAGAGAAACAGGCAAGCATTATAAAAAGCCATGTTGGAGATGTGTATCTATTTGGAGGGAGGACAGCTCAGCTGGGGATGTGAATCCAGGTGTGAGGCATTAAGGACAGTGACAGTGATCAAGGAACAACTGAATCAATACAAAGGAGAGGGAGGAGAACACAGGACCAACGTCTAGGACCCACAGTGGGGAGAACAGATGGGAGCTGTGGCCACTGAATCAAAAGACCTGGGGATAGGGAAAGTCCTAGAAAAGTCTCAAGGGAAGGGTTAACGTTAAGGCAGCGGTTCTCAGGTATTCAACTTGTGGGTCACGGTGCCTTTGTCAAACTTCTATCTTCAAAAATATTTACATTACAATTCATAACAGAAGCAAAATTACAGCTATGAAGTAGCAATGAAATAACTTTACGGTTGAGGATCGCCACAGCATGAAGAACTGTACTAAAGGACCGCAGCATCGGGAAGGTTGAGAACCACCGTTTTAAGGAATGGTCTCCGTGGATCTAATTTCTCAGTATTATGGCAAACACACACACAGTGTATGCTGGAGCCTCTTCATACCTGGTTCTCATTCAGCTCTGTGTCTTCTACAGGACAGGGCACAGTTAGGAGCAGCAGCTGAGTTTCATCACCTCAGGGCCATGGTATGGAAATAGAAAGAAAATACAAATGAATAGAATGAAGATACAAAACTAACTGCTTCCACCTAGCAGCTACAGTTTTCTGTGTTCATGAGTCCAGCCCGCTGTCTGGGTAGGGCAAATCAATCATCTTTGATCTTAAGATGTTTATGACTTCTCCAGGAGATTCTGAAGTTAAACAACACATCCAAATGGATAGTCTACTTGGAAGAGAGAGAGAGAGAGAGAGAGAGAGAGAGAGAGAGAGAGCACTCCACCCAGCCTGTGCTTACTGCAGCTTGTTCGGTGTCCCATCATCCATTGGTTGAAGGGAATGATGCCTTCCAGATGCTTCCAGATGCTTCCAATCTTCTCCAGCCAGGAATCTGGCTGGCCAACTGGGTCCCCACCCTCAGTCTGGCTGCCCACAGCCAGATGGACTTTCCCAGCCCAGCATCTGACACGCCCACTACAGCTAGGCCTTGTGGCCTTGCCTCTTGTAGTAGACAGGGCCAAGCAGGCTCCTCTGCAGATCCTTCAGCTCTAAGATTCACTTTGTTGGGCCTCATTGACTTACGAGGACCTCAGCATGAAGGTCAACTATGTGAGGATTTCTGCTTTTCATTTGGTTTGGTGACCCTGAGCCACCCTCCCAGGCCTGTCTACGCAGCCCCTCTTCTGTCAGCACGGCTGGTGTGGGTATCCTAATGCCCAGATGAGTCTGCTCCTGGTGATAGGACCTCCAAACTGCTGAGCCATACCTGTGACTACTCCACCTTTGGCATTTGGCATATACAGACTTGGATGGATAAATAGCTTTCTTCTCTTAGAGCAGTGGTTCTCAACCTCACCAATGTTTCGATCATTTAGTACCGTTCCTCATGTTGCGGTGACTCTCAACCATAAAATGATTTCATTGCCACTCTGTAACTGTAACTTTGCTACTGTTATAAATTGTAATGTAAATATTTTTAGAGATAAAAGTTTGCCAAAGGGGCTGTGACCCACAGGTTGAGAACCACTGTTATGTCTTTCTTATACTCTGGTGTTTCAGTCAACTAGACCCCAATATTGGAAGTCATTTTTAACTTTTTTTCATGCACATGTGTGTATACATGTTTGCGTGTGTGTGGGCACGCTTGTGTGTGGATGTGCATTTACACAGATGCACGTGCACACATATGTGCACAGGGAAACCTTAAATTGATGTCTTCTATGTTATTCGTTGAGGCAGGGTCTCTCACTGGACCACAAGCTCACCAATTTGGGTAGTATAACTAGCCAGCTTGCCCCAGGGATGCCTGCCTCCCACACCTCGGGATAGCAGGAGGCCACCATCTTGGTCTAGTTGTCACTTGGGCTCTGGGGATTTGAACTAGAGTCCTTATGTTTGTGTGGCAAGCACTTTATCCATTGAGCCATCTCAACAACCCTCTTCTTAGCTTCCTGTTTTGAATAAAATTTAAAAATGGACAGAAACGCAGAGAGACTGTTTGGGGCAGATAGACAGATGTACCACCCCCATGCAGCCCAGCAAGTGTAATTGAAAACGCTGGACAAAAGACAGATTGACACACAGGTTGGGGCCAACTAGGGACGTTCAAGATCTAAGGAGCCCAGGAAATTGCCATCCAGAATCACTAATAGGCACAGAGTAAATTCATTCAAACAGAGCTAGGACTCTGCAGCCTACCAAGACAGAATAATGGCATGCTTTCACTGAGCACAACAGTCAGGGCTGGGGGCAACACCATGGATGGGACAGGACTACCATATACATGCCAAACCCTATGAAGTGTCCAGACATTCCTGCCAGGGGGAACAGGTCCCTTGCCATAGTGTCAGAGAGCTCTCTCGCCTAGAATAGCAAGATGCCTTTCTCGTTCCTACAGGGATTCAAGACTTTCATCATGTTCCCTGATGACAGAGCTGCCCCTGCACCAGCTTCATGGCTCCGGGCAAATATTGGTGGCTGAGGCTGGTGGAGAGTAGGAACTGTCACTTCCACTCAGCAGTGACAAAGAACAGAGCTCTCCCATCCTAGGATATCAGGAAAAACTGAATAGGAAAGCTGGTCTTCTCCCCTCCCCCTGCCAGAGCTGCACAAGAAACAGCTAACTGTGACAGGACACTTAAATAAGATCCAGAGTCTCATATGAAATGTGAAACTGTTCAGGTTTCAACGGAAAGATCACTCATCGTCATACCAACTGCCAGAAAGATCGCAATCGGAGTGAAAAATGACAAGAAATAGATATAGCCAAGGGGCAGCAGGAATGGTGGGTTATCAGGCCAAGATCTGGAGGCCGCAATGATAAAAGTGGTTCAGAAGGCAATTACGTCTGAAAAAGAAAGGAAAAATACAGCCTCGACAAGTCATTGTAAATCACAAGAGGAAACAGAGTCTATAAACAGAAATATCGAAAACAAAATAGAAATTGTCCAAAAAGAACAATAGAAGAAAGCCTTAAAGGAGACCCCAGCAGAACCCTGGGGACAGTTGTTGCATGAAATTCTGTACGAAGAAAAGGGTATAGAGATGACATAATTTAAGACTCCCCAAATAGGGGGAACACACATACCTCTGAGAAGCTTAGTTAACCCTCAAATTTGAACAAACTTGACACCACCAAGACACAGCACCACAGTCACCCAAACCATAGACAAAGGGAGATCTCGACAGCAGCAGATGCTTCTTCCTGTGGGGAAGCCATAAGGTACTGCAGAGTTCTCATCCGAGCCATGTGGTCAGAAGGCAGGGTCTTGACATTCTAGACAATTGAGGGAGAAAAGTCAGAATGTATCCCAGTGAAAGTATTTATTAAGAACAAAAGGACAGCCGGGCGGTGGTGGCGCACGCCTTTAATCTCAGCACTTGGGAGGCAGAGACAGGCGGATTTCTGAGTTCGAGGCCAGCCTGGTCTACAGAGTGAGTTCCAGAACAGCCAGAACTACACAGAGAAACCCTGTCTCAAAAAGAAAAAAAAAAAAAAAAAAAAAAGAACAAAAGGACAGAGAGCGGGAGAGGCAGCTCAGTGGTTAAGGGCAGGTACTGCTCTGGCAGGGCCAGGATTCCATTCCTGGCACCCATATCTGACAGTTCACAATGATCTCCAGCCCCAAGTAACCTGACACCTCCAGCCTCCACTGTACACACACACACACACACACACACACACACACACACACACACACACA
>NW_021620598.1:2302261-2307261 GCF_004785775.1 Grammomys surdaster
CACACACACACACACACACACACACACACACACACACACACACACACGAGCATGCATGCACCGGGCACTGCTACAGACAAATAAAAGATTACCTGAGACATGAATGGTAAACAATACACTCTTTCCAAAAAGAAAAGAAGGGGCTGAAGAGATGGTTAATGATTAGGAGCACTGCCTGCTTTTCCAGAGGACCCTGGTTCAATTCCAGCACCCAGATGGTGGCTAACTACTGCCTGTAAAGCCAGTTTCAAGGAATCCAACAGCATTTCTTACCTCCTTGGGCTTCTCTATGCACATGATACACAGAGGTACACAGAGGTACACTCAGGCATATGCGCATACACACATGCACATACACACATATCCACACACATAAAATAAAGGAAATAGATATTAAAAGAAAGGAAGAAAGGAGACTGGCATGTTGACAAATGCAAAGACAGGGAAAGCTCTGTGAGTTTGAGACCAACCTGGTCTGCATAGTCAGTGTCAGACCAGTCAAGGCTATATTGTGAGACCCTGTCTTGGAGAAGGGGAAAAAAAGGAAGGAAGGAAGGAAGGAAGGAAGGAAGGAAGATAAAATGAGAACTCCTAGAATATCAGGAAGGTAGCTAAACATCGGGATGTTTTAAAAACATTTAAAAACTTTTATGTGCATGGTTGTTTCCTGCAGGGTTTGACTGTGTAACATGTGTGCCTGGTATCTATAGAGGCCAGAAGAGGGGTCAGATGCTCTGAGACTGGAGTTACAGAGGAGAGGTCACGTGTGGGTGCTGGGAGCTGAACCCAGGACCTCTGGAAGAGCAGCCAATACTCTTAAACACTGAGTCACCTCTCCAGCCCCAATAAATATTATTTTAAAATACTGATGTGGCTCTAAGTGTATGTGAAGAAAGTACTTTAAATGATTATAAGAATAACTCTAGCTTCATAGGAGGCTGAAGCAGGAGGATAGAAAATTCACAGCCTGTTTAGGCTACAAAGCAAGAAAACCAAACAAACAGAAAATTTATGATAGAGAAATTCAAAGAAAAATCTTTTTTGTTGCTGTAGGTCAGTTTGTTTGTTTCTTTGTTTTTGGTTTTTCGAGACAGGGTTTCTCTGCATAGCCCTGGCTGTCCTATAACTCCCTCTGTAGACCAGGCTGGCCTCAAACTCACAGAGATCCTCCGGCCTCTGCCTCCCAAGTTCTGGGATTAAAGATGTGCGCTGCGGCCACCACCACCACCTGGCTAAAAGGAAATTCTAAAAAGAAACAAGTAGAGAACAAACATCAGAGAAGACAGGCACAAGCTCTGGTGCATCACTAATGACATCAGCCACGAATGGCTCCTAGAGCAATTACAAGACACAGGTTGGCAGAATGAATACAGTGCAGGACCTAACTACAAGCCCCTTGTACTGGTCTTCCAACAACTCAGGCAGCATGACAGCTCATGGGTGGAAGCTCTATCATGCAAATATTAACCAGAAGAAAGAAAGTTGCCCTGTTACTATCAGGCAAAGTAGGGCTTTGGAGCAGAAATAAGTTCTGGAGACAGATAGAAACAATGTATGAGGATGAAGGGCCAGCCCACCAAGGCACAGCAATTCTAAATGTTTGTATCCAAAAGCAAAACTGTGAAGTTTTTACAACTGAAAACAAAATGTGTAATTCGGCCCATGTATTTGGATCCTTCAGTAACTTCTAGAACAAGATGGAATAGCAGTGTTATATGCTTGGCCCAGCGAGTAGCTCCATTGGAGGTGTGGCCTTGTTGGAGTAGGTGTGGCCTCGTTGGATTAGGTGTGACACTGTGGGTATGGCCTTTAAGACTCTCATCCTAGCTGCCTGGAAGCCAGTATTCTGCTAGCAGCCTTCAGATGAAGATGTAGAACTCTCAGCTCCTCCTATACCATGCCTGCCTGGATGCTGCCGTGTTCCTGCCTTGATAATAACGGACTGAACCTCTGAACCTGTGAGTCAGCCCCAGTGAAATGTTGTCCTTCTAAGAGTTGCCTTGGTCATGGAGCCTGTTCGCAGTAGTAAAACCCTAACTAAGACACACAGTAAGGATACAGAAGATGTACCATCACCCAACAGGAGTTTCTAGTCCCTGCCTCTCATCTCTGCATAGCAGCCCTGGGATTATAGACACATGCATCACCATGCCTGGCTTTATGGGGGATGTTCACACATGTTTTCACTTTGGCACGGCAAGTACTTTAGTTACTGACCTTCCCCCCACACACACACACACCCTCCCCAAGCCTCGACACTTTATTCTCCATGGCTCCAAACTGGAAGAGTGCCAACTGTCCTTCAAAACCCAGGGAAGGGTTCCAGGTCAAGTATGAAGCCCACCTTCCAGCAGGTGACGGATGTCCTTTCATTCCTAGCTTGCTGTGACATTTGGTATGTCAAGCGCTTCCCCCACTGATAGATTGAAATGGTTTGTGTCAGTGTGGTGACTCCCACTGATTGGTGTTCAGAGGCTAAACTGATCTGGAAGTTTGATAAGGAGGCCCACTCAGTCATGATGTACCAAACTTTTTAGATACTGCCCAATTTGGTTTGAAGTTTGGCATTACAGATTTTTGTGTCAGGAGAGTTACTGAGTCACATTTTTCTTTTCTCGTTCGGTTTTGGTTAGGTGGGGAGTGCTTCCTTTACGTCACGAATCAGTAAGGATTCCTTCTCTAAGTTCTGAAAGAGTTTGTGTAAAATAAACCTGATCTGTTTCTCTCCTGGAACGTCTGATGGAATCCACTTAATCGTCACTTCCTCTCGCCTCTGATCTCTTCCTAAGGCAACGGTAGTGTATGTGGAACTCGGAGGGCAAGTACCTTAAATCTGACTTGTTTCCCGGCTGCACATAAGCAGGTGAATGGCCAACAGTGTGGACGGTGCTGTGGCCGAAGCAGCCCACTCAGACCTCTCAAAAGCCACGGTTCCTGCCGCAGCCCTTCGTTATGCCATCCCCCAACCCCTGACCCTGGGGACAAGCCTGATTCTACATTGACTAGCAAAAGTAGAAGGTGACAGGGGACAGGGTCCTTTATGAGCCCAAAACAGAGACAAGCTGGACTAAACTCTGCAGACTATTCCCATTCTACCTGTATGGAGCTACTTGCTTTAAGGTCAGTTGACTGTAAAGACCGTTAGGTGACAGAGCGGTGTAGCGGACAGTGGCACACATAAGGTAGTAGAATTGCTTGAACCTACAAGCTCAAGACCAGTCAGAGAAAACTTGTGAGGCCCTGTTTCAAACACACAGACACATTCCTATCGCTGTCTTACCAATCTTAGAGCTGACGGTATAGCTCATTGCAGAGCACCCGCCTAGTATGCAGAGTCCTGGGCTCCATTCCCAGCCTCACGCCAGCAGCCGCCAATTTTAGGAGTATAAACAATACCCCTCCCATGTGTTGCAAGTGACAATTGATGAAGTTGGTTACACTTGTGCAGACCAGATAGCTTCCTAACCTTCCATTCCTTTTTCCAGGCTGCCACACATAAAAAACCTTTAACTGAATTCTTGGGGAGGTGAATTTGAGACTTTCTCTCCTATCTCCAGAGATGGCCGCTTCATGAATAAATGGGTTTTTTTTCCTTGTGAAACTCTTTCTAGTGATTGACATTCTGTGAAGTGGGCAAAAGGGACCCATGTCTCCAACACATTCCACTATCATCCATTTGAGTCAGGTTCTCACTAGTAGCCCAGGCTATACTGGAACTTACTTAGTAGCCTAAGCTAACCTTGAATTCACCTGCCTTAGCCTTACTAGTAGTAGAATTGCTGGCATGTGCTGTCATGCCTAGCGACCCATACTCATGAGGTACGGGCCAATGTCAGATGTCTTTTGCTCGCCACCTCATTTTGTGAGGCAAGATCCCTCACTGACCCTACAGTTCACCATTTCTAGCAAACTGGCTGATTGTAAGACCCATATCCTGGTTTTGAAGACAAGAAAATATAGTCTTGGAAACCTCCCCATCCCAAAGTGCCAAAATAAAGGAGTATGGCAGTACACATCTGTAATCCCAGGAACCAAAGGCCAAGGCCAGCAGATCCCTGAGGGAGTTTTAAACCAGCCTGGTCTACACAGGGAGTAGCCCTGCCAGGCCAATATAGCAAGATCTTGTCTCAAAAAGAACAAGATCAGAGTCCGGGCTGTAGCTCACTGATAGAGTAGTTGCCTGGCATGCACAAACTCCTGGCTCAAACCCCGTGTGCCATGTAACACCGGGCTTGGGGTAACCTGTGGTCTTAGTACTTGGTAAATGGAAAACAAGGGGATCAGAAGTTTGAGGTTAGCCTGAGCTACACGAGACCCTGCTTGCTCGTGGAGAGACTTACTGCTTTTCCAAACACGTGACCAACGAGTGTGGGGTGCCTATGAGCACCCCTCTGTTTGTGGAGACATAAAGGTGGTAAATCCCCCATCGAAGACTTGTTGGTAACTTCAGTGTTGCAGGCTCATTCTTGGGGGAAAGACTGATGGATTCTGAGCTCTGTGTAACTGTGAATCAATTCTTTCTTGTTCCGCTAAAATAGACCTTGTGTCTTTATGGTCTGTTTCATTTTCCATGCAGCTTTGAAAAGTGTATTTTGATTTTAGAATGAAGTCATAAGACCTCACAACCGTCAACAGATGGTCTCTTTCTAGAATCTGAGTGTTTGTCCGGGGGGTGTTTTATTAAGCGATTCTGCTGTGTAGAGGGAGATTAGGCTCAAACGAAGCTTGCCATAAAAAACACACTCGCTCTCTGGGGAATGTCGTTGTTTTGATTGCAGGGTTCAGTCTTGGCTGGGTGATGATTATGATGTCTTTAACATATAGATACTTTTCTGTTTTTCAGTTTGGGCTTTGTCTTAAATCTCTATCGTGACTCCAATCTGCCCAAATTTAAACCTTGGAAGGAAGACTGGCCTCTGGGGTTATCCGTGAGACTATGAGGTGGCACCAACTTCCAATTCGTCTCACCCGTTTGTGCACTTTCAGTTCCAGAGTGATTT
>NW_021620598.1:2309016-2316729 GCF_004785775.1 Grammomys surdaster
CTCTGTCTCTCTCTGTCTCTCTGTCTCTGTTCTTCCCCCCCCCCCAGGCTATCTGGACCTCTATTTGTAGACCAGGCTGGCCTTGAACTCAGATCCACCCGCCTCTGCCTCCTGAGTGCTGGGATTAAAGTGCAGCACCACTTTTATTTTTGTTTTTTTGTTTTTTTTTTTTTTTGGTTTTTCGAGACAGGGTTTCTCTGTGTAGCCTGGCTGTCCTGGAACTCACTCTGTAAACCAGGCTGGCCTCGAACTCAGAAATCAACCTGCCTCTGCCTCCTAAGTGCTTGGATTAAAGGCGTGTGCCATCACTTTTCAGCTGCAGCACCACTTTTAATCTTAGATGAGATCAGGTCTCTTGATTGAACCCAGAGCTTACTGATGTGGCTTGTCTTGTTAGGGACCCTGCTTCCAGCTTGAGGAGGCTAGAGTTGTCAGCCTCTTCCCCTTCCTTTTCTCTTCCCCTCCTCCTCTTCTCTTCCTCCTGCTAAGTGTTTTCTGCTGGCGTTCTCTGGGTTCCTGTTCCCTGGGTTCTGGTATGCCTACCCTATTGTTAGAACCATCCACAACGTTCTTACCTTTTGAGCCAGGGATGATATTTTGGTCCCTTTTCTTCAAAGATTCCGACTTTGGTGTCTTACTGCAAAGCCTCCTTCTTATTAGTCTGTGTCCATGTCCTTGCCCACTGATGGCCACATCTGCATCATTCAGGGTCCATCTCTGGCTGGCTTTTTCCCTTCACTGCTTGCCAGATTTTTTTTCTAGCGCTTTTCATGTCTAATAATTTTAATGGAATCCTGCACAGTATATATCAAAAGCAAAGAAGTTCTGGGCAATGTCGCTCTCTCTCTGTAGATGGCTCTTCCGCCTCTCCTAAATATGTTTATGATTAAGGGACAGAAGTTAAATATAAAATTGCCCTTTCTAGATAAAAAGGACTGTGGCTGACAAAAACCTAGCCTGTGCCCTCATTGTCTTTTTTGTTTGTTTAAGACAACAACAGGTCTCATCATGTAGCTCTGGCAATCCGGGAACTCACTCTGTAGACCAGGCTGGCCTCGAACTCAGAGATCCGCCTGCCTCTGCCTTCCTAGTGCTGGAACTAAAAGTATATGCCACCACCACTGGCTCCTCACAGTCTTTTCACTGAGAATTTGGTGGACCTTTGTCGCCTTGCTCTTGAAGACTCCAAGATAGCCCAATGGTCTTGCTGCTCACCCCTCTGCTCTGTGCAGGCAGAACTCCAGAGGTGAGCTACCAAGGCAAACAGGTGGATCACCTCAGTCCCCTCAGCCTTCTCCTTGTGATTGCTCAAGTAGCCACAGCTTTCTTCTTCCCCCTGTCCCAAGCCCTGGGAGGAGAAGCCCCGTTCTTAGCTCTGAGAAGAAAGACTAGAGAGAGGGCTGGAGAAGGCATTTTCTCTGCTGAGCCATCTGTCTCTCCAGCTCTGATTATTTTTTTTAAGTTTCTTTTTGGGGCTGGAGAGATGGCTCAGCGGTTAAGAGCACTGACTGTTCTTCCAGAGGTCCTGAGTTCAAATCCCAGCAACCACATGGTGGCTCACAACCATCCGTAATGAGATTGGATGCCCTCTTCTGGTGTGTCTGAAGACAGCTACAGTGTACTCATAAATAAAATAAATAAATAAATCTTTAAAAAAAAAAAAAAAGTTTCTTTTTAATTTTATGTGTATGGTATTTTGCTTGCATGTATGTCTGTGTACCACATGTGTGTAGTACCCATGGATACCGGAAGAGAGCATTGGATCTGGAACTGGAAATTCCAGATGGTTGTGAGCCACTGGGAACTGAACTCAGGTCCTCTGTAAAAGCAGTCCTGCTCTTAACCACTGAGCCATCTTTCTAGCAACCCTTGTACTAGCCCAGATTTTTGTATTTTAACCAGTTGTTACGGTGCAAGCGTGAACCTTTAGTCATCTTGTTAAATTTAAAACAGAGAAAGGCTGTCTCTGCATAGCTAGTCTACGTGTTTGCTTCTAGAACAGAACCACACTTCAAAAACACCACCACCATGTGCACAATAGCAGCCCCTCCATGGTGACCCCAGAGAAGCTTTGCAAGCCATTGGCAGCTGGAGATGGGAACAAAGAAAGAAGACCTTTGTGGGTCAGTTTTCTTCCGTGTTCTTTACTTCTTTTAATAAGACTCAAATGTATTTCACAGAATCTTCCAAAATTATTTCAGAATTCCAGGCTTGGTTCCTGGGCTTGTACATGATGTCTGCCTTCAAGACCCCACCCCAGGTTCCTGGGACTGGGCTGTTGCCCCACCCTGACCCGTTCAGAGTCTCTCCAAGTGAGTCTGTGCCCTGAAGAAACCCCACAGCTCCCCTGACCCCTGCCTTTCCCTACATCAGGGCTTTTAGCAGGGTTAAGTTTAGGGAGGAGGGACCATGCTCAACAGGAGGGCTTCCTGTCCCTTTTCTGCTTCAGTGACATGGGCTATGGAGCCACACCTAGGGACTGAGAGCAGCAGACTTGGTTTTTCATCGACTGCATGGTGTTTGGGAAGTTACTGACCTTGCTGAGCCTCAGATGTTCCATCTGTAAAGTGGGAATAATACACTGCTTTTTAGGGCCTTGCTATATAGAGCGTGGGAACCTGGGGCTGGAGAGAAAGCTCGACAGGTAAAAGCTTTTTGTTTTGTTTTATTTTGTTTTGTTTTGTTTTGTTTTGTTTTTCGAGATAGTTTGGGTAGCCTTCACTATCCTGAAACGCACTCTGTAGACCACTTTCAGTGCAAATCTGATACCGTGTATTTGATCCCCGATCCCTACAGCAGAAGGATTGCATTCTGATTTCCACGTGTGTGCTGTGGGACACAGGTATGCACACTCATTCTTACACACAGAGAGAATAATGGCAGATAAACTGCAAATCAGTTAAACTTTGTAACCCAGCTGACCTGAGGCTCTCTTGGCTTACAGGTATGAGCAGATTGTGGCTGTGGAGGCCCAGAGCCACCAGTGGAGGGACATAAGCACAGCTCTGGGATTCTAGGATAATCTGGCTAAATCTGTGCAGGGGTCAAACCCTTTCACACTCATACAGAATACAAGACGTGACTCAGTATGCAACAACTGTGTATTTTCCCCAGGCCAGTTCAGAGCTGGGGGAATCCTGACATGAACCAAGGACAGCCCCTTCCTGTGGAGAGATGGCATACTGGCCAAGCCCAGCATGGGCTGATGTATTCCCAGAACCATGGGAAAAAAAACCCAAGGAGACCCAGAGGAGTGAAGGGGTCATACACCTCCATACCCCAACAGGCCACCCAGCTCACTCCCCATATTTATACACTGGTGCTCACCACACTATGAAACCTGAGGCCCCCTAGGGTGCTGAAGGTATGTGGTGGGCTGAAACAAACAAAACCACATGTACAAAAATGAACCCAGCCTTGTAAACTGAAACCTGAGGCACAAACAGATTTACTCCTGGTTGGGAATAAGTACCGTACATCTCGCACCAAGAAGAAAAGCAAAACCAGAGATAACAGAAGAACTCCAGCCCCATTTTCTGATGGGAGGCACCTCCTGCTCCAGGTGGAGCCCCAGGCTTGCAAGCTTGTTTGTGGTTATGACCAACTGGGGAGTGCCTACAACAACCACCCATCCTAAATCCTCCTGTTACAGGGCTCAGAGGGGGTCCTGCAGGATTCTTTGAAGAATGGGAAAGAGTTTGGCAGGGTAGAGGGGGTAGAGAGCTGCCAGGTGAGGCAGCAGCAGCTGTATACAGGGAGAGAGGGTGATGGGAAGGAATCGTTCATGTCTCAGTTGTGAGGTATGTGTGTGTATGGTATTTAGACTTTTATTTATTTGCATTTCTATATATGTCCGTGAGCTGAAGTTTACAGGTGCTTGTGAGTCTTCTGACATGGGTGCTGGGAACTGAACCTGGGTCCTCTGCAAGAGCAGCAAGTGTGTTTAACCCCTGAGCCATCTCTCTGGCCTCAAAGATTTAGTTTTAGTATCGTTAATCATACATGCTTGTGTCTGTGGGTAGGTAAGTCATGGGAGTGGGTACCCGAACTGGAGTTATAGGTGATCGTGAGCCACTGGATCTGGACGAGTGAAACCAAACTCAAGTCTCTTAAAGAGTGGCACACACTCTTAATCACCGAACCATCTCTAGCCTCTCTCCGTGGAAATTCTGACCCTCACAGTGCTGTTTCATGGAGGCCAGGTGTTAGCATTCCTTCTAGGCTCTGAACCACAGTCACCTGGCAACGGCCAGGTAATGTCTGGCTTACTATAAAAGGGGCTGCTTGACCTCTCCTCGATTTCTTACGTCTCTGACTCTCTGATCCTTCTTTCCCTGTCTCTTCTCTCTCTCTCTCTCCCCCCCCCCCACGTGTTCCTGGTCAGCTCCCTCCTCCTCTTCTTCCTCCTCCTCTTCCTCTTCTTCCTCTTCTTCTTCTCTTTCTCCTCTCCTCTCCCCCTTCTCTCTCTCCCTCCCTCTCTCTGCCTTTCTCTGTCTCTACTCTCTCCTCAACTCCACTTCCCATGCCTTAAATAAACTCTATTCATGCTATATCCATCCTATGACTGGTCCCTCATGTGGAAGGGATGCCTGAGCATGGGCCGGCAGAGGCCACACCCAACTGCTCTGCCTGGCTTAAAGGAAGTTGGAGACAAACAGGGCAAAATCCAGCAGTGAGGAGGAAGCCAGAGCTAGCTTGTCTAAGCTGTGACGTCTGGAGGAGGCTTCCGTAGTGCCCTGGGTGGGGCACACACCTAGATGCAGAGTGCAGAGACAGGCTTCCTGTGTGATGGTTGCAGGAGGGTAAGAAACTTGATGAGAAAGAACAATGAGTCGACCCTGTGCCAACAGACAGTGAGGAGCCTGTCCCCCTCCCCAGTCAGGGGTCATGGGGGCAAACGTGTACAATAGCTAAAACCTATGGTAGAGAGGCTGAGGTAGCTCAGCTGGTTAACGGCTTGCTGTATGAAGATCAGACCTAGTCCCACGTACCGGTCACAGTGGTGTGTCTATAATACTGGCACTGGGGAGGTGAGGATAGGAAATCCTTGGGGCTTGCTTGCTGCTCAGTCAAACTAGCCATATCTGCTAAGTCCTCGTTCAATGAGAGACCCTGTCTCAAAGAAATCAGGTTGTGCTGGGAGAAGGTGGAAAGATGGCTCAGGTTAAGAGCACTGTCATAGGACACAGGTTCAGTTCCCAGCATGCACATGGTAGCTCACAACCAGTCATAACCAGTCCCCAGTTCCAGGGGATCCAATACCCTCTCTGGTCTCTGAGGCTGTCAGGATTGCATGTAGTATACAGATATACATGCAGGAATAATACTCAGGTACATAAAATAGAAACATATCTATAGTTTTTTGAGACAGGGTTTCTCTGTATAGCCTTGGCTATCCTGGAACTTGCTGTTTAGACCAGACTGGCTTTAAACTCACAGACATCTGCTTGCTTCTGCCCACCGAGTGCTGGGATTAAAGGAGTGTGCCACCACCACCAGGCTAAAATAATAATCTTTTTCAAACATCAGAGACTCTGAGGCCTCTCTCTTAGGACGTCGCTATCTTTCTGCCTCTGGAACTTTGTGCATCTATTTCTGCCCACAGATCTTTTCAAAACCTTCTCATCCAAGGTTCAGAATCTTCAGGAAGACTTCCAAGCTAAAGTCTGTCCATCGCCTCCCCCACCACCATCATAGCAAACTCTTAGCAAACAGGTCTCAAGAGCCCAGTTAAAAACTTCCCACAGGCTGTCCTCTGGAACCCTCCCAACACCCGCAGGCAGACGACACCATTGTGCTTTTAAAAGAAGCGGCCACTGAAGTTCGGGAAGGCCAGTAGCTTACAATGTTTTTCAGCCTATGAGGACAGAGGTTGCATTCAAGTGCAGACCTGTGAGAGCAAAGCTTGCTCTTAACCATTGTAACACACAACAGCCGAGAAGGTGGCCATGGTGACCTTCGACACCATCCCTAGCCACATACTCCCGATCCTTGTCCTGTAGGATCCTACCTAGGAAGCCAGGAGAGAAACTTTCTTTTGTTGTTTTTTGTTTTTGTTTCATCATCATCATCATCATCATCATCATCATCATAATCATGTGTGGTATGTGTGTGCCTGAGTGTGGGCGCATGCATACCACGGCATGCGCGTGGAGATCCCAGGATAACTTTCAGGAGTCAGTTGTCTCCTGCTATCACGGGTTCTGGGGATGAATTCAGGTTGACAGGCTTGCACAGCAAGTATCTTGCCTGCTGAGGCATCCTTCTGACCATCATCGACTTTCAAACTTATTCACGGGCCTTTGAGGATCCCTCAGTTCCTTCAGGACACTCTTCTCAGGATACCCACAATTCTTTCCAGCATCATTTCTTCCTGCTTTCCAGGGCCCAACACAGAGAGCTGGTGTGTGTATGTGTGTGCATGTGTGTACATGCATGTGTGTATGCATGTGTGTGTATGCATGTGTGTGCATGTGTGTGCATGTGTGTGTGCATGAGTGTGTATGCATGTGTGTGCGTGTATGTGTGTGCATGTGTGTATGCATGCATGTGTATGCACGTGTGTATGCATGTGTGTATGCATGTGTGTGAATGGATGTTTGTGTGTGTGCATGTGCACTCGAGCATATGTAATGAGTGACTCCAATCCAGTGCAAATGGGTCCAGAAGAGGACCAGGAGCAGAGTGGCCCAGTGAGTACTGACTTGGTGACTTAAAGATCATGCTCCCCCTGCCCCACCCCAGGCTCCTTCATCCTTTTGAGTCTCTGTTTTCTCATCCTTGGAGGCAATGAAGCAACGAGAAACGGAAAGACAAGTAAATTCTGAAAGTAGCCGTGAGGTAGGGTGATGGTGATTCAAGTCCAGGTGTGGGGACGAGGGCTTTGGACCTGCCCCTTGCTCTGCCAAGTGTGCATGTTTACAGCCACAACCATCCCAGGGTCTCCTGAAACACAAGCCAACCCAAAAGGCCATTGAGTTGATTCCTTCAGAGAACAGTCTCACAGACCCCCTCCTGCCTCCACCCAGTTCAGCAGAGCAAGCTGACTACATTGTGTGCGCCTCAGGGGTTCCTCCATTTCTGCAGCTGGAATTTGTGAGAAAACTCCAGGCCTCTAATTGGAACCATTTGTCCTTCCAGCAAACAGCAGGTGGCTGGGCCAACTGAGAAAGGTGAGCATTGCCGCAGTATGTGTCCTCTGACCTGTTCATCCGACTTCTGGGAATCAGTCCTAAAGAAATAGCTCCAAATATGGGAAGACTTACGAGCAGATAAGGCTCCTTGCAGTATTTCTCCTGACAGCAGAGGAGAGGGCATCAAGGGGAAAGAGGGATGCCTGCTCTACCTGCCTGGCTGGGTGATGTCCCGGATGGGAGTGTCCAGGAAGCTCCATGGCAACCCAGGAGAGTTGAGGAAAGAGTTCAAGTTCAAAACTATGTATCCTGTGATGAGTTATGGAAGCCGCTCACATCAAATACCAGAACGAGCACGCCACAGCTCCAGCTGTGTCACGAGGGAGGCATTATGGGAAATCTTTGTTTCCATTTTCCCGATTTTCTGCAATGTGGTTCTGGTTAAAAGTATATTATAAATAAAGAAGCAATTAAAAGCAAAGAAGGAAACAGCTAGTTTTCAGACACACACACACACACACACACACACACACAGAGAGAGAGAGAGAGAGAGAGAGAGAGAGAGAGAGAGAGAGAGAGA
>NW_021620598.1:2316739-2413920 GCF_004785775.1 Grammomys surdaster
AGAGAGAGAGAGAGAGAGAGAGAGAGAGAGAGAGAGAGAGAGAGAGAGAGAGAATATATGAATACGAATTTCTGAGTTGGTGAAAAGCAGTTTCTATAGAATCACTGGCATGGTCTGCTTTAGATTTCTTTGTCTTTCTGCAGACAATGGAAACCCACCCTGGCTGATGCTAATAAGTAGAACATGTTTAGGGGAAAATACTCAGGAAAGAAAGACCTGGCTGTGTCTTCTTCCAGTCTCAGTCCATCTGTGTGTGCGTGTGTGCATGTGTGTGTATGTGCATGTATATGTGTATGTCTGTGTGTGTGTATGTGTGATTTGTATGTGTGTATATGTGTGTGTGAATGTATGTGTATCTGTCTGTGTGTTTGTATATGTGTATCTGTGTGTGTGCACTCATATGTATATGTCTCTGTGTGTGATTTGTATGTATGTGTCTTTGTGTATATGTGTGTGGTTTGTATGTGTGTATGTCTGTGCATGTATATGTGTGTGCATGTATGTGTGTATCTGTGCTTGTATGTGTGTGTATCTATGCATGTATGTGTGTATCTGTGCATGTATGTATATGTATCTGTGCATGTCTGTGTGTGTGTCTGTATGCATGCATGTGTGTGTGAATGTATATGTGTGTGACTGTGTGTGTGCCTGTATGATTTGTATGTATATGTCTGTGTATATGTGTGTGTGTGTCTTGTATATATGTATGTGTGCGTACATGTATGTGTATGTATGTGTGTATCTGTGCATGTATATGTATGTGTGCTTGTGTGTGTATTTGTGCATGTATATGTGTGTGTGTATCTGCGTGTATGTGTCTGTGTCTATACGTGTACATGTGTGTGTGTGGTGTGTGTGTGTGGTGTCACATGCAAGTAGAGTGGAGACCCACATCCCGTGTCTTCCTCAATCACTCTCCCTTTTATTTTGAGACAGGCCTTTCTCTATGAGCCTGGAGCCCATCAGTTGGCAGGACGGGCTCTGTAGCCCCAGTGGTCCTCCTGTCTTCACCTTCCCGTGCTAGGCTTGCAGAAGCCCACGCTGCACCCAGCTTTTCTGTGGGTGTTTGGGGTTCTCATTTCTGCCTGGCAGGTGCTTTACTGCCTGAGTCATCTCCCCAGCCTCAATACTTACATTAACAAAGGCAGTGTGTGCACGATCTTAACTTCTGCTTACATTCTTATTTTATTTTGAAAATAGTTTTTAACAACTGTGTTCCTGTTTGCAGATGTGACGTTTTACCATATTTTAAGTGGGTATATTGTATTGGTGTGGCTGTCCCTGTGTGACATATTCCTTACATTTCTTTTTGTGATTATGTTTTTATGACTGGTCTCATGGTGATAAATGTTTGCTCATACAACAAAGATGTATAAATCATACGGCTCTCCTTTATGTCAGCAACAATAAATTAGAAAACATGGGAAAATATTCCACTTAGAATGGCAGTCAATTACAAAATGCTTAGGACTAAAGTAGTAAGGATGGCGGTGTGAGCGCAGATCCACAGTTGGGTTTAGCATGCACAAGGCTCTGGTTTAATTCCTACTGCCACTGTGAGGATGGTGAGGATGGTGAGGATGGTGAGAATGGTGAGGATGGTGAGGATGGTGAGGATGGTGAGGATGGCGAGGATGGCGAGGATGGCGAGGATGGTGATCATGGTGATCATGGTGATCATGGTGATCATGGTGATGGTGATCATGGTGATGGTCTTTCTGCCATAAAGCTGGAGAACACTAAATTCTGTAATAAGCTCTGCTTATCCCTGCCCTATACCTCCTTGTTTGATAAAGAACACAAAGTCCAGGTAGCTAAGGGGAGGCAGGAAGAGACCCTGTGATATTCCCAGACACATACAAGAGGGTAACCATACAATGACAGCTATGTTAATGTTTCATCTGCTGCAACATGTCAAACACCTTCAATGCCTAAAATAATAACAAATAAATAAAAAGGACGTAAGATGTGACAGATGGGCATGCATGCCTGCACACACACACACACACACATATACACACACACACACACACATACACGCACACACACCTATATGGTAATATAAACACAAGCAAGGTAATTGTGAAAAAAAAAAACATGGTGGAATCACGTGTATTTCAGTCAAGTCTCCTTTAGCTACATGAACAGAAACCTGCTAGCAATTGGAGGGTTGGTTCATGGAAGGCTTTAGTAGGTAAAGAGTCCTGAATGATGCTGTATTGTGAATCTCACATGGGCATACCTGACACCCACTTCTAATTCTAACGGCCTGGGAATCAGGGAGTTTAAAGTTCCCATGTATTTATTTTTTATGTGTACATGAGTGCTTGAGTGCATGTACGTGCACCACATGGCTACAGAAGCCTGCAGAAGACGAGGTGTTGGACCCTCTGGAGCTGGAGTGACAAATGGCTCTGAGCTACTTTTGTGAGCTGCCAACTGAACTTGGGTCCCCTGAAAAAGCAGCGAATGCTCTTAACTACTGAGCCATCTCTCTGGTTCCAATCCCTGGGTCTTTGTAATGCAGTTATATTAGTAGTAGCAGTAGAATGATCAGAAATAGTTAGCTGGGATCAGGGGGACCGGAGATAAGGAGATTCACACAGTGAGAATACAGCTTCCAGGAACCAAGCCTGAGGTCAGAAGCATTGTAGTTCTTAGACCAGACGTCAAGGGCTAGGGACTATTTCTCAAAGGTGTCTACTGTATTCTATCCCTTGGTTGATCAGTAACCATGGAAAAGGGAACACACATCTTTTTCTCTGTATGTTCAAACAAGCCTCCAATTGCTAAGCTCAACCCAACTTTAGTGTTTTGATTAGAAATGGCTCCTGTGGACTCACGTGTTTAAATGTTTGGCCCATAGGCAGTCCCACTATTAGGAGGTGTGGCCTTGTTGGAGTAGGTGTGGCCATGTTTCAAGATGTATGTCACTGTGGGGGAGGGCTTTGAGGTCTCCTATGCTCAAGCTATGCCCAGTGTGACTCATAGTCTCTCTCTGCTACCTGTGGATCAAGATGTAGAACTCTCAACTCCTTCTCCAGCACAATGTCTGCCTGCATGCCGCCATGTTTCCAGCCATAACAATAATGGACTAAGCCTCTGAAACTGTAAGCCGGCCCCAATTAAATGTTTTTCTTTATAAGAGTTGCTTTGGTCATGGTGTCTCTTCACAGCAATAGGAACTTTAGACACCAACTGTCTCATTAACTGCCCTTGCTAAAGGCCACCAAGTATAGTGTAGCTATTTCATTGGTTCCTGTGACATTGGTGCTGGGTTGACTGTCCCCAGGCCTTGGCCATCCTTTTCTACTCTTTCTGTTTTGGTTTTTGTTGTTGTTGGTTTTTGAGATGGCTTTATGTGTGTATGTGTGTGTGTGTGTGTGTATGTACATACACATGGAGGCCTCAAGTTGACCCTTCCCCCTTCTTCATTACTGACTATAAATGAACAAATAACACCAACCTCTTGCGAATGCCTGAGAGTCTAAGTGTTTCCCCTTCCAAATTTTCTAAGCTAACCCCCAAACTAGGAGATTAGAGTAGAAAATTATTAACAACTGAATTGGCCTGCAAGGTCAGATGTCTGATAAGCTTTGCAAATAAGCAGGGTCTAAGACAAAACATAGAGATGAACCTGCACACAGTTTGTGGGTTTTTTTTTTTAAAAGTAAGTGACCGTAGGAAAGATAAGCTCTAGAGGACTTGTAAAATTGTACCTTCCCTAATATGCAAGAGAGGGAGGCAGGGTCATGTGTCAGGGTCAGGACTTCTATACTGTGCAGTCTCGGCACACCTGCTGTTCGAGGCTAATGCCTGACTTTATACATAATTTTCATAAAATAAAGTACTTGCCTTCTGTTACTCTGACTCTCAATACTCTTATGACATGAGTCTGGACCTGGAGGGGAGCTGGCTGGTCACTGAGTTCCAGAACTCCACATATCTCTGCTTCCTCAGGGTTTGGATGACAGAAGCAGAAGGCTGTGCTTGGCCTTTTCCATGGATGCAGAGGTTTTGAACTCAGATCTTCATGTTTGCACGGCAAGCACTTTATGAACTGAGTACTCCCCAGTCCTTCCCAGTCCCTCCTTATAAAGGAGACAACCTTCCTGCAACCATCTCTAAAGGCTTTGTCTCCTACACAATCACCTGAGGTCTAGGGCTAGGACATCAGCATGTGAATTTAGGGAGACACATTCCAGCCCTTTGCCCTAAACAATCACATGGTACTGTGCTGAATAAGCCCTATGGGAGGTGAGAACACAGGTCCAGCCCTGCCAGGGGTGCATGTGAACCCCAGTTTGTGAAGCTAGTGCCCACTTCAGGAATCCTGCCCCCCTCCCTGTGAGATCTAGGAGTCACCCTCCTCTTGGGCTGCTGTGTAAATGAAGTGGGACCAAAGGCCTGGCTTGTGTTTAGGCTGGACATATGGAATTCTCAGACAGATGTGTAAGATGGGTCGGGGAGGGAGCTAGGAGTGCAGAGAGCACTTTCCAGACCCTAATGCCTGTCCCAGGTTAAAGGTCACACCACTCTGGGTCATCCTTTCTGTGGAACCCCTTGACTCTGGCCACCATCCCATACTGAAGTCCTCTCCCTCTGTGTGTAACCGACACTCCCATACCTGTCTATTACTGTCTGCTCCTCTCTAGCCTGAGCTGTTCTCCTCTCTGAGGCTTCTTCTTCTGCCCCTGAACTTGCTCCACCTTGCCTGTGTCAGGGCCAGGGTTAGGATACCTACTCCAGGAAGCTTTCTCTGACTACTTTATGCAACCTCAGGCCCAGGGCCTGGGGTTGTCCTTGGATATGGAGAAGAACATGAAAACCGGGAGTATACTTGTGCAGGAAGCACATGAAAACCAGAAGTGTACTTGTGCAATACAATACACCAACACATTGAGAGAGTCCCTCCAGACCTTCTTACATTAAAAGAATGCACCTTTGAGCTTCCAATGGGAGGAGTGACAGGTATCAGGATGGGCTTTGAGGAGGGAACATCTGCTGGTGGCTTTCATATGTTGCACGCAGTGTGTCATTTGTTCTTTTCTGTAGTCCACTCAAGGCCTAGCCATTCTCTCTGCGTTTCTCACCTTGGACATAACAATGGCCAATGATCGTCCCACAAAGAAAAGGACTCCTAAAGAAAGAAGAGACTAAAGGGCATCGAAGAACAACATGTCCAGGGTGTGCTCTCAGGCTGCACGGTAGCAATGACCCTGAAGCAACGGGGGTAGGGGGTGGGGGTTGTGGTGGGCTGGGGTCTCTCAGTGCCTCATGTAAAGAGCAGAGGAGAATGCTAGTCCTAGCAGTGGGTGTAGTGTCAAACAGGGCTCCCACGGAAAGCTGAGGGTTTTTTTGAGCATTTGGTAGCACCAGTGTAGAGAAGGAGATTCTCTCTATTCACACCTCCAGGAGGACTTCTGAGCACAGCAGCAGAGGCAGACAGTTCCTGTCCTTGAGGAACCCATGGGCTAGTGGACGCAGAAGTCAACACGCTAACAGAGAAATAAAGACACACGAAGAGGACTGGAGTCCTGAAGTGGGGGAGGAGTGGGTGCAGGGCAGGGGACATCCAGGCTCAAATGTGGCCAGCATGGAAAACAGGAATGCTTCTTAGAGGTGAATCTTGGCTGAGGCATGAAGAACAGGAAGAAGCCAGCTGTTTAAATGTAAGGCCATGAAGCCTTTGAAGCTGGTTTTGGAACCAGACAGAAGCCAATAGTTATAGCCAATAGAAATCAACTGTACAGGCAGCTCCCTGACTAGGAAGGGCTTCTGTCTGCTGCTGCTGCTGCCCAGACGCAAAAAGCAAGGGCTTAGGTGCTCTGGGAGCTATGCAAAGGCCATGGGGCTGAGGAGGGGTGTGAGGGACGTGAGGCTGAGATGGGCCCTCGAGGGGTGAACACAGAGGTCAGGGCAGCCTCTGCTTTCAGAAAGCCATGAGAGAGGGAACACCGCTTCATGTACAGAAATCACAGCTGGGCTCCAGAGGCTGGTGGCTTCCAGCCATTTGTATTCTAACGTGGGGGAAGGGGGCAGGGACAGGGCAGCCTTACAAGCGCCAGCTATGATCTCTCAAACAGATGAAGAGCTGTTTGTTATCAGGAAAGCCATCTGTTAATCTGGCTCTGGAGATGAGGCAAAGCTGGACTGTCACACAGGCCATAATGAATGACTTCCTGCTGGTAATGGATTGTACGATTGTGTGGGTATGTGTCATCATGCCTAGAACCCAGGGTCAGAGGTTTCTGCTCTCTCTCTCTCTCTCTCTCTCTCTCTCTCTCTCTCTCTCTCTCTCTTCCCCCCCACCCCCCACAGGAAACCTCTCTCTGAAGATCAGCTTGTTTCCTTTCTCGTTTTGAAGGCAGGGTTTCTCTGAGTAGCTTTGGCTGTCTTGGAACTCACTCCGTAGACCAGGCTGGCCTCGATTCACAGATCCAAGTGCTGGAATCAAAGACATGTGCCACCCCTGGCCACCTTAGCCTCATTTTCTTAATTCTTAATTTTTTTTGAAGTATAATCCAACATGTAAGTCCTAAAGTTTCATTGACTCTTACATAAATACTTGTGTCTCCCGGCAACACGAAGTCCTCCTTTGGGCTAAAAACAAGAACCACAGAAGCCACCACAATTTGATTTTTTTTTCTTTTGGTTGCCAAGAAACCCAGGGTCAAGTTGAGGTGCAATAATTATATCTCTCTAGATTCCTGGTATAATTGTTAGTTCAATTCAATTGTGCATACCACAAGTAGGCTATTGATGGCCACTGCATTTTTCTTCTAGATTTTTGCTGTTATAAATAATTCTTCCATTGCAATAACCCAGTAAAAGGAAGAAAGAGATACAAACGACACAGGGAAAACCAAACGGCTCATAACACAGGAGAGATGTTTGGTGCTTTGTGGGAATGGAAATCAGACTGGTTTTTGTTGTTGTTTTGTTTTTGCTGGTGAGAACAGCCTTCGTGAAGAAACGTTAGCCTATGCTGGCTGGGAGGTGGAGAGACTCCACGTTTGGGTCCTGTTCCTTGAATGTGGATTCAGTTTCCCCGGCACCCATGCCAGGACCTGCAGAGACAGCCCAGCCTGGAGCACAGAAGTCACACTGCTACAGTTTCTAATCCTACAGAATCTGAATACCACACAACAGGAGACTGACCACTAGTTATACCCATAACATTCACACAGTGGGCTCTCTATGTCTTACCAAGACACGGACACGTTTCTGCCCTGGTGTTTGGTAGGGAATGGATGCCAAGATATGGAATGGAACTGGGGCTAGGTGTCAGAGGACATGGAGTCCAGTCCCAGTGGTGCCATTATCCAGGCCAGAGACACCCAGTCAGAGACTCACTTAAGAGTCTCCAGCTGTAACACAAAGCTGCTCCCTGACTCTCCCACGCTCCAGGGGGCTGAGGTCAAGGGCCAGCACTTTCTCTTCATACACTCAGAGAACATGGAGCTTGGCATGCTGGTCTAAATGGCAGGAGTCACTCTCCAGTGACAGCGGGTGCTGGGGGGGGGGGCAGTACGATGGATGAGGGCGTGACCGCCATGGTAAACCATCATCCTGTTCAAGGAGACATAGGCGAGAAGATGGTTTAAGGGAAAGGAGACTGCACAGAGCACTCTGCAATGGCAACCTTTGGCCACAGAGATCAGTCTCAAGGGTGGTGTTGGTCCAGGGCTGCACAGGCTATTGTTGAAGGCATCCTCACCAATGTATTTTCTGGGTGAGGCTGGGATGGCTTCTGTGCTGGATTGAGGTTTTGGCAGGGTGTCCTGGGGTAGATAGTTCATGTTACTGGGCAATCATGTGTGAGAGCCCCTCCCTCATTCACACCCTCCTGCTGAAGGACAGTGTTTATTAGGGTCTGACATCAGTGACTCCATGTGGATACATAGCTTCTCTTTCTTCTTTCTCTTCTTCCTCTCCTTTCGTTTCCTCCTCTTTCTTCTTTTTCTTCTTTTCTTCTCTTATCTTCATATTTCACTTGCTCCTTGTTCTCCTCCTGCCCACCCCCCAGTTGTTTTTTTTTTTGTTTTTTTTTTTTTTTTTTTAGTTAGGGCCTCACTATGTCACCCAAACTAGGCTCACACTCACCGTCCTCTGCCTCCCAAATGCTGTGGTCACATGTGTGCACCATCTTTCAGGCTGCTTGCTGTGGACCAACCCTGAGGTATGGATGGATAACAGGGTAACTTAGGCTTTGCATTTTGTGTGGGAACGCCTGGGGCTTCGGGTAGGTAGCCCCCTCTCAGCATCTGCCATAAGCTCCAGCCTTCAGTCTCTCCAGCGACATCAGAGAACTGGGGTCTACCTAGAGTGGACTGAGGGACCCAAGGTCACCTAGGATCTGGGATCTGAAGTTCCCCCGCTGATCCAGATCGTTTTGCAAACAGTGACACTGAGTCTGGGGCCAGACTGGAGTGAGACCACGGAGAGGGGGTTGGGACTAACAGGATGCTGCTGTGCTTCGAGGGTCTGCTGCTCACACGCTGTCGCATGGCTGGCAGCAAGTGAGCCACAGTATGCTTGGTAACCACAGATTCTTTTGTATCATTTTTGGATCCTTTACTTCTCAACTGATCAAAGTCCTACCACATTTGACAGATGAGGACAGATAGGTGAGTGACTCACAGTGGGTCACAGAGCTGGAAGTGGTCCAGCCCGGATTGGACCTGGGGCCTGTGGTCTCAGAGTTAGCCATTCCCCTCATTCTTGGTCTCCATCTCTAGCCCATCCTGGGGATTTCGAGATGGTTCCTGTTTCCCTGACATCTGATGACTGCTTTCCCAAGCCTCTAGGCGTGTGACAAGAAGATGGGGAAAAGCCGTGGGGGACAGGCTTGGGACAAGTACCTCAAAGATGGGGGAGATGAGGGTGGGATGACTGGCAGAGCCTGGGAAGGGCTGAGCACAGACTTGGGGTTCCTGACTCCCCTCAGCCACCTTCTCTTAGTTCTCCAAACTCTGCATCAATAATCAAATTCAAAAGGAAGTACTAACAAGTCTCCAATCTGCTCACAGCCCAGAGATCCTTCCTCTCAGGCACCTGCACATGCTGGAGTCTCCTGAACCATGTCCAGGCAAAACACCCCACCATCCTCTCTGGTGGCAAAGCTTGTGAGCCTTTGCAGAGGCTGTTTCCTCTGCCCTCCCTCCCTCTCTCCCTCTCTCCCTTCCTCCCTCTCTCCCTTCTTCCCTCCCTCCCTCCCTCCTTCCCTTTCCCTTTTCTTTCTCACACAACCTACTCATTCTTGTACTCACTGTGTAGCTGAGGAGATGGCCATAAACTTCTGATCCTCATGCTCACACCTTCTGACTGCTGGAATTACAGGTTTTGCCCAGATACTTGCTTTACGTACTGTTGGGGATCCAACCCAGGGCTCTGTACAAGCTTGGCAAGCATTCTACAAGCTGGATTGCACTTGAGCCTTGCCTCACTTCTGGGAGGCCTCCTGAACTGAACTCAGGGAACTGCACTCAACCAGCAGGCTCTTCCTCCAGCCTCCCTGGTCTCTCTGCAAACCTCTGGCCATTAGGCATCTTTCGAAATGAGGTTTCATTCAAAGACAGCTGGACGCAGTGGTGCCCCCCTGTAGATGGAACTACTTAGGAGGCTGATCAAGGAGGGTCACCAGAGCCCAGGAGCTCAAGGCTAGCCTGGGCCACAGAGCATGATGCCCCTTTCTCGAAATAAAACAGAAAGGCATATTTCATAAATGAACAGCCTGATAAATTTTCACACACTGACTATATTAAGGGAACCACTCCTCAGCTGCTGCCTCTAGACACGACTCCTTCCGGGAGCACCCGGCTCCTAACTTCTAACCTTTCTCTGTCCTTTCTACAAGGAGACCTACAGTCAAAGTTCGTCTGTGGTAGGTCCCACTCTGCACCCTCAGAGTTTAAGGTCCTAGTGTGTGACTACTCCCCTGAGTATTCATTCACTGTGGATGATGTTGGGTGGCTCCCACTGGACATTATGGACAGTTTATCTAGCCCCAGTCTGTTTGCAGATAGGCACATTTATTCCAGCGAAGCCTAATCCCCGTGATTGGATTGCTGGTCCCACACAATCAGCTAAATGGTGTATTTCGGTCCTCCACATTTACCTGTACTGGGTTTGTTTTTATTTTAATCTTGTCGTTTGTTTTTCCAGACAGCGTTTGTCTGTGTAGCCCCGGCTGTCCTGGAACTTGATCTGTAGAACTGGCTGAGGAGATTTCCCTGCCTCTGCCTTTGGAGTGGTGGGATTAAAGGCACTTGTCATCACATCCGGCTGAAAGTCTAATTATTTTGCATTGATTTTATTTATCTTACATGAGTGCTGGAAATTTGAACACAGGCCCTCGTGTCTTCACAGCAAGCGTCTTATCCACTGAGCCATCTTCCCAGCGTTCCTTTCTTTCTTTCCTTTCTTTCTTCCTAATAAATCGGAGAGTTCTCTAAACTGTTTGGCGGCTGCCATGCATGCTACACAAACAGGCTTCTGCTGGTCTAACCTAGGGCTGCCTGGTATCCTGATTTGTCTGGTCAGACACTTTTCCTGTGACCTTCAGTAGGTGGGTGGCACCTCTGCTTTGCGCTCTGCGTGCATCCCGGCAGGAGAGTCTGGGTGGCGGCGTGCTCCAGCTGCGCAGTGCCGGAGGGAGGGTCCCCGCGGGCCCCGCCCCCGCCGCGCCTCCTCCGGGCGGGATAATTGAACACGGCGCGCAGGAGCCTCGCGTTGGCTGCCCAGGCCCGGCTAGAGCGTGTAGCCGCTGCCCGCCGTGCCTTTGTCCGCCGCCCGAGCCCGCCAGCCCCATGGAGCGCCCCGCGCCGTCGCGCCTCGTCCCGCTGCCGCTGCTGCTGCTCGGTAGCCTTTCGCTGCTGGCGGCCCGAGGTAGGGGCGCCCCGGGCCCACGGCCCCGCACTAGGTCCCCACTCGAGCCCCGCGCTCCCTGGAAGTTTGCAGCCCTCGATGCTCCGGAGCGAGCGCCGCACCCAGGGGGGGTCATCGCATGGTCCCCAGAACTGCGTGGAATCCAGGCCCACGACCTCCCCTCCCCAACCATACTTCCGGCTCGGCCCCAGTCCCCTCCTCGATAGGGAGATTTGCTTTAAATCTTTTACCTTCCAAACGGATCCTCTTGCGGGTTCACGAAGCCACATCCTATGCTGGTGAAGGCAGCTCGAAGACCGCCCGCTGGGCCTTGGGGGTGGGAAGTACTCTGTACTGGAAGAAGTAGCTTTAGTGTTACTTTTAAATCGCCTCCAGCCCCTACCCTCGGGTGCGGGGGTGGGGTGGGGCTGGAGGAACTGCTGCACCCATTTTGCTCCTGAACAAACTGAGATAGGAAGACAAGAGCTGTAAGTTGTTCAGAGGTGGGGGCAGGAAGAAGAGAGAAAATAGAGGAACATCCCAGAGGTTTGGAAGTTAGCCACCTCTTCCCTGCTGGGCCACCAGAGTAGCAGATTGGTGGCCCAGAACCACTTCCCCAGTACAGGAAACTTAGAATGGAATGGTACCCACCTAGACTGTGCTTCTCTCAGTCCAAAAGCTCCAAGGCCTGGCGGCAAGCACTTCACCTGTATATCAGAGAAACTGTGGGGTTGTAAATCTATGACCTTTAACCTCTGAGAGCCAAGCTTGCCCTCCCGGAGTCTTTGTTTCTTCAGGAAGCCTAGATCCACACCACTTTCGTGGTCTCTTATTCTTTATCCCTGGGTTAGCTTAGTTTCTTTTCAATTCTCCGACCCTTCTGGTCAGAAGGCCACAGGTTGTAGATAACTGCTCAGAGGGTGTGGGAGAAGGGGCTGACTGGTCCTGAATCCTGGAGCTCTGGCTGTTCTGGGCACTGGCTGCAGCCTTGGCACATCTTGGATCACATCTCAGTGTAGGAGACAGGGTGGGTAGGCTCATAGGCCTCTGTTCTCGCCAAGAGCTTTGCAGTCCCTCAGAGTTCAGGGAGGCTTCTTGGAGCAGATTGTGCTTGGACCAGAGACGGTGAGGTAGGTCTGTGGGCCAAAGAAGGCATCTGAGTCCCTGCCAGGGAGAGTGAAATCCAGAGAGGACTTTTAACAAGGAAGGAGGCAGACTGTCACAAATGGCAGGGACCTCTGATAGCCCTGTACTGCTGCAGAGAGGAGACAGGTGGAGCAATGTGGTACTCACAGTTGTGTGTGAACACTCACACACTTGCTAACCTGGAGCTGCTCAGGTCTGCAAGCATCATTGGTCATAGAAAAGCTTTTAACCTGAATCCAGCCAGTATAGAACATCCCAGGACCCAGCGTCTTACAGAGGGAGCTGTCTTGGGTTTGGTTAGTTCAGTTTGGTGCGGTCTTAGGAAAGGGTTTGAAGCAGTTTGGCTCCTTCCTGCAGAAGGACTTCCTGCTTGTAGTCCTGTAAGGCCAAGAGACCCTGACCTCAGGCTCCAGAGAGCCATGGGGTGGGCAAGAAAGCTGATGTCTTAAAAGGAAGCCTGTCAGGCAGAGTACCCTGTTGCCAATCAGCTGCCATTCACTTGGTCACCCATGGGCTATGTGGCCACCTATATGCAGAAGAGCCCTGATTTTTCTTGCTAAGGGATAGAGTCAGCCCCTGACAGTGACTGTCCCGTGACTGTCCTGTTGGGATTGGCTGCCCCAGGACCAGCTGAGGGTGTGGGGAGGGGGAGGGGTTGGGGAGAAACAGTTGTGTTTTCTCCAAGGCTTTCTTGGCCTCTGGCTCCAGCTTGCAGTTTCCGACTGATTAAAAGAAAGTCCTGTTGGGAGGGAGAACAAAGGCCCTGAGCCCTTGGCAGAAACATGTGGCTGTGAGCTGAGCTCCTGGAAGTTTCCCAGTCGGGAGGTGGAGACTGGAGGCAGGAAGATGGGGCTGGGGGTTGGGAGAACCCTGGGGGCAGCACTGAGATCTCCAGGGCTTAAAGTTACTAACTCTGAGTTGCAGTTTTTGTGTTGGTGTGTCTGTGCCCAGCCCCCTTCCCACACCCCCCTCAATCGTACTGTGCAGGGCAAAGGGGAACCCAGGCCCCCCAACCCCCATTTATCAGATTACTGAGGTACCTATTGCTTAGGAAAACAGTTTTCCTATCTAGAGGACAATCCAGTGGAATGGCTGGGTGGTTCCCTGTTTATAAAACACACTAACAGATTCCCATTTGTTAGGTCACCTTAAGAGTTAAGGAAGAGAGAGCTAAGCAGCAGGAGAACTGTCTTGGGCCATTCTCGTTCATGCTTTGGAAGTTCTGCTAATATGGAACTTCAGACTCTTCCTGAAGGAGCTCCTGACGGCAGCCCTCACAGCTAGCCCTGGTGGTGAAGGTCATGCAGAAGCATCCACTAAACAGCTGCCGAGGGACAGCACAGCGCCAGACGCTGAGGTTACCCGGATGTGGCAAGGGATGAGACAGATTCAGCCCTTTCCCTTCATGTGGTTCGTAGCTTCCAGGAGATCCAGATAAATGAGCCGAGTCCTAACGGCTGAGTCAGGGGAGACTTTCTGGAGGAGGCAGTGTGCACCCATGGTCTGCGGAAGAGAATTTCTCTCATCGTTTTCTGGGAGGAAAGTGTGCATTCCTGGCAGGAGAGTGCCTGAGCAAAGTCCTGTTGGCAAAAGAAAACTTGAGCGTCTTAGTCATTTTTCAATTACCGTGAAAAAATACTATAACCAAGGCAAATTATAAAAGAAAGCATTTAATTTGGGGATCAAGGTTTCAGAGAGTTAGAATCCATGGTCATGGTGTGGGGTATGGCAGCAGGCAGGCATGGTTTTGGAGGTGTAGCTGAGAGCTTGTATTTAATCCAGTGTGGGGGAGAGAGAGAGGGAGGGAGGGAAGGAGAGAGAGAGAGAGAGAGAGAGAGAGAGAGAGAGAGAGAGAGAGAGAGAACGCTAGCTAACTGGGAATGGTGTGGACTTTAAAAACTTCCAGTGACCCACCTCCAACAAGGCCACACTTCCTAATCCTTTCGGAAACCGTCCCACCAACTGGGGACCAAGTATTCAAATATATGAGTCTATGGGGGCCACTCTCATTCAAACCACCACAACGAGATACCCAGGAACATATAGGGGTTCTTTCCTACCCTTGTGCCTGGGGAAGCCTCCTGCTTGCAACTCCCTGAAGGTTCAGTAACCCAAGCAAAAGGCATAATGGACAGGCAGCTTTACAGATAACGGTTTAGGTAACAGTCCTCAAAAGGCACATGAGATTCTGCCAATGCACTTTTTTTTAGATTTGTTTACTTTTAAGTTTGATCTGTATGAGAAGTTTGCCTTCATGTATGTGCACCATGTGTGTGCAGTTCCTGGGGATACCAGAAGAGGGCATCAGATCCTCCTGGTACTGGAGTTCCAGACAGTTGTGAGCTGCCATATGGATTCTGGGAACTGAACTCACATCCTGGGCAAGAGCACCCAATGCTTTTATCTTCTAAGTCATCTTTCCAGCCTCCACCATCCCCACCCCAGTGCATTCTATCCAACAAAAGACTTTCCTTTTGTGAAATATCTCAGTGTAGCAATTTGATTAACAGCTGCTTTGACATAGTGGCCTGTGGGTCCAATTTCTTTGAAATGATCTCAGCTATGGCTGTGTAACAAAATAGGGTGGGAGGAGAGGAACTTTTTCAAAATGCAGGTGAAGCATCTGCCCACTCAGGGCAAGCAGGAAAGCTGTTTCCTAAGGTGGACAGACCTCACCTCCTTCCACTCCAGGCTGGTCCTGAGTAAGGCCGGGTCAGCGATGGAGCTGGTGTGTGTCACTCCAGCGGTCTGTATGTTCCAAGGGGTGTATGCAGGGGACCCTCACCCCCAAAGAGGGTAGGAGGCAGCTAGACTTTCTTCTGAATGTGGCTCAAGATGGTGGGTAACCACAAGCCTTTATTTCTCAATGTCAGTCAACTTCACTCTGGTTAATGCTGTTCTGGGCCATCAGGCTAACGGAAGTGATTCCCATTCAAGAGCCGACAGCCCTGTGTGGTATGTGGTCCAGTATTTTTCCTGGGTCTTCCTTTCCTTTCTGACTTTTCACCTACTGGAGTTAAGATTGACTGAGTTTTGCTACATGTGTGAAGTCTTGCCTTTCCTTTTGGCTAAAAATTCTCTTGGGAGAATCCATCACTAAGAGTCAGTACTGCCTGTAGTCTGGCTGAGAGTGGCTGTGGGGCACTACTATCCCTTGACAGCGTGCATTCGAGACACTAGCCCTGGACCCTGCTTCACCTATGGGGCCTTGTTGCATGCCAGATGCCTCCTCACAGAGGACTCTGTCATTGTCCCCATTGTACAGGAGGACAGGATCCCAGGCTGAACATTTCAGTCCTAACAAGGACACTCGGTGGTATCATCTCTTGCCAGTTAACTCTCGTTTTTCTTAATTCCACCATTAACGAGGGATACGACTTCCCCCCGGGGCTTTTATAGTGGATCTGGGAACTTTGGAAGCTGAGCTGGGGTGAGGTCCAGTCAACCTTTGCCCTTTCTGCCTGAATCTCTTCCGGCCCATATAGCATTGCCAGGGTCTCCTGAGATATTTGCTTATTCGATGCTATCAAGTGGTGGCTGTCATTGCAGAGCTTTGAGACAAAGCACAGAGTGAAGCACAGCCCGGCCCCACCCTCCAGGTGTTAAGTTCATGTATAATCATTTGTGCTAAGTGCTGGGAATGTAAGAGAACAAAGAGCCTGTGCGAGACAGGAAACAGTTCTCTGTGAGCCTGCGTGTTCAAGCGAGTTGAGGGTGGTTAAGGAGTCCCTGAAGGAAGGACTGTTGGCAGGAGCACACTGGCCCAGGACCACCCGGCTGCAACTTCTAAAGGCCAGGTGTGAGGACACATGACATGTGGCTGGAGAGGTGAAGGAAACGGAGGGGGAGATGGGTCCTGGAAGCTTAGGAGACCCTCAGGGTAGGGTAGGATGCTACAGAGGGGTCAGCGTTGAGGATGGCTAAGTGTGTGCTAGCTAGAATTGGCACACAAGATAGCTCTGCCTGAGCTGGGTCTGCTCCAGGGAGCTTCAAGGCGACGATAATTCACCTTCCTAGCTGTGTACTGCGCATGCTCCTTGTCTTCCACTGCCTCCTCCTGGCTGCCTGCCTCTCTGTACCTCAGACCCTTGTGCTGTCTGTGACAGGTGCTGGGCATGCCTATTCCATGCGGTTGGCTTTCTTGTGAGGGTCTGCAGTTTTGGCTTTTTTAATCCTGTCCCCAAGTCCCTGTAGGGTCCCCTCATTCTGCTGTAGCTTTAGAGAAGGCAGTGGCTGAGGCAGTGGACAGGATCCTTGCAAGGTGTGAGCTTTGGAGGCTCCAGGGAGCAGGCCCAGGATTCTACCCATTACGGAACACCGGGTGTGTCAGCATTCTCAGAGGGTTTGAGCTTGTTCAGAACCCCATGGCAGGGGTGTGTGTGGGGGGGGGGTTTAGGGTGGGGTGGGTGGTGGGAGAGGGTCACTGGAGGCTAGCCTCACTATTGGTCTTTCCTCAAGCCCTACCTACTCTGTAGAACTAGAGGACATTTAATGTCCTGAATTTTAGAAGGACAGTCTCAGAAGAAAAAAATTTTTTTGGAAAGATGGCTCTTTGGGAAGCGCCTTTGCTTTCCCTACGAATCTAGCAGCCTAGGGCCCACACATGGACAGGCAGAGGTGGGGACAGGCAAATCCTCCATACAGCATACAGTTGGGGAAATTGAGACCCAGACCTCCTCCAGTGGGAAAACCCTCCATGCTGGGGTGCAGCCAAAGCTGGACTTTTATCTTTCCACAATGACACACTAGGAAACCTTGAACATTAATTAGATCCTGGTGGCCCCTAGGCAACCGGGAAACATAAGCAGGGAAGGGCTCTATAACATTCATGGCTACCAGGCTGACATTCTGGAAGCCGCTACCTGAAGAGTGGTACCAAACCCCTATAATCCCAAGCCCGTGTCTGTACTGTCACGGGAGGACCTAGTGACCTTGATGTTACACATCGAGGGTGGGGTCTGGTGTTTCTCTCTAAGCTATGACTGTGTCTGTGTTCAGAACGTATGTATTGTGCTGTTGATACCTGTCAGCTTTATGCTTTTACTTACTTACTTATGGGTATATGCTTATGTCCATGTATGTGGAGGCCAGAGGTTAACCTCCAGTGTTGTTCCTTAGGAGCTGTCTGTCTTGCTTTTTTAATGTAATTAAATTTTTATTTGTGTGTGTGTGTGTTTGTGTGTGTGTGTCTTGTATATGTGCCCTCAAAGGCCAAAAGAAAATGTGGGATCCTCTGGAACTGGAGTTACCTGGGTTCTGGGAAGTGAACTCAGGTCTCCTGGAAGAGCAGCGAGTACTCTTCACTGTCGGGTCATCTCTAAAGCCCTGCCTCCAGTCCTGCTTGCTTTTGAGATGATGCCTTTCACTGGGCCCTGAGGTTCACCATTGTTAAGCTAGGCTAGCTAGCAAGTCCCAGTAATCCTTCTGCCTCTGCCTCCCCAGTACCGGGATTACAAATGCATGGCGCCTTGTTTAGCCTCTTATGTGAGTTCTGGGCCTCAAGCTCAGGTCCATTCACTTACATGGAAAGCAAGTGACTGACTAAGCCGTCTCCCAGCTCCTTGGAAGTGTTAACTCACCTGGAGGAAAGTTACCCTGATGCCCTCTGCCTGACTGCCACAGTAGTCCTGTGGGCCGGTGGCATTTTCTAGAAGAGGGTGGGTAGGTGCTGGGGACGATGCAGCTCCTATAGACTAAACTGCCCTGTGCGTTGGAGTTTGTGGATTCCGTTTGATCCTGTAGTCCTGCCCCCAGGATTACCTCCTTCACCCCCCGTTTCTGCACATCAGGCTGTGGAACTGACATCCCTGAGGCTGGAGAGATAGGGCAGCTTGTTTGAAGCTGAGCCGTGTTTGGTGACCTTGTTTGGTGACATCTCTGTGTGCTGCTCAAGCTGGTCCCCATCTCCTGGATAGTTACAGGCTGTTGTATGTCACCTGAGTGTTTGGAATCAAACCCCGGGCCTCTGCAAGAGCAGCAAATGCTCTTAGTGCCTGAGCCATCTCTCCAGGACCACGGAGGATTGCTCTTTTTGCTTGTTTGTTTGTTTGTTTGTTTCAGACAGGGCTTTTCTGTGTAGTCCTGGCTGTCCCAGAACTCTCTCATTCTCTCTGTAGACCAGGCTGGCCTCAAATTCACAGAGATCCACTTGCCTCATCCCACCCCTACACCCCCCCACCCCCCACCCCCCCCCATCTCCCATGCTGGGATTAAAGGTGTGCACCACTGCCCCTGGTAGAGGATGCATAGCAGATAGTTACATTATGATTCATAACAGTAGCAAATTACAGTTATCAAGTAGCAACTTAGTAATTTTATGGTTGGGAGATAACCACAGCCTGTGGAACTGTTGAAGGGTCTCGGCATTAGGCAGGTTGCTTGCCTGTGGATTATTTGACTGAAGGTCAGCCATATTGGGCAAGAGTTCATTCTTGGTTTAAGCTGTTCATCGCTTGAGGATCTTGTCACACAGTCAGATGACAGAGTTAGAAGTTAAAACTAGTTGATAGGTGGTATTTCTGCACAGAAGCAACCATGACTGAAGTGAGAGCAGGCTCCGGACTGGCTGCTGCTCCGTGAAGGGACCTCGAAGCTCACGAGTGGGTCAGTTAATTGACAGACTTTGAAGCTGCGGCTGTAGGCTGGCTGCATAGAAGCAGCAGTGGTGGTGGCCTGGAAGCAGAATAGAAAGACAGAGCTTGTGGAGACACCGGAAGGAGAGGAGCCCCTCACCCTGGAATCTGACTGAAGCCCTAGTCAGCTGAGAAGCAAGAATCCTAGCATGTGCAGTTAATATTCCTTTCACTTACAGATACTTTACATCAGTGATTCTCAACCTGTGGGTTCTAGCTCCTTTTGGAGTAGCAACTTAGTAATTTTATGGTTGGGGGTCACCACAACCTGAGGAGCTGTATTAAAGGGTCTCAACATTAAGAAGGTTGAGAACTACTGCTTTATATTAAAGTGGGCGAACCAGGCTTAAGGCCTCTGGGAAATATGGTGTTGGGTAAGGCCCCAGGTTGGGCTTGACACTCTTTACCACAGTAAGTGTGTTTACGGTATAGCTCTCCTACCTGTCCACATCCCCGTGGGCCAGACTTTTCTACTTTATATAAATAACAATTGTGATCCTGTCAGATAGCCTTCGGGAAATCTTTTAGGTTTCATAGTAAGCCTTTGAAGAGAGTAACTTCAAAATCTAAAAAAAAAAAAAAAAAAAAAAAAAATGATGTATCTGGCTTTCAGAAATCAATGCTCTCCCACTCTCCCTCAGGGAGCCCACACCCAGACTTGGATATGTTTTCTGTTCCAAGGCTCTCCTTAGAGAAGCCCAAACCCGAGTGCTTGGGTGTGTCCTATCTTTCTATCTGAGCACCTCTCCCCTTAATCCTCCTACTTAAGCCTGTTTTTATTGTTGTTTTTAAAATACTCTTACTAAACCTCAACTCTGGCCAGTCTTGAATTCTTTTCTGCATTGCATCAAAGCCACGATCAACCCAGGTTTGGTTTGAGTCGAGGTCCCTAAATGCTGTAGGCACCAGTGGGGAGCTATGCTTTCTGTCACCGTCTCCACCAAATGCTGACACTGTGATGAGCTCCGAGCCACTCTTCTCAGTGTGGAGGTCTGTGTGCAGGTTGGGATGCTCGTCCTTCACCTTTCTGTGACTGACCAGCTGTGGGCCAGATGTTGTGGTGTGGAACTCTCCATACCTGTGAAATGTGGACTTGGGTGGGGACTTTGCTCTGTAACTCATTGGTCGACACTGTGAGGTTGCTCTGGGTGCAATGTGAGTGAGCCGTGGGGGTGAAGGAGAGATAGGTACCTCTGTGGGCTTCAGGAAGTCGGTAGATTGTGTGTCTGGACAGTAGGACTCAGGATGCCAGTGTTCAAGGTGACTTGATCATTCCCCGTCCCCAGGTGAGTCTGCAGAAGCTGCTCCTGCATGAGGAGGAGGTCATGGTTGAGCAGGTGTGTCGGTCAGGCCCTCCTCACAGCTGGCTCTAAGCGAGCATGCCATGAAGCCACCCACCTGGACCACTCTGTGGGTTGGAAGAAACATTTATTTGGAAAAGCAAGTTCCCAGCTGTCTCACGGGGATAGAGAGCGGCATCGTGGTGGGAAAGCAAATGGATTTTATGTGATAGCAAGGTGGTGGTTTTTGAGTCGATACAGGCTGTTCAGATTAACTAGGAACTAGATGCCCTTGCCCGATGTAGCTGGCCTTTGGGGCTGATAAAGGAGGTAGCATTTTTTTCAAGATTCCTGAGGTATGCCGAGTGTGAGCTTCTGTTTACCCAGCAACAATCCTTCTGTTTACCCAGTCAGGGTCCTTCTGTTTAGGACCTTGTCACCAGCACCACCATTTTGGGGACCTGTTTTGGATCTAACACCTCCCCATGGCTACCTCAGAGACAAACCTGTGGGAATACATTCCCCAGGGAGGTGGGGTTTTTTTGTTTGTTGGTTTTTTGTTTTTTGGTTTTTGGTTTTGGTTTTTTTCAGACAGGGTTTCTGTGTAACCCTGGCTGTCCTGGAACTCATTCTGTAGACCAGGCTGTTGTTTGCTTTTTGTTTTCCACTTTTTCAAGTGATTTTATTCCATTACCTCGTGGTAGGAAGAATCAGCAGAAGGATTATCAGCACAAACACATAATAACCACACCTATGCAATAGGATGCATCAGCTGCCAGGCATGGAAACATCAAAACCAGAAAGATCTTGCACAGACACCCCCAACCCCGATAGGTCCTATCAGAGAACAGTGTCCCCTCCTCCACTCCCTCATTGCTTAAGTCTAGGTCACAATAGAGCAAAGCCACAAAACCAAAAACAGATAGCTACGTAGGCTGAGCCACTGGGCTTTAGCAAACCCAGAACTATTTGATATCCAGTTACAAATTACCATTGTCTCCTTTTCTAAGACACCGCTAGGAGGCCCGGGCTGGGAAAGCTGGGACGCGGGGCTTAGATGTGGCGCGTCGCTCAGGTCCAGGTTGTCCCAGCAAAGGCTCAGCACAAGGCAGCCAGCTGCTCAATTGACTGACGGACAGTCTTTGCAGGGTCTTTAAATTCTTTTTGCTTGTTGTTGCTCCCCTTTGCAATTTTGTTCTTGACTCTCTGTCCAGTTTCAAAACTTCACTGACAGTTAGTTCTTCCATCTGCTTCTTGACAGTAAGGAAGGCCAGGTGAGTGCTTTCTGTGCTCCTCTTTAGGGTTGACATCAGGTTCCCAGCCTTCCAATTTCTTAAAGCAGAAAAAACACTGCTCCAAGTCAGGCTTCTTCTCGGTAGGGCAGTGGATGAAGCCAGCCTCCACCATCTGCTCTGGGGTGCAGGAGCAGTCCTCCAGGAAGGGCCAGTTCTTGAAGGTGGAGATATGTGGTCCTTGAGGTACAACTGCCAGGTTGTGGGCAGCGTTGGAGCCCCCATGATAGTGCTGCCACAACCCCCGGCAAGACCACGGAGGTTTTTAAAAATAATTTGGGTTATTTTTATTCATTACCGCACAGTTTAACTGTTCCTATTTGGAATCTCACAACTCGGCATGCAAACCATCTCATTGTCTTTTCAGCTGCTCTTCTAGAACATTCTGAAGTGCCGTTGACCAAATGAATCTCCTCACGGTAGTCAGACCAGCACTGACTGAAAAAGACCAACGAGTTTACAGGCACAATGTTCAGTTCCTTTCCTAGTGAAAGAGAAGGCAAAAGGACTCATAATAATGATTCTGTTTTATATTATTTTGGGGCAGGCAGGACCTCACTATGGAGTCCGAGCTTAAGATCTGATTACCTCAGCTTCCCAAGCTGGACTTTATAGGAATTTCCTGAATAGTGGGATTAAAGGTATGTGCCACCACCATGCCTGGTGAAAACACTACATTTTTAAAAGATTTGTTTTTATTGAGGTGTATGACCCTTTTGCCTGTGTTTATGCATGTGTATCACATGAATGTAGTGGCCAAAGAGGTCAGAGGAGGCATCATGTCTTAGGGTTTTACTGCTATGAACAAACACCATGACCATGGCAAGTCTTAATAAGGACAACATTTAATTGGGGCTGGCTTACAGGTTCAGAGGTTCAGTCCATTATTATCAAGGCGGGAACATGGCAGCATACAGGCAGGCATGGTGCAGGAGGAGCTGAGAGTTCTACATCTTCATCTGAAGGCTGCTAGTGGAAGACTCACTTCCAGGCAGCTAGGATGAGGGTCTTAAGCCCACGATGCCCACAGTGACACACTAACTCCAACAAGGCCACACCTCCTAATAGAGCCACTTCCTGGGCCAAGTATATACAAACCATCACAAATCCCCTTGAACTAGAGTTACAGACAGATGTGAGCTGCCATGTTCATGCTAGAAACCAAACCTAGGTGCTCTGTGAAAGCGGTAACAGCTCTTAACTGCTGAGCCATTGATCTAGCCCCTAAACACTAGGTTTTTGGTTTTTTTTTTAATGAATGTTTTCATTGTGGTGAAATGTATATCACACTAAGCTCACCCTCTTAACTCTCAGGTATGTACCCTCCAGATCCCATAAGAGAACTCACTGCTGTGCAAACGTCTCTGCCACTTATCTCTAGAGTGTTCTCGTCTTCCCAGACAGAAGTTCCATACCTATTAAATCTTAATTCCCCACCCTACTCCCATCCCCAGGCCCCGGCAAGCACTTGTTCACTGTCTACAGTTTTTTTTTTTTTTTACATTTGTTAAAATGCATGTGGGGTGGGCGCAGCCTGTGCAACAGCACATGTGTGGAGGCCAGAGAACAACTTGTAGGAGTGGGTTCTATCCTTCTACTGTGAGAGTCTCAGGGATCAAACTCGAGTCTTCAGGTTTGGCAGCAGTCGCCTTTACCCCACTCATCTGCTAGCCTTGTGTGTGGATCTGACTTTTAGGGACCTGTGTTCCCTTGTCTTGAGTTCTCTCACTATGTTTCATTTTCATAAGGGGAGTATGGCTTGTTTATCTAAAAAAAGAAATGTGAACACAGTCATTGTGAACACAGCAATCTACCTTTCTAACTAAATGAGAGAATGTGTGTGTGTGTGTGTGTGTGTGTGTGTGTGTGTGTCCATGTCCCTGCCATGTGCGTTTGTGTGCTTCAGTCAGCCTGGCCCTGCCCTACAGAGCCTGTCTAGCATGGAACATACACATCATTAAAGACCCAAACTTCTGTAGAGGGCGCCTTTGTTAGCATCTTGGGCTGTGGTCCCGGGGATGTGTCCTCACTTCTCCAACCTCTCATCTTCCATAGCTCTGTCTTCTTTAATGGATAAGAGGTGACTAGTGCCCCGCACCCACCATTGGATAGTAAGACCCATCTCCAGGGATCAGAAGTGGCAGTCCTCTAGCTCTTTTCAAACTTCTAGCGAGTCTTGCCCTTTGCTGTGCTCAGCTCCAGCCTGGGAACCTTCCCTCTGGTCCCTGAGATGAACCAGGAAGAACCCTCCTTTTGAAAGGCAGAGCATTCTGCCCAAACAGCCTCTGTAGTTTAGGGGTGGTTGTGCCCAGTGGTTCCTCATTCTTTGGAATTAATGCTTCTTGAACCTCAGTGGGTATGTTGGCCAACACAGGTTCTATGTGTGTGGACAGCGAGGGGAGGGAGATGCGTCTCTGTCCATGACGTAGGTCCAGTGCCAGGAAGCAGGAACGTGTAGGGCCTTGGTGTCTGCCAAGTCCTGGGCAGAGCTGGCTACGTGCTGCTTTTGGTTGGTGAAACATAGCCTTGGTGGGAAGGGGGACACATTAGCATTGTCTTTGTTAGTGGACTCAACTCAGCTTCTGACTCCCTTTGAAGTCTGAAGGCCTTCCTTGCTATGACCCTTTGGTGGCTGAGCACTTGAGGTATCCGAAAGAGACTGGTGACTATGGGAACAGTTGGGGACAGATGTAGGAAAAACCCTGGTGGACTTCTGATAACTGCAGGGTGGTGGCCGCTTGACCAAGGTATGCCTATGCCTGCCTCCTCTACTGCCTGCATCAGCATCTCTAGCTGCTGCAAACCCTTCTAGATTGGCACGGGTCCTCACAGGCTCCTTTCCTGTTGGGCTGGAGCTCCCAGCACATCCTTAGATAACTCCACCTCGAGCTTGGCCAGTTAGTGCAGCTCCAGCTGTTGACACAGGCCCTGTTTGGCAATCCCTGTGGCCTCACTATTTAGCTACAGTGCTAGCTAGGCCTATAGAGTGGTGCTCGGGCATCAGTGTACCTAGCGGTGTACCTAGCGGGACTCAGAAAATGTTGCTGTCCCCAGCCTAGCTGCTGTCCTTCCTAGGCTGTAGCTGGAGCGATTAATTATCACTTAGAATAAGACTTCTGAATCCTCATGCTGTGCTCAAATGTTCTTCTGGGTCTGGATATTCCTTCCTGAAAGGTTAGAAGTAATGTATTCCTGGCAAGGCAAACAGGGCAGGAAGCGGTTACAGCTTCTCAGTTCTGCCATTAATTCCACTAATACTATATCCTGGGTTGAGATGCAGGTGTGGAGCTCAGAGCTTGAGGGGACAGGATCTAGGGACCAAGTGGGACCTTGTTTGCAAGGGCCTTCAACCCTGGCTTGTTTATTGCCGCAGGGATACTCCCTACCCCTCTGGCCATTGTCCAGCCTGGCTGTGGCCCCTGCCTGTCCTCTTCCTAGTATCTTAAGGGAGCATGCAGGCACTGTCCACTGACTTATGAGACATCTCAACTTCAAGGAGGGTGAGCTGACCCCTTGCAGCTTTAGGGGAGCCCCGAAAGCTTTCAGACAGCTCTGCAGCTATCAGGCCTGGGACACTGTGCTCAAGAACACTGGAGCCACATTCCAGGGACATTCCAAGTTTCCACATTGCCTGAAAGTTTTAACATCTGATTGTCTTGCTGAGTGCACAAGGTTCGGAGTGTCCAAGGGTCCCCTAACAGGCATCCTTTTAAAACACATTTGGGCTGGTGAAATGGCTTAGTGGTTAAGAGCACTGACTGTTCTTCCAGAGGTCATGAGTTCAAATCCCAGCAACCACATGGTGGCTCACAACCATCCGTAATGAGATCTGATGCCCTCATATGGGTGTCTGAAGACAGCTACAGTGTACTTACATATAATAAATAAATAAAAAAACCTTTGAGCAGGAGCGATCGGGGCCAGAAGGGAAGGGGAAAAACAAAAACAAAACAAAACATTAGACATCCTGGTGCAGCTCAGGACTCAGTTCCCACCCACCCACTTAGAGTGCAGCTGTGCTAATGGAATGTCGCACACAGGACTGGCAGAGGCTCCCCTCAGGTGACAGGAGGCTATTCCCCGTCCCCCACTCAGGTCCTCTAACAAGTTGCAGAGCCGCTGTTTGAACTTCATCAGCCTGCTCCACCTTCTCAGAGACTGTAGAGTTCTCACGAGCTCTGCTTTAACACAAATGAGCTATGGGCCAGAGGACTGAGGTGGCCATGCCAGGGTCACTCACGGAAAGTTCCAGCACTAGAGCCAGGGTTTGTTTGGCTCCAAAGCTGTGCCCTTCCCCCCAATCTTGATTTTGGTTTTTTATTGTTTGTGTGTTTGTTTTCCAAGGGGGTGGTTTGCTGTGTAACCCAGAACAATCTTCAATCCAGACTTGCAGTAACTCTCCTGCCTCAGCATTCTAGCTTATTATTTCAACTCTTTGCTTCCATGGTGGATTTGGTCAAAGTATAAGGGGACAAGGGACAGACTCACTGTCAGGATCTCTGTTTGGGAGAGTGTGTCAGGTAAATGGAACAGTAGGACCAATGAGATGAGCCCAGAGTGAAGGGTTCCAAGATGGGAGCCCAGGCCCCTAAGACTGAGCTGCGTGGGCCTGCAGGGGTCTGGGGCTGACAGGCAGTGTGAGGGAGAGGCTGGGTCTGGGGAAGAGCTTAAGGAGACAAGCTGAGAGCAGGAGTCTAATCACATCTGGTGAGGTTGTGTTAGTTCGTGTGTGTGTGTGTGTGTGTGTGTGTGTGTGTGGTGTGTTGTGTTTGGGGGGTTGGGGCTGCATGGGAGAGACTATGGGGACGCACCACACACTTATCCAGGGACTGAACCACAGCTGCCTCTTTGGAACAGTTGGGACCCTGTTTTGTGTGAATGCTTTTATGCTTGTTTGTTCTTAGATTTGTGTGTGTGTGTGTTTGTATGTATGTTTATATATGTGTATGTATGTATGCATTTGTGTGTGTGCACGTTTGTGTGTGTATGTGCATGTATGTTTGTGTATGTTTATATATGTGTGTATATTTTGTTTGTGTGTTTGTGTGTATATATATTTTGTATGTGTGTTTGTGTATGTGTATATGTGTATGTGTGTCTGTATATGTGTGTATGTTTGTGTATGCATGTATATGTGTATGCTTATATGTATGTATATGTATGTGCATATATGTATATGCGTTTGTGTGTATATGTGTATATATGTGTGTATGTTTGTATATGTGTGTATATATATATGCATGTGTGTGTGTGTGGTGTCCAATAGACAACCTTGAACTCCATCTTCAGAACGTCATTTGCCACCTTTGAGGTGGGGTTTCTCTTGGCCTGGAACTTGCTAAGTTATGGTGGCTGGCCAGCAAGCTCCCTCAGATCCACCTCTCTCCCTCTTCCCAGCACTGAGATTGAAAGTGCATGTCACCATGCCTGGCATTTTTACATGGGTTCAAACTCAGGGCGTTACACTTGTAAGGCAAGTATTTTACTGGCTGAGCGATCCTCGAAGTCGTCATAGGGTCTATTCTTTTTAAAGATTTATTTTTTATTTACAATTATGTTTATATGTGTCTGCCTGTGCGTGGGTATGTGCGCAAGAGTGTATGTGGAAGCCGGAATATCGGATTCCCCTACAAGGTGTGATCTCGGTGCTGGGAACTGAACTTGGGTCCGCTGAAAGAGCAGGACATGCTCTTCACTGCTGAGCGGTCTTTCCTACCCTCTCATGGTGTCCCTCTTCTTTAGAGACATTTTTTTATTTATATGTATGAGTATGTATGTGCAGGCATGTAAGTGCAAGTGTGTGAAGGCACACAGTTTCCAGAGTTACAGGTGGTTGTGAGCCACCAGATAAGGGTGCTGGGAACTGAACTTGGGTCTGCTGCAAGACCTTCAAGTGCTCTTAACCTCTGAGCCATCTCTCAAGCTCCCATGGTGTCTCTAAAAGCTGAGTTTTGTAAGGTCCTGACAGACAGTGGGCTGGCACTATTTCCTGTCCTGTAAGTCCTTTGGGCTAAAAGCAAATGTGTGGCACCGTAGGACACATTTCCCTCCCTGGGGTTTCATGGGGATCTTCTACCTGCCACTAGCAGAGGGGGCGCAACCTAGTGAGGCCGTAGACCTGGGCTGGGATGAGGGCGTAAGTTTCTGGCTCCGTCTTTTGCTGAGGGCTTGTGCTAGCTGCTTGGCAGGACAGCTGTTACTTCTGAGCCTGGCATTGTGCCAAGCCAGCATTGACCTCTCACCTCTTTTGTCGCCATTTCTACAAAAGACTGTTATGCCTAAGGGCAGGACTATCACCAGCCGTAGTTTCCCCAACTCTATGCTGAGGGCAGAAGCCCCGCCCATAGCTTGTTACAAACGGTAAATGAAAACCTGGATGTGAGCCCCGGAAGCTGGACCAGAGATGGAGGGTTGGCCGTGTTTTGAGACTTTTCTTTCAGCCTCCCCTCTGGAGGAGTCAGACCCTGGTCTTCCCATGAGTGCTAGGTCAGTGATGTCCCCACCATGCATCTGTCTGCAGAACTCGCCTTTGTTGTCTGGACCAGGAAAGCAGGGGCGTGGCCTGTATGCTCGACTCTCTGCACTGAGCTAGGTGCTCTCAGAGCTGGCCCAGGTCTTTGTGGAAGGAGTCGGGTAGACGCTTCCAGCTGAGAGTAGTTGGCATGCTCATTACTGGTTTACAAAGTGATTAAGCTTGTTCTGTGAGTGCTCCGTGCACTTCCAGACTTGGCTTGATGATATAGCTGGGGCTGCAAGAAGCAAGCATCCTGATGGCATGGCTGGGGGTCAGGGGCTGGGGTGGGGGGAGATACCCAGCAGGGTCACCCATTAACATGTTTTCTTCCCTGCACAGCAAATGCAGATGTCTCCATGGAGGCTTGCTGCTCAGAGGGAAATCAGATGGCTAACCAGCACAGGGACTGCTCACTGCCGTACACCTCAGAATCCAAGGAGTGCAGGTATGTGTGCTGTTACCACTGTTTGACGTCACATGCCCGTCTAGAGGCAAGTGGGAGAAGGGACAGTGTGTGCCGGGTGACTGAGATGGTGATGGGGGACCTCCCTCCCTTTGTCTGCTGCTTCCTCCTCTGTGCTTCTGAGCCCTGAGCACAGAGCTTGGCTCATTGCCCTGGGCTGCCCGGTGCTCACTGGGGGATCTGTTGTCTTCCCTGGCCTGAAAAGTAAAACCATCCAGATGTGCAGTCAGGTCTGCCACAGCTGTCTAACTCTGGGCAAGTCATCTCCCCAAGGAAAAGGAAGGTTTGTCGTAGAGCGTCAGCTGAGACCTTGTGACTTGAGGAGCCTGCCCACAAGACCCCAAGAACACAAACAGTTCATTCACACAGCTTCGGCATAACTTGGATTCTCTCTCTAGATTAAATCAGGATAAATCACAAAGTTTGGGGAGTGTTAAACCTTAGATTCTGCTAATAGATTATGTTGGTGATCATAAAGAGGTTATCAAATCTTTACAGTCATATGTGAAATGTGGGAAGAGCATCCAGGGCAGGAGCAGCCAGTGTGGATGGATGATCAGGGGCAGGCTGTGCCGGTTCTTAGGGCAGCAGCAAGGCATCCAGAGAGTCTGCACAGAGTGGAGCAGCAGGGCAGAGAGACACAGAGCCAGAGGGAGGTAGGGGTGAGGGTGCTCCCCATTGTTCCTGGTAGCGTGGCTACTTTAGAAAGTAACTGGAAGCAGGGTAAGAATCCGATGGAGATTCTAGGCATAAACAAGGTGGCAGTACATCTGTCCAGACTTGTCTTTAAAGAGGACCCTTTAAAGCAGAAAGCAGTTGACATGAGGAAGCAGAAGCTAAGAAACTTCAAACAAGCAGGCTGTTTGAAGGACTCTGAGATATGCAGGTGGCTTGGAACTGGGCAGTAGCCTGGGCTAGGGTCTGACTGCGGAAGTAAGTGGAGGCAGGGAGCCAAGCTGTCAGTACTGGGAGTAGGGTGGGAGTCAGAGGGGTGTCGGTGATGGTTTAGAGGTTCACTTTGTCTAGCTGGGCATATGAGAGGGAGGGATGCTGTTGGGAGAAGGCTGAGGAGAGGTGGAGAATCAGACTAGGTATCCTTAAACATCCAGAGACCCAAGTGAGCAGCTGTTGGTCCTGCTAGGAGTGTGGAGAGGCCGGCTAGAGAATCAGCAGTGTTGCTCAGAGCAGACCTCGGGTTTGAGGGGCCAACCCCAGCACCCTGGGGTCCCGTTCTAGGTTCCCAGTGAATCCTCTCCCTAAAGCCTCGTTAAGGCAACAACGCCCCACACCTCACCAGGTTCAGAGAGCGCTCAGAGGAAGAGGATTTGGGACAGGCAAGATTGAGTGACTCTAGACTGATTCTTTGGTTTTTCAAACTAGGTTCCCTGGAGCCTTTGCAGTTCTTGAGAACCCCTGGCTACCCTGAAGCAGAGGTGCATCAGGCAGCCTGCTCAGTCTCCTTTAGTGAAATACCTCTTGCCTGCAAATCTAATGAAGCAGGTTGAAATGGGTTAGGTTCCTCTTTCTGCCCTTGCTGGCTCTGCCTTTAGGTTACTTTGGTCTGGATGAGAGCCATATTTGACACCCTTCCGTCTGTGTGGTCTGCAGGGCTGGCTCTCTGGCCTCTGAGATGTCACAAAATGTGTTTGTGTCTGAGGCATAGACTCTGGCAGGTTCAGGTCCTACCTGAGCTCCTTTTTTCTGAAGAGCTTTTTGTAGCCAAGCCTGTAGGTGGCGGGAGGCTGGGGCTGGGCATCATGGTTGCTAGTGTCTTTCAGTCTGGTCCTTCAACAAGCTGTGTTGAAAGACTCTCTGAAACTTCCCCTCTGAGCCTGGAAAATGGAGCTGAGGCTGAGGAGAATAGAGCCGGGTGGAAGGAGGGGAGGGCGGAGCCTGGAGCCTGCAGCAGGCTGCTTTGATTATAAATAGGTGAGAACGTTCTATAACCAGGCTCAACTGTGTGCAGAGTTGGGGGACTCCTGGCTCCCATCCCGGACACCACTCTGCATTTCCTCTCTCTAACCAATCACCTGTTAAGTCCTACTGTGTGTCTCTCCCTGTGGGAGATGGGATGTGGGGGGATGTCCAGAGGACATCACCCCTCTCCTCTCCTTGAGCCTCTATTCTGAGGTTGTCTTCACCAAGGGGTCCTGGCAAAGCCTTTGCTCTGCCCACAGGATGGTCCAGGAGCAGTGTTGTCACAACCAACTGGAGGAGCTTCATTGCGCCACGGGCATCAACCTGGCCAGTGAGCCAGACGGCTGCTCCTCGCTCCACAGCTACAACAGTAGCCTCGAGGCCATGTTCATAAAGGTGAGTAAGGCTGAGGACCACACAAGGCCGCCGTTCTCCCTGTCCACCTTTCCCTGTGGCCACTCGGGTACCCTTCCCTTCTCATTCAGACAATATGCCTTACCAGCCAGACTTCCAGATAAGACAGGGTGAGATGGTGACTAACCAGCTCCACCCTAGAGAAACAGGAAGAGCCTGAGGATTACCCTGTCTTTTCTGGACCCTTCAAAATCCTCTCAGTTCAGGGTAGGCATTTTCCTGTTGCCCAAGAGGCCCCAGTGCTTCTCTGCTCCTCAGGTAAACTGAGGCTCTGAGCTCACGCCAGACTCACACTAGGACCTCTACTAGCGTGGGATTCTGTGACCACACTCTACAGGAAGACACTGGAGTCCAGCGGGGTTCACACTCCAGTGGCCTCTCCTTGTCGAGGACTCAGAGGGGATTCTCCATAGAACATAATCAGAATAAGAGTGGGAGTTTTTTTCCTGAATGTTCCTGGGGCCCCGGATCTGGGCCAGGTTGCAGAGCTTGCATTAGCTATGGAAGGCTCATGTGTGGGCATGGGAGCTGACTACGGCACTTCTAGGCTTGCACACAAATAGACTAATGGTCAGACCCTACCTGTCAGTCCCCTCCTTCCCCCCCACCCCCAGTGGTTTCCAGAAGAGTCGATGACAGTGGCTTCTGGGACAACACCCATCTCCCTCAGGAGGGTAGTAATGGAATCAAGGAGTGAAAGTCTGATTACAGTCTGGATTCTAGGAGGGTGGGTAGGCATGTCTGCACACCGGCCAAGATTGCTCATGGGTCCAGACTCTGCCTCGATAGCCATGGCCTACCACAACCATCTGGCCTTTATGAGGGGGTGAGGGAGGTGCTGACATGGAGAGTGTCTTAGTCAGGGTTTCTATTCCTGTACAAACATCATGACCAAGAAGCAGGTTGGGGAGGAAAGGGTTTATTCAGCTTACACTTCCACATTGCTGTTCATCACCAAAGGAAGTCAGGACAGGAACTTAAGTAGGTCAGGAAGCAGGAGTTGATGCAGAGGCCATGAAGGGATGTTACTTACTGGCTTGCTTCCCCTGGCTTGCTCAGCTTGCTTTCTTATAGAACCCAGGACTACCACCCCAGGGATGGTACCACCCACAGTGGGTCCTCCCACCCTTGATCACTAATTGAGAAAATGCCTTACAGCTGGATCTCATGGCGGCATTTCCTCAAAGGAGGCTCCTTTCTCTTCGATAACTCCAGCTTGAGTCAAGTTGACACATAAAACCAGCCAGTACAGGGAGCTAATCAGGGCTAGAATGAGTGACCTGGTTAAGGGGTCTCTTAGCCAGGACTTTGAGCATTCAGCAACTACCTCCCTGGGTAGGGCTGGGCTCTGCTTACGTTGTATGCCTGGCAGACAGCTCTGCCCCATCCCTAGACTTGAGGGAAGAGAGGTGTGAAATGTTAGAACATTCTAACAAGAGTGGGAACAGATTCCCCGGCTGACTTAATGAAGTGTGTTTCTGGAAAAGATTACTCACAGCACAGAGGAGAGTGAGATCACTGGGGTTCTTTGTGGCTATGGAGTTGGTAGAACGACATGGAGACAGCTCCCCAGCCTCCGCAGGTGCAAGCGAAGCCTCTTGCTATGGACTTCTTAGAAAGCTCTTTGTTTTTAGACGGACTGACCTGGGGCTTTTCATGTGTACCCCAGGGTCTGGGCTAGGACACAGGTTTAACTTTTGGGATATGGGATCTCCATGAAAGGGAGTGGCCAGGTCTCATGCCTTACTGGAGGCCTTGAGGCTCTTGTGCCCAACTCTTGCAGTTGAGAGTGTGCACCTATTCTTCTGGCAGGGAGATGAGACCTTGAAGACAGAGCAGGCCCTTGGAGCGTTGGTCTGTTCCCTTCTCCTCAAGATGGGTGAGCTGGGCTGGGGGTTGCTGGTCAGGAACGTGAGGTCCAAAAGGAGTTGTTATCTTAGTTAGGATCTTATTGCTGTGAAGAGACACCATGACCACAGCAACTCTTATAAAGGAAAGTATTTAGTTAGGGATGGCTTACGGTTCAGAGGTTTAGTCTATTGTCATCGTGGTGGGACACAGGTAGACATGGTACTGGAGAGGAAGATGAGAGTCCTACATCTGGATCGGCAGACAGCAAGAAGAGATCGAGACATCGGGCCTAGCCTAAGCGTCTGATACCTCAAAGCCCACCCGTAGTGACACCCTTCCTTCAACATAGCTACACCTACTCCAACAATGCCACACTTCCTAATAGCGCCATTGCCAAAGGCCTATGGGGGCCATTTTCAATTCATACCATCACGGCAGCCATGTGGGCGGGGAGGGAAGTGCAATCTTACTAGGTGCCAGGTCTTGTAGGTTACTTTCCAAACAGACCTAGAAGGCTTGGAGGGGCCTAGCATGCTTTTCTATCTACTTCTGACATTTTGAGAAATCACCCACATCAGATGTTTTCTTGCTGTCCTGAGAACACGGACAAGAAAGATGGTGTCAGGGGTGTGTCCCTGAGGTTCTTTCAAGGTCCCAAGGGCCACTTGTACAAACCCCTGACCCAGTCTAGAATCTTTCCATTCATAGAGGTGCTGCCACTGTTGCATGCTGGGAAAGGCAGCCCATGCCCGAGGCCAGACCTGTGAGCCCAACTTCGTGATAAGCTACCAATGTGGACTGGTGTTTCGTGCCTGCTGCGTGAAGGAACAGGAGAATTCAGACTTTGTCCGAGGCGATGGTGTGGACCCTCAGGACCCAGGTAACTCCTCTCCCTTCCAGCGTAGAGCAGCGTGTTAGTATTCTCCAGGGCGTGTGTATCTGCAACACGATTGGCTTATCCTTCCTGTGGGTGTTACATTTCTCGATTCTGCCAATCACAGGTTAAAAATATTAGAGAAAGGGGGCCTGGGAGATGGCTCCATGGGTAAAATGCTTGGGGTGCAAACATAAAAGCCTGAGTTTGGGTCCCCAGCACCCACATACAAGCCAGGCAAAGCAGCATGCATCTTTATCCCAGGGCTTGGGGTGCAGAGCAGACAGGAGGACCCCTTGAGCTCACAGGACTGCCAGTCTAGCTGAATCAGCATCGAGCCTCAACGCAGTGAGGAAAACCTATCTCAAAAAATAACTTGAGAGCAATAGAGGAAGACACTGGATGGTGATGTAGAATCTCTCCATGTGTATGCCTGGGTGTAACGCCTGCACACACAAGTGCGCATGACACACACTCAAAGAAAATGTTGGAGAAAAGATAGTAAATCTGTACTGGGTGCATGCAGACATTTTTCTTGTCATTCCTTGAGCAAAATAACAAGTATTTACATGGCATTGATACCACATTAGGTATTAAAAGTAATCCAGAGACTAAGCGTATAGGAAGATGTGCATAAATTATGGGCAGACACTATGGTATTCTAGATAAGAGACTTGAATGTCTATGGATTTTTAAAAATGAATTTATTTTTTATTTTATCTGCACGAATGTTTTGTTTGCATTTATGTCTCTGCACCGCATGCATGTGGTATCTACCAAAGCCAGAAACAGGCATAGGATTTTGTGGATCTGTAGTTACAGATGGTTGTGAGCCACCAGATAGGTGCTGGGACCAAACCTGGATCTTCTGCAGGAGCAGCGCACATGCTCTTTAGCTGCTGAGCCATCTCTCCACCTCCTTGCCTGTGGGTTTTAATGCCCTCCAGGGTCCCAGGACTAATCTCCATGGATACCAAAGAACAGCTGTGTAGAGAGAGCTGTGTGAGGGTCGGATGGCAGGCCAAAGTTCCAGGGAAAAGCTGGCCTTACTGAAATCCGAAGGCCTTTGGCTGGCAGAATGCTCTTCCTCAGTCTCCATCTCTTAGGACCTCTAACTAGCTGAGTGAGGTTCACTTTACATCCGGGAGGGGCCGTCTGCTCCTCTCAGAGTCCATCGATTTAAATACCTCTCTCCTGTCACCAAAGCGCCCTTCAGAGTGACGTCCCATCAGGTTTCCATGTGAGGTTAACCATCACAGCTGTGACAGGAAGAGTACCAAGTGCTCTGAAGGAGGCTGGCTCCCTTCCAGACCTTACTTTGCCCTGGTGATTGGTGGCTGATTGCCCTTTGATCTCTTCCTCTCATGGGGACCTTGATGTGCAGTGGAGGAGGGGGACTTGACCTTTTTGAGGCTTGGCCAGTATGGACCAGTGGGTGGGTGCATCTGTGTTCAAGCGGCAGGCTCTTCCTCAGGGGTGTGGTATCTCAGAAGCATCTCCCAGAGATCTCAAAGCTGCTGTTCACCAGCTCTACCTGTCCCCCATCGACTGCAACCAGATGTGCTTGAAGCCCTGAGGGGCATGGCTCTATATATGTAGGAATATCTTGTTTTTAATTTATATTTATGAGTATGCGTGTTTCCTGCATAAATTTATACCATGTGGCCTCCATGGTCAAAAGAGTTCTCTTAGAGGACAGAGGAGGGAATTGGAACTGGAATTACTGGTGGTTGCGAGCCAACTGTGGTTGCTAGGAACTGAACCCAGGTCCTCTGCGAGAAGATGTGTTTTTAATCATCTCTCCAGCCCCGACCTCCTGGTTCTTTAATCCGCTCACTCACACTTTGAGCTCCTGAGTCGCATAGGAAGCACCGAGAAGCTGCAGGCATCCGTGCGCTATGCTTGCTGGGAATTTTGTCTCATTCACATCTCTCTTGAGCTTTATACTCGCAGGCTATGATAGCTAATTCAGGCTGTGTTTTGGGAGAGCTCACCTGGCCCTTTAAGCGAAGGTACATTTACTAAAGATGAAGGAGTGCGGCGCGCTCAGATGGGCTTCCTGTCCCGTGCTGACAGGAAGAGTAGGTGCTTGTGTGATCTTGTCTCATCTCTCTACCCCTAGCTAAGATTCCTGATGATGAGGAACAAGAAGACCCGTACCTGAATGACCGCTGTCGAGGTGAGACGTTGGGACCTGTGGGAGCCCTTTGGTAGGTAGCTAAGAAAGCCCAGGGCATAGTGTCGACTACAGCCAAGACTCAGCTGGAAAGTACTTCTGCTCTTGGGGCCCTGGGGGCCCCCTGTTTTTTTTCCCACCCTTGAGTACTCAGAGCAGGAGATCTGTCGGGGACAGTGCCTTCCGGAGCCAGTGTGAGCACTCCAGCACCAGCAGCTCCTGGGCTCTGCAGATGATGATGCTTTTCCAAGGCTGGGATGCCCCAGGAGAGTAGCTGTTTCTTATCTGTGTGTCCCTGGAGCCCCGATTGCCCCTTTAGAGTCATGGTCACCCAGGAGAATCTTTGCACTTAAGTCAGAGTGGCCGTGTAGCTTTGCTTTTTTTTGATTAAACTACTTTCTTCAGGAACATGTTGGCGGCATATCTAAACTGATCATTCTGTTTCAGCTCCACCCAAGGGCTCACTCTGTGACTGGGTGTTAGTTATGCAGGCAACTTAATCACAAAATGATAAAGCCAGTACACAGTGTCAGCCTGCACTGAGGCCAGGAGGAAGGGAGGGGGAGAGAGAAGGAGCTCCAGGAAGCTGGGAGTCCTCTCTGGGTATCCACAGATGATTTCTGGGAGAGTGACAGCCGGTGTGCCAACTTAGGAAGATCCATTAGCCAGCATGGTAAAGCCTGCGTGCCCCTGGCAACCAGCCCGGCAGTGGCAAAGGAAGCACAGGTCATCCCAGTGGGGTTAGACTCGAAGTATCCCCTGTATGAGTCCTAGGGAGGTACCAGGCAGGAAGAGGCTGTGCCCATAATTGTGGTGGCACCAGGGCACGGGCCAGCTGGTGGGAATGGGCAGCTGGAAATGTTTGAGAGTTACAGGGGCTCCAATAGAGCCCGGCCTCCAGGTGGAGCCTGTTCCCTCCAGGCCTCTTGTTGACTGTGAGCAGTATGCCTCTCCAGGTCCACTCTAACCCCAGAGGCAACACAAGGTCCTTAACTTGTCAGACCTCTGCTGGCTTCAGTAGCCCCAGAGAAGCCCAGAGCCTAGGCTTGGGAGTGTCCCAAGGACCACAAATGGCTGTAGCAAGGAGCCTGTTTTCTGGGTCAGTGCACCCTGGGAGGGTCTCTGGAGGTCACTCAGCCTGTTCACTAGCTCCCTCGGGCTCTGGTTGCAGGTGGCGGGCCTTGTAAGCAGCAGTGCCGCGACACCGGGGACGAAGTGATCTGCTCTTGCTTTGTGGGCTACCAGCTGCAGTCGGATGGTGTCTCCTGTGAAGGTAACATCTGAGAGCTGGTCACTGCTTGGGAGCCTCTGCTAGAGGTCTGAGCAGGCTCGTGTGGCACAGCCTTGGTCCCATTCCTGGAGCACAGCCGGGACACACTTGCCAGTGCTGCCTGGAGTTTAGACTCCTGAACAAGGCTGTCTTCCAGAAGAATATAGATAACAGTGTGGGGAAAGGGCTGCACTGGGGTTCTCCTGGGTTCTGTATTCAGGATATGCCATGAGGCCTTCCTTGGGTAGGTCGTTCTGCCTCTCCCCTCGTGTAAGAGATGGGTATGAGGCTGCCTCCTTTGTGGGAGTCTTGTAGATGCTGTGATTCTAGGGTCTGGCACGTACACAAAGAGATCTGAAACTTAGCAGGGCTTGATATGGCGACGGCCCCTCTCCAGAGCCCTGGCCAGATGTGCCCACAGCAAGACTCAGCTCAGTTTGATTGGGCAGCTTGATGGATGCAGGATGCCAGATGGCTTCTGGGACATTCCTTCTGCGCAAGCTTAAGGCTTGGTTGTTCTCGCCGGTTACTTCTGCATCATCTTAATCCCTCTAGATATCAATGAGTGCATCACAGGCAGCCATAACTGCCGGCTGGGAGAATCCTGCATCAATACGGTGGGCTCTTTCCGCTGCCAGCGGGACAGCAGCTGTGGGACTGGCTATGAGCTCACAGAGGATAATAACTGCAAAGGTACAACCCATATCCAAATCTAAAAATCTCCCCTTGCTTAGCTGTGGGTATGGCATAGAGGGAAGGGCCCAGTGGGCTCTGTGGTGCTGCCCCCGTGTGGCTGCCTGGGATACTGCAAGAAGGAGGTGGTCCATCTCCTTGCGAGTACACAATGCAAATGAAGGGAGGGCTGTCTTGAGCAGATTTTCTTTAATATGGTGCTGAGTGAATGACACCAGCACGTTTGACTTAGAAAGCTCGGAGCCGCCGGGCGTTGGTGGCGCACGCCTTTAATCCCAGCACTTGGGAGGCAGAGGCAGGCGGATTTCTGAGTTCGAGGCCAGCCTGGTCTACAGAGTGAGTTCCAGGACAGCCAGGGCTATACAGAGAAACCTTGTCTCGAAAAACCAAAAAAAAAAAAAAAAGAAAAGAAAAGAAAGCTCGGAGCCTCATCCTTGACAAACAAGTCCAGGGTCCTCGCTTGTGTTTCCGTACAAACAAAACCAAGCCAATTTCAGACCAGGCTCTGCTGGCGACGCTAGCTAGCACAGGTCTTGTGTAAAAATGTTGATCACTGAATTATGTGGGGTGACCCAAGAGCCAGACGCCTTCTCTTGGCAGCCAAGCCCTTGAGTAATCCCACTGCCCCACCCTGCACTGCTTCCTGGCTGAGCCTCTGGACTCCAGAGCCTGGGAGCCAGGCCAGCTGAGTAGATACTCTTGAACCTTTGACAGCTGTGAACTTCAAGACAAGCCAATCTATCTTGTCTTATCTTGATGTAACTATTGTTACTATTTGGACTATTATGAAGACCTCGGGATGAAAAGAATTACAGTCTGTGTTTATTGTCACTAAGATAATTGCTGTATGAGCTAATCTAAACATACACTTCTGAATGAATGATATACCTGCAGAAAAATGCCTGAGCGATTTGTTAAAATAGCAAAAAGCTTGCCTCATAAGTCAGGGATGGGGGGAGTGTTTTTTAAGACTTTAGCAATTTTTACACAGTTTGCCTCACCGCAGGCCTTTTCGTAACACCCTTTCTGTTGAAATATTTTGGGGTTATAGTCTGAGGAATGAGCTTTTTTTTTTTTTTGAAGTACTTTCTTGTGATGTTAAAGTATTGTGACACGCTTCTGGCCGGACTCTTGCTAACAATCTCCTTTTTTTATGATGCACCAGATATTGACGAATGTGAGACTGGTATTCATAACTGCCCCCCCGATTTTATCTGTCAGAATACTCTGGGATCCTTCCGTTGCAGACCCAAGCTGCAGTGCAAGAGCGGCTTCATACAGGATGCTCTAGGCAACTGCATTGGTAAGACATGGTGCCAGGAGTTGGGTTAGTTCAAGCGTGGGACAGTCAGCACAGACCAGGGCTGGCAAGCTTCCCTAGAGGGCAGATAGCAGATGCCATAGGCATTGTGAGCCGTGTGGTTTGGGTCACAGTGACTCATCCTGGGCAGTTACAGTTTAAAAGGCACAGCGTATAGACCCAGGTGGTAGGGTTGTATCTCAATAAAACTTTATTTATAAAACTACTTGCAGGCTGGATTTGGTCTAAGGCCTGCTTTAAGGATCTAATCCCTGTGGTTTGGGTGAAGAAGTGTGTGTTTTAAGAGTCAGAGACTATTAGATTTGAACTTGTCCTAAGATTCATTTCCTTTCTTAAAGCCTCAGGTGTTTCCCCTATAAGAAGTGACTGTAGCATCTGGCTGAGAGGCTGGGGACAAGGACCACGTTGGGTACTTGTGATAGGATGGGTACATGAGAAGCATCCTTCCCTATGTGGTTGCTCCCGACGTGTCCTTTTAGACCTTTAGAAACTGTTTCACAGAAAAATGGTTGACTTCATAAAGACAGACTAGAGTGGTAGTCTCCAGGGATGACCAGATGGAGAGTGTGGTGTTCAGTGAAGACGGTTTCAATCCGGAAGATAATAAGACTCAAAGATGCATGGGCAGAGAGACGAGTGAACCATTGTGTAAAGTAACCATGAGCTCAGTGTGACACTAAGAGGCCAGAGAAAGGCTGCTCAGGTGGGAGGGCCACCTGCCCCTCTCTCTTCTGTTGTCTTTGTGCTGCGCAGGGGTGCGGCCAAGCTGTTAGCATTTGAACCCAGATCTGCTTTGTAGGTGGGGACTTCTAAGCCTTTCCTTTGAGGTCAGAGTCTTCCGTCTTCTAAATTGAGCTGCAGGTATTGCTGGTTGCAACCCTTCTCCCCCTTTAAAAGGAAAGACTGGTCACTGCTGTGCGAGTTCCTATCTTATTTCTCTCCAGATTCTAGAAACGGGATTGAAAGTTCTTTTCCCCTATCCCTGTCGTACTGCCCCCAGGTAGAACCTTTTAGGCCAGGAGTTTCACCCAAGCCCTTCCCACACAGCCTGGGTCTTAGTGGAGAAGTGTCTGAGCTGTGTTCCTGAAGTCAGACTGTCATCCTCCACACACGCACAGTAAACTGGCTGTGACTCTCCTGGGGCAGGGAGGAAAGGGGCCCCTGCTGAGACTTGCAGCCTCCTCAGGGGCCTACCTGGAGGCTGTATCAGCTGATGGAAAGCCTGACTCATGGCAGGGTTGGCTCTGCTCTGCTCTCCTCTGTGAGAAACCTTTGCAGGTCTCAGCATGCCCCAGGTTTCCCTCTAAAGAGTGCAAGGGCAGAGATGGTTCATGGGCGAACCCTCTCTGTACCCTCATCCTCCACCAGATCGGATATAAGCCTTGGGGGAGTCCAGGATGTTGGCCAGATCCCAACACCTCTCTGTGGGTCTACAGTGACATCAAGGGCCAGAGATGTTCAGTGTATCAGTGCAGAGGCCCTCTAACTTGACATGGGGAGAGGTCCCCCTTTGTACTTGCTGGTCACAAAAAAGCCTCACATATCTGATTATAAGTGAGAAAAACCTAAGGATAGAAAATAACTCCCAGCCTGCTGGGCCACGCTGGGTGGGCGGGGCCGCCCTTCTGGGCATTGCTCCCTTAGTTTGTTTTTTCATGGAAACAAGACCGGACTGTTCTACCACTTGGTTTTCCCCTCTTGACAATGTGTTTAGAAATCATTCTCTGTCAGCATTTTTTATTTCTGTATAAAATAATAACATCAGCAGCAGAAATAGCTATCAGGAGACAGGCAGCGTAAGGAGAGAAGGGGGAAGAGCCAGGCACCGTGAAGCGTACCTGCAGAGGTTGAGGCAGAAGAATACAATGAGTTGAAGGCTAGCCTGGGCTGTATAGGAATTAAAGTCCAGCCTGGGCTACATGTTGAGACCCAGTTTCAGAAAACCAAACAATATAAAAACCAAAGATAGAGACCATCTGGGAGGTTGCTGCAGGCTGTCTCTTCTCCTCTCTTATGTATCCAGGGCCGATGGCCCACACACTTCTACCTGTGTTTCCTTGATCTCCCAAAGCAGTTCCCCATCTATGGTGGGAAACAGGGACCCCAGGATCTGCTTTCCCCGAACCCTGCTCCATTCCCATCTCCATGCAAGGAAAGATGAACCCTGCCCTGTCAGACTAGCACAGGAGACCAGAGGCCGGGCTGAGAAAGCTGAGGCCTTCTTCGTATAAAATATAAGTTGTTGTTGTTTTAAGAACTTTGAGGTTGATTCTTAACACTGTAAGGAAGTCCTTTCTGGGTTTTCTTTTTCTTCACTCTCTACCTCATGTTCCCTTTCTTCTATCATTCCCTGGTGAAGAGGAGGGAAGGGGTCAGGGCACTGTTTCCCATATGCCAGCCCACAGGTGTCGGGTTCTTCAAAGATCCTGGGGCCATCAAAGGTCCTAGTTGGTCCTATAAGTGCTTTGTAAGACAAGTGAGCTGAGAATGAAGCCAGAGACCCTGCGCTTGTGCCATTGGGATCCCATGAGGGCAAGCATGCAGTGTGTCCCCAAACCTGCCTCTGGCCTTTCCTATCTATTCATCTTTCTTGGCCCACTTGATTTCATTCATTCATCATCTGACTTTCCTAGAGCTCCGACGATGGACTCCTTCCTCCAGACAGCTCGCAGTCTCAAGGGATACCAGTGTTTGGATACTGTCTTAGTCAGGGTTTCTATTTCTGCACAAACATCATGACCAAGCAAGTTGGGGAGGAAAGGGTTTATTCAGCTTACACTTCCACATTGCTATTCATCACCAAAGGTAGTCAGGACAGGAGCTCAAGCAGGTCGGGAAGCAGGAGCTGATGCAGTGGCCATGGAGGGATGTTACTTACTGGCTTGCTTCCCCTGCCTTTTTTAGCTTGCTTTCTTAGAGAACCCAAGACTACCAGCCCATGGATGGCACCACCCACAATGGGTCCTCCCACCCTTGATCACTAATTGAGAAAATGCCTTACAGCTGGATCTCATGGAGGCATTTCCTCAAAGGAGTCTCCTTTCTCTGTGATAACTCCAGCTTGTGTCAGGTTGACACACAAAACCAACCAGTACAGATATAGGAGCACTCAAGACTGAGGGGGTCACTACTGGCCTCAGCAGTCACCACTGACAACAGGCAGGAGTTGTCCAGCTTTGTGTAAAGGACTAGGTCATGGATATCAGCCTTCCAGCCATCTGGTTTCTGTCACAATCACCAGGCTCCTGTAGGGGTAATGCCCAAAACAGCTGTAGCCCACATGTGAGGCAGCGGGACTGGCTGACTGCCAATGAAACTTTATTTACAAGAATAAGCAGCGGGCCAGATTTGGCTAGAGGGATGCTGAGGAAGGAGACTGGAAGTGATTGTGAGGGTGGATGCCAGGAATCTAGACCTGGGCCAGGTTGCCCTCTCTGCCCCCTGTGAGCCTGAGGAATTGCTTGCTCTCTTCAGGTTCTGGGTTCCCAGTGTCACAAACAGACAGTAATGGTGGGTCTGCCACCTGCAGGCTTGTTGTTGCAATCCAGAGTGGTAGCAAATGTGATGACCTTGTAAATTTTGATCTTGCTTCAGTTGACAATCTTCCACCATCACCCCCTTCCTGCTGTCCCCCAGCCCCAGTGTGCTTTGTGAATGTGTGAACTAGGAAGATCCCGAAGGTGCCTTTCTGAGACTTGGGTCTTTTTAGACATGCTTTAGGAAGAGGTTTGATTTTGACATAGAATTGGAGCATAAAGAACCAACAGCTGTGCACCCCATGTTCCTTGGTACCGGTACTTGTTTGTGTGTGTCCATCAGTGGTAAATGGCCAGGGGTCCCTCTACTAGAGTTTGTGTCCTCTCAAGGTAGGAAACTCCATACGGGGAGTTCTGAGTGGCCTGAGTCAGGTGGATGAGAGTACAGGAAGGAGTTTCTGTGGAGATGGTAGCCAGAGATACAGCTACCACAGTGACTCAGTGTGGGGTCAGGAACTATATTACTGGTGCTACCAAGGACTGACCAGGTGAAGTAGACATGGGGCTCCCACCCGCCAGAGGAGCCTAGGGGCTCTCAGGCTGGTACAGAGGGATGAGTACCTCTGTCTCCCTGGCTCCACACTCAGGGTAGGGCCTTATCTGCCTATGTGGGTCAGATGCATACAGGAAACCAGGCCAGCAGGTGGCGCAGAAGATGGAGTAGTTTGTGTTTGGAAGTGGGGGGGGGGGGGCGCGGACAGGGAGGGCCTGGGGCAGCCTCGTCTTGTAGGGTAAAGGGGTCAGGGTGTATTGTTTTATGACTTTGCTGAGAGAGGGGAAAGGCTCTTTTGGGGTCCAGTGGCTGCATTTGTGGCTAGCCTCTATGTTTAACCATGCCGCATCTTGTCTCTTTTCTCTGTAGATATCAATGAGTGTTTAAGTATCAGTGCCCCATGCCCTGTGGGGCAGACATGCATCAATACAGAGGGCTCCTACACATGTCAGAAGAATGTGCCCAACTGTGGCCGTGGCTATCATCTCAATGAAGAGGGAACCCGCTGTGTTGGTTGGTATCTTGTACACATTTCCCACATGCACGCACGCAGACACACACACACACACACACACAAACACATTTCTGAAATTTAACTTTCTGTCTGTTTCCAGTACATTCCTTCTCTTCTCTAGACGGGAGGGTTGGTCACCAAAGTGAAGACGTTCTGCCTGTCAGTCCATTCCATTGCCCCTCTCCAGGCCCATGCCTTTGCTGTCTTGCCTGAACTATTACAATAACACACCGGCCCTTCTAGCCTTGCCTTCAGTTTGCCCAGTGTTCTTAGGCTACCGGCCATAGCCTATTGATGGCCAATGATGGATACTCACAATTTAATTCTCCTAAATTGGTCACAGCTAGTCTGGATGACATAGGTCTTGTTACCCCCCAGAGACAGAAAACCATGGCGTGGTGTCTTATTTATACCCACTAAATGCCTGCTCCTGAGTAGGTCAGGGGAGTCACTAGCCCAGATCTCTGGTAGGAGAGGGACCGTCCTCCCCACAACCCCCAGGCCATCTCAGCATCTCCCCCACAGCCCTGGGAACTTCCTGCCTCACTGGAGATCAGTGCTGGCCTCTTGGAGGGGTCAGCCACTGTTCCAGATTGGGCCTGGGGGATAGTAGGTCCTCTGCGAAGGTTGGGTTGCTGCTGTCAGTGGACAGTTTGGTGCGCACACCAAAAGGCCTTCAGCATGTCTTCCTTTCTTCTTCACAAGATGTGGATGAGTGCTCGCCACCAGCAGAGCCCTGTGGGAAGGGACACCACTGCCTGAATTCCCCCGGCAGCTTCCGCTGCGAGTGCAAGGCTGGTTACTATTTTGATGGCATCAGCAGGACCTGTGTGGGTATGTGATATCTCTCAGACTCAGGGGGTCCTGACTGGGTGACACCACACAGGGGATAGACTGTGGCATCTAGGGTGACCATGTCCATCCCATCCTCATGTCGGGAGGTTCCAAGCGTAGGCAGTCCCAGATTGAAGACCGTCAGTCAGAAGACATTATCCAACTGCAGCTCTGCTGCCACCTTGGCCTCTGACCACCAGCAGGGCTCTAGCAGTATCGGCCTGTTTCCTTGTGGATGGCTGTTCTGTTTGACCCCAGCCTCCAAGGGTTTCCAAGTCTCCAGCCCACAAGATATTGGTGATTTCTTAGATTTGTTACAGACCTGTAGGGCCCAGGGCCTTGGGATGCATAGCTCCCAAAGGTAGTCAGAACAAAACAAAACAAAACAAAAAAAAGTAGCTAGATGTGGTGTCAGACCCTGCCAGCAAGCACTTGCTAATACCAAAGCAGGATACTCAATGGAAGCCGAGAACTGCCCTGTGCTTCCAACAGATCCTCGCAGACTCTCCCCTGGGGGCAGGGCTGACAGAAGCACACCTGCCCAGCTTTGCTACATTTGTCTAAGCACAGGGCTTCACACAGACAGTCGAGGAGGCCTCAGCCCTTCCACCTGAGACGTGAAGGGATTGAGGGGCAGAGGACCATGAACTGCTGCCGTTGGCAGATGGGTGGGACATGGCACCACTCCAGTGGACATGCTCTGAGCTGACTGCCCCTCTGTTTCAGATATCAACGAGTGCCAGCGCTATCCTGGGCGCCTGTGTGGCCACAAGTGCGAGAACACGCCCGGTTCCTACCACTGCAGCTGCTCCGCCGGCTTCCGGCTGTCTGTGGACGGCCGGTCCTGTGAAGGTGAGGGTGGGGTTACAGAGCAGGCCAGCCATCAACTGCCTTAGCCACATCTCTCCTGCTCCCAGACTCATGTAGGGTTTCCTAGGCAGCTGTTTTAAAGATGCTAGAACTCCCCACCCTAGGGATATGACTGTAAACCAGTGACAGCCATGCCGAAACTTAGCCAGTATCCCTGGCAGGGCTTGGTCAGTCATTTGGGTTCATGAGTCTTGCTGTGCACAGATAACAGAGTGTCTTGTATTATCAGCTGTGATTATAATTTCTGGCTGTGCTTAGGCATCTGAGCCTTGTGCTTGCATAATCCTGAGGCTATGGTGCTGAGGCCTGGCCAGCCTCCTCTCTGTGTATAATTAAGCATGTGTACACACTTTGTGTATAGCAAGATGTGGTTCCAGTGTCAGGGAGTATGTCTATGATGTAATAGGAAACCACGCTGGACATAGATTGAGCAGGTAACCTGGCCAGGCGTGTGGGGGCTACAGATAGGAAGCACTGACTGAGAAGCTGTTCTTCCTACCCTGGGGAACAGTAGTAAATGCATGTAAGAAGGAATCTCTAAGCCTGAGGTCGGCAATATTTTTTTCTCTTGGATGCATGGTGACTATTTTAAACCTTTCTGGCCACTCTGTAGACAGTACCCCACTTGGCTGTGGGAGCATCAAAGCAGCCATGAGTCCTGGCCAAATATGTTTATAGCTGTGTGCCAATAAAGCTTTATTTACAAAAACAAGTGGTGGGCCAGACCTGTCTTGGGACTTGCTCTGGGTGAAGAGAATTAATTGGTGATCAGTAGCTGGATTGCTGAGTAGCCCCTAAGTCCAGAGATTTGGGAGTACCAGGGCGACCATTCCACCTACGTCACCATCTTGGAGATGAAATGGAGAGGGCAAGAGAGATTTTCACTGAAAGCTAGAAGGGACTGGTCCTGATGGGACTCTGGATATTCTGTCGTGCTGTGCGTGTGTACCCATGGGGACCAGATTGAACAGAGCCAACCTGGAAGCTGTCACTGCCTTCTTACCAGGAAATGGTGCGGCTTCACAGCGGCAGTAGCAGGAGTGGAGAGAGTTCAGATTTCTCAGCTACAGTGGACTAGAGTGGAGGTTCCTCTCTCTGGGCATCTCAGTCTTGGAACTTCGACAGGGAGGTGATGAGGAAGGATTCTGCTGACCGTGTTCTCGTCAGGTCTGCTGTGGAGGCAGGTGCCTGACCCCTGGGGACCTCTTCTCTTCTAGATGTCAATGAGTGCCTGAACAGCCCTTGCAGCCAGGAGTGCGCTAATGTCTACGGCTCCTACCAGTGCTATTGCCGACGAGGTTACCAGCTCAGTGACGTGGACGGGGTCACCTGTGAAGGTGAGGGCACCCTGTGTACTGTGAGGAGCACTCTGACATTGCTACCAAACAGCAACATTTCAGAATCCACAGCAGAGAGCCTGCCAGGATTTCACCATTTGGTGAAGTTCCCATTTGTTCCCACGGAGGCTGGGCTGGCTCCTGGCTTTCCCTCTGACAGAGCTTGAAGAGCTTTTACTGTGGTTAAAACTGAAATTAGGAAGACAGTCCATGGAGCACTCTTAAACACACATGCTGTGGCTGCAACCCCTCAGTGTGCTGACACTCTGAGCTACAGAACAGAGGGCTTGGCATCAGCATGTGGCTGAGAGGTGAAAGGCAACCTGAGAGTCAACTCCTGAGACCCAGCTCTGCTCTGGCCTTTTGAGCTCCACCCTCACTAGGCCTGACTGTCATCTTCTCTGTCAAAGGCAATGCTCCCTCCTGGGACTGTTGGACACATCCAGCCAGATGACAGTTCAAGAGTAACTAGGAGCTTCAAGGGCAAATGTTACATAACATGATGCTATAACAATGTGGTTTGCGTGCATGTGCGTGTGCGTGCGTGAGTGTGTATGCACTCGTGCATATGTATGTATAAGGGCTTGGGATCCAACCTAGGGCCTTGCTCAGCAGATGCTCGTCCACTGAGCTATGACCCCAAACCTGAAGCTTTTTAGTACCAGTTCATCTTTACAGTGCAAAGTTCTATACCCTGAGTCACAGTCCAAACTCAAGTGCATGGAAAATACTGTCTAGAAATAACCTTTAATCTGTGTCTATAAAACAAATGGATTTGGGAGTTACACTTGACTTCAATCACCAAGATACCTTATTATACAAGTGGCAATAGTCCAAAATATTTGAGACATTTCTGGTCCCAAGCATTTCAGATAAGGGAGACTCAGCCTGTATTTTCTTGTGATGTGTTGTGAGTTTTGTTTGTTTGATTGGCTAGTTGGGCTTTTGTTTTGTTTTGGTTTTTTTTTTTTTGTTTTTTTGTTTTTTTTTTTTAGCAAATTGTTCTTCATTCCCTTTCTTTGTGAATACTTCATACCACGAACCTGCTAAATATCCCTAGACTAGTTCTACCCCTTCCCTGGGCCTCAGTTTCCCCTTCTCAGGCCTCTTCCTGGCTTGCCTCTGTGGCTGCCTTCTCCAGCCCAGCCTGGACACCTAGGGCTACTCCTTGGCCCAGATGCAGCTATGGCTGTGGACCAGAGCTAGATGCTGAGGAAGAACTGTCACTGTGCTGTTGCAGATATTGATGAATGTGCCCTGCCCACTGGGGGTCACATCTGCTCCTACCGCTGCATCAACATCCCCGGAAGCTTCCAGTGCAGCTGTCCCTCATCTGGCTACAGACTCGCTCCCAATGGTCGCAACTGCCAAGGTGAGTAAGGCAGAGTCTCTGCATTGGTGTCACTCAGGGGTATTACAAGTCCCACAGTGTCAGGGGAGAGATGTGCTTCCCAGATGTAGGGGCTGGAGTGCAGATGGGAATGTATTCAGGGAGTAGGAAGAGGTGTTCTGGTCTCCCATGTGCAATACCTAGCCTGTTCTCAGGGCTGTCTGGGCTCTGTGAAGGTCCTGTCAGCTAAGAACACCAGAGCCCTCCTCCTACTCTGTCCTTGTCATCCCTTGGAAGAGTGACCGAAGGGACCCTGTCCTCAGCTTAGTCTAGTTGTGCAGCCTCTGACGCAGTCATTGGGCAGATAGGCTATGAGCCAAGTCCTGGGTCATCAAAGTGAGCAGATATCAGGTGCCTCTGCACCCGCAAGAGGCTGACTGTGGTATGTTATAAGAACCCTGAGGGCTCTGTATTTGGGGACTCTGGTGGTTGCGAGTATTTAATGGGGTTGAGTCAGCTCTGGCATTGGCTCAGTGATGAAAGTTGGTAGTGTAGGCCCATATCTGCTCCCCATTTCTAAGAAGGTGCCGGGTTCCCCTGCACTCCGTGACCCTCCATCTGGTTCCTGAGAGTGCTGAGGACATGCCTGTGAACAAATGATCCTATGTGCAAGCCCTGGCTCACACCAGGAGCTGCCCGAGGAGATGACAGGCAAGGTTAGCCAGCCTCTTCCTCATGAGTCCCCACAAGCTGAAGATCCAAAAACTCCAGAGACTCCCAGGTCCTGCACATGAAGATGGTGTTTAGTAACTCGTGTACACTGGGGGTGCAGAGACTGACAATGACCAGCCCAGTTAGCCATGTGCTGAGCACCAGGTTTAGTGAAAGCTACTGTCTTGGTGGGGGAGGAAATGTGGGGGGCAACAGAGGAAGATATCTAATATTCTACACATTTATGAATGTGCACATGTGCACACACACACACACATATGATTGAGTGCATACTCCTGCCCCCATACACACACACACACACACACTTGATTGAATGCATATCCCTGCCCCCCCCCACATGACTGAGTGCATACCCCTGCCCCCATACACACACACACATGATTGAGTGCATACCCCTACCCCCATACACACACACACACACACACACACACACACACACATGATTAGGTGCATACCCCTGCCCCCATACACACACACATGATTGAGTGCATACCCCTGCCCCCCATACACACACACGCACACACACACAAACACACACACACGCATACTACCCACAACAACAGCAACAACAACAAAGAAGGTGACCACCCAAAGGCAGGGCCTGTGGCATTCTCTGGAAGGGACACACTCAGCTTCTCTGAGGTCTGACTGGACCTTTTCCCCCCAACAGTCCTTCTTTCTCCTCTCCTGGCCCAGCTCCCTCACCACAGCCTGGAGTCCTGCCCAGAAACAGCAAAAACACATTCCTGGGCTGGTGAAATGGCTCATTGGATAAGGCTCTTGTTGCCAAGCCTGGTGATCCTGAGTTCAATCCCTGAGACCCACATGTTGGAAAGAGTGAACAGACTGTTGCAAGTTCTCCTCTGACCTCCACACACATGCTGTGGCACATGCCCACACTTACCCACCAAATAAAAATGTAAAAATACCACAAACCCACATTCCTGAGCTGTGCTCTCTGAGATTGGCAAGAGTTGCCTTTGCCAGTGATAGTCAGACGTATGACACTTCTTAACAGCTGCCTCCTAGGCTCAGTGATACTGCTGAACCCCAGCAATTGGAATGTCATAGAAGGGGGTCCCCAACTGCTACAGGGCCTCCAGGTCTGGTCCCCCTGCATGGCCACTTTAGTCACTACCCTGAGACCCAAGACAAATTGCATGGTTCCTGTAGGTCTTGTTTCCTCACCTGTGACATGGGACCAGAGGCTATGACCCTTCCTGCCCTACTAGATGGAGCCAGTCATACCTGAGGTCCGGGTGGTGTTCTTTTAGAACCGTGGAAAAATGCACCAGATTCCGGTGCCCACCTACCTGGATTCAAAGCTTGGCTCTGTCACTTACAGAATGTGCGACCGTGGGCAGGTTCCTTCAGCTGTGTAAGCCTTCCCTAAGACAAGGATTGTGACAACACATCCCAGGCAGTGCTTATGGGACCTCACATAGTATCTGCTTGTGTTACACGCCCCCACTCCAAAGATCATGTGTGCTCTTGTAACTCTTGGTGTCTGGTAAACAGAAGATCCTGCACCAGATGCTATACCCACAGAAAGCAAAGGTGTCAACACACAGTTTGTTTGGGTGGGGATGGTTTTCATGGTCTTAGCCTATACCATGCTGTCTCTGGGTGGGGATGGTTTTCATGGCCCTAGCCTATACCATGCTGTCTCTGAGTCTCTGCAGACATTGACGAGTGTGTGACTGGCATTCATAACTGTTCCATCAACGAGACCTGCTTCAACATCCAGGGCAGCTTCCGCTGTCTGTCCTTTGAATGCCCCGAGAACTATCGCCGCTCCGCAGACACGTAAGTCCCTGGGTCCTGCTGTCATCTGTCTGGGTTAGGCTACCTAAAGGTCCAGCTCTGGGCATGGGCAGGTGGTTCACAAGCTGTGACCTTGGTGTTCTTATTGGGCCATAAGAACCTGCTGATTCTTGGTTCTCAGATCCCTGAGGGCCAGTGAGACCATCGGGAGGCCATGGGTGTGACTGCGGATGAATCTTGGACTGTGGGTGTGCTGGCGTCGGGCTAGGCCTCAGTCTCTTCGTCTATAATGTGAATGTGTGCAGTTATGCTGACTCGGATGAGCAGGTGGCAGTGCCGTCTCACTGTCTTGGCCAAAACCCAGGATTCAGGGTGACTTTCTTAGTCCTCTGCGTTCTGTCTAGCTGAGTGATGTGTGCGAACAGCTTGGCGTATCCTGTGTCCTGTACTTGAAACTGTGTGGCCGTGCGCCCTCGTAAGCTGTGATCATCACGGTGACATCTAGGTCCTCCCAGAGAAGCTTGCGTGGGGAGAAACCCCATGCTAGAGCTCATTCCAAGGGTGTGGACTGATAACATCTCCCCCAGCACAGAAATGTTCAAAGCAAGTATATGGCCGGACAGCCTGTGTTTTCTGCCTCCTGACCTGGCACTTATATTTGGCGCTTGGCCAGCCATCGCTTCTGCTCAGGGGACATTGTTTCCTTTTGACGATGCTTCAGACTCCGATGTTCAACACATGACCTTGGGACAGCTCTTTCTGCTGTAGGTTCTGTCTAGCTTCCAGGTTCCTCTACCTTGGCAGCCCTGACTTCTTTCAGACCTGGTTACTTACCACCCTGCCTGCATCTCCAAGCATGTTTTTAATCTGCTTACAAACCTATAGCCTTCCTTGACATGATGATGCTAACCTGTGATTCCAGCACTAGGAGGCAGAAGCAGGTGGATCACCAGCTTGAGGATAGCCTGGGCTACATATTGAGACCCTGTCTCAGCAACACCCAATGCCTTGTTTCTTTCTGTGTCTGGGTGATGGGAAGGGCGACTCTCGAGTTTGCAAATGTGTCACATCCCTAAGAGTGCATGGGTTATGCAATAGCCTGGCTGCTGGGCAAAGCTGCCCTGAGTCACTAAGAAAGCTATGCACCCTTGGTTTGAGACTGTGTTCTGTTTCCCATTATAAATGGTTGGGTTTGAGGATTCCAGAAGCCAGGCTGTGGTTGCAATGGCAACTTCTAACTCCTGTGTAGCCAGCAGGCTGAAAGAGGAAGCTGCCCTGCTGAGGTCAGGACATACAAGTCCATGGGTAGGCAGCTTGACCTTGGTTACTGAGTTTATTGTTAAGATTAGCAAAACCCAAGTGCTGGTGGGCTGACTGTATACAGTCTCCTGGGTAAACATTGGTCCATGGATGCCCTACCCCTTAGGCCAGCTCTTAGGAGCACGTGCCAGACAATGAACAGAGTACACAGGATGCTGCAAGAACATAGGGAGGCCAGCCTGGTGGAGACGGGTGGGCAGGTAGGATGGTATTGACCAGGCTTGAATTAAGGCCATTGGGAGCTGAACTAGGCAGTGGGGGAGATCAGGGAGCTTCACACACTGAAATAGGGTGTCCTTGGGAACCTGGGGTGCGTTTCCTTCCAGTGTGGGGTTGGCATGCCAGGTCTCAGCTGTCCTGTCCCACTGCTTCTGTGTTCCCCATAAAAACAGACTGGATGTGGACACAGGGTTGAGGGAGGCGCGGACTGATGCTTCAGCCCTGGGAAGATGGCTGTCTACCCGTGACACTTCAACAGGGACTGGGGAGGAGAATGGGGGTGGAGGAGGTGGAGCACTCTGTACTGAGGATTTGGGGGAGCTCCAAGTGAACCCCCTTGGGGATGCTTTTCTTCCAAGTAAGGACTCAAGCCTTATGGAGATGCTGTGACTGACATTCTAGAAAGATCATAGTTGTGGAGTCTGGCTTAATTGGGTTTCTTGGATCGTCTTGTTCTTAGCTGTAAAATGGAATATTGGGATGGTCTGCAGGGACCCCTGAGAGTGACCCCTGATTGTGGGGCACAGCTTCCCTCTTTTTATATAGGTTCTGCCTAGTGGGGGGGGGGGCAGGCAGCCTAAGACACACTCATCTCCACAATACTGTTGAGTAAAGGGAGTCTGGGTCATCGGCGGATATGGCGTGTAGATCTGGGAGGCCATGTGGAGATGGAAGAGCCTTCTGGCCTTTCTAAGTGCTGTGACCTTGGGTCAACTTTGGGCTACCTAGGTAAGGTGGTACCAAGCTTGTTTGGTCAGGTCCTGATAATCAGGGATGGCAAGCCTGGCTCAGTGCTGGCCCAGTCAGCACATTGAGATGTTGTAGAGGTAAGGGTGTTGGACCCTTGTTCTTCTTCCCAGGGTACAAATCAGAGGACAAAATTCCTTCTGAGTGACGTTGTCAGTTTTGTTCTTCTGGTCAGTGTGTGACAGGGCTATATCTAAGAGTCACTCAACTCCCTGATTGGGAAAGCCTAAGACAGGACATGAAGAGGTCATGGTTATGGCTTCCTGATTGCAGCTGTACAGGAGTCTCTCTGGTTACGGCTTTCTCCTTTGAAAGTGCCCATTGAGTCGTAGAACAGTTGCAAGACCAGTGTTGGGTGGAGGAGTGGAGATGTGGCCTGAGTCTCCAGTGGGAAGGTTTCACTCATTGTTCACCCCAGTTAGGGGGTGGCACTCTTGAGAAGAGACTCACTTCCTGGCACGTCTCAGATGAGAGGCTTCTATTCCCTCTTCTCCTCAACAATTCCCTCTTCTCCTCATCAGAAACTGAGGCCTCTAAATTCTCTGACCTTTAGAAAGGAGACAGTAGCTGGTGTAAACCGGATGCCGTGACGCAATGCTTGTAATATCAGCGTTGGTGAGGTAGAGGCAGGAAGATCAGGAGTTCAGGGTCATCTGGGGCTGCATGAGACCTGTCTCAAAAGAGAGAAGATGGACCAGGCTGAGGAAATGGCTCAGCAGGTAAAGCACTTGCCGTACAAGTATCAAGATTGGAGTTCGGGTCCAGCAGCTCACCTGTAATCTCGCGTGGAGACAGTGGATCCCCCACGCAGGCTGGCTGGTTAGACCAGCTATATTGTCATGCCCCGAGTTCCAGTGAGGTGTCCTGCCTCATTGTCTTCCGCAGAGATCAAAGAAGACATCAGATGGCCGCCTTGGCTCTCCGCATACATGTGCACACACATATACCCAGACATATGTGAGTGTGCATACATGCACACAAACATTGCATACATGTATGTACAAAGGAGCCAGTGGGTGGCTCTCCTGAGGTTCCCCCTCTAGGAGGGTAGCTTGCTTTGTAACTTCAGTGGGTAGCTTGCTTTGTAACTTCAGTGGGTAAGATGTGAGAATCAGTCTGTTCTTCTACCCTCTGTGTGCTCTCTCTCTCTGTCTCTCTCTCTGTCTCTCTCTCTCTGTCTCTCTCTCTCTGTCTCTCTCTGTCTCTCTCTCTCTCTCTCTCTCTCTCTCTCTCTCTCTCTCTCTCTCTCTCTCTCTCTCTCTCTCTCTGCTGTTTCTAGCATTCCATGGGACTGGATACATCCTTTTTCCTGCCCATGGAGTCATTCGGGTGGAGTACGGTTGTGAAGCTGTCATGAAGCTGGGTCCTTTTGGATACAGTGTCTTAGGAAAGTAGCTCGAGTGGAAAGCTGTGGCCACAGAGCTCACGAGGGACTTGGCCAGGTCCTGGGTGTCTCTCAGGAATGACCAATGGGAATGACATCAGCAGGTGGTCACAGGGCTGGCCCCGCTTGCCTTCCTCTGCGCTGTGGTCTGTCTCCCGTAGTGGCTTCTGATCATGTTCACAGAATTTGGGCTGCTGCAGTCGAAGATGCTGAAGTTGAGAATTGGGGCACCTTGCACTGTAATGCATGTATGAGGAGGGAATGTGTGTGGAAACTGTGAGCCTGCTCCCCGTGCTGAGCTGGTCTGAGGTCCAGCCCCCCCCACCCCCTCCCTACTCTGTAATAGATCCACCCCCATCGGGGTGATTCAGCTAACAGGTTTTATTGCTGTCCCTAGTCTGACCAGTAGATTGCCACACACAGTGATTGTGGTTTCTAAGATGTTTCCTCTCCTCCCTTCCCCTCCCCTCCTTTCTGCCCCCTCTCCCCATCCCCTCCTTTCTCCTTTCTCCTTTCTCTCCTCTCCCCTCTCCTCCCTCATCTCCCTCCCCTTCTTTCTCACTTCTCTCTTCTCTCTCTCTGTCTCTCTCTGTCTCTCTCTGTCTCTCTCTATCTCTCTCTGTCTTTCTCTCTCTCTGTGTGTCTCTCTCTCATTTTTCAAGACAGGGTTTCTCTGTGTACCTCTGGCTATCCTTGAATTCACTCTGTAGACCAGGCTGGCCTAGAACTCACAGGGATCCTTCTGCCTCTGCCTCCCTAGTGCTAGAACTAAAAGTCACCACCCAGCTGATTTCTAGGATGTTTCAATAAATTTGGGGCAGAGCAGGAAACTCAAGGACCAAGTCTGCCTGTTCAGCGGCTGTTTACACAGTGTGCCGGCACTACAGATAAAGCCAAGGAGCCACGGCCTCATCGGGGAAGTGAGTGCTGGTCTAAAAAGAGCCAGCCCAGACACCTCTTCCAGGGAGGGTTTGGGTGTCATCTCTGTCATGCTCTGAGATGTGATGGTCACAGGAGCTGCATCAGGACATCATGCACGTCTCCCATTCCTTTCCTTCACATTTGCTGTGGACTTTGTGGTAACTCAGTAGAGGGCCCCACAGGACAAGCGGGAAAGCCGAATTCCATGAGGGGAGACTCTAGCACCACCTACTGACCAGATCCGTTTAGACTCCTGAAGTAGTGCCTGTGCTGTGTGTATGTGTGTGTGAGTGTGTGTGTGTGTGTGTGTGTGTGAGTGTGTGTGGTGTGTGTGTCTCTGTGTCTCTGTACATGAGTGGATGTGGTATGTGTGTGTCTGTGTGTGTGTGATGTATGTTTCTGATGTGTGTGTGGCTGTGTGTATGTGAGTATATATGGTGTATGTATTTCTTTGTGTGAGTGTGTGTGGTGTGTGTGGTGTCTGTGTGTGTGTGTGTGTGCACTCTCTCTAAAGGGAAATAGGCCAAATTTGAAACCTAAACTTGCTGCTTACTGCCGTTGAGACCCCAGAGGAACACAGTGCATGGACCCAGCTGCCTGCCTGGCTCTCCTGGCCCTCCTCTCTCCCAGTCATCAAAGGCCCATCCTTGATAAAGAGATCTCTGGCATGTGGAACACCCCCATCTGACCTGGTCCTCTAGGGACATCTCTAGGGACAGCTGTCTTTCAACAGTACCCACGATGTCCACCTTAGTCCCTACTCCCAGCTCTGGACTCTCTGTGACAGACAGGCTCCTTCTTCATTGGTTGCGATTCTCTCTTGTCATTGGTGCCATGGATCTTACTTGAAGGACTTCTCTTTTCTTAGAGCCAGAATGTTAACTGGTCAAGTAAGTGAGAGGCTTCCTCACAGCCCTGATGAGCGTCCAGTAAGACACAAATAGAAATGCTATCCACAAGAAATGTCAAATGTGAAGTAAACCCAGGACAAGACACAGAGACTTAAAAAGCCAGAGGAGAGATGTGATACAAGACCCTAAGAGATTCCGTGACTGGAGAATACAAACTCAGTCAAAATGGCAGACCTCCCCGAGGAGGGCTTGGTCATGTCCTATGGGGCTGGCCATTTCAGTTCTGTTTCTTAAATTCATGTCACTCTGCCTTCAGCATGTGCTGGGCCTGGTGTTCAAGACTAGAACACAAGTCCCGTCATTCGCCTGTCAGCAAGAATATACTGTGGCCATCTTGTCGCAGGAAGTTACAGTCTGTAATTAGACGTTACTAAGAGAACTTATCCTTACCCTATCATAGGAAATCAGTTCCTGTGACAGGAAGTTAGTATATGTCTCCATTTTGTTACAGGAAGTGAGAGCCTGTCCTCATCTCTAACACACAAGAAGTTAGGACCTGTGTTCATCGATACCACATACAGGAAGTTAGAGTCTGTCACAGGAAATGAGAACCTATCTTCATCTATACCACACAGGAAGTTAGGCCTGTCACCAGCCTGTCATAGGAAGTTAGAGCCTGTCCTGAGCATACCACAGGATGTTCAGTTCTCTCACATGATTTTGGTCTGTCTTCATTTCCACCACACAGAAAGTTGGGAGTTGTCTTCATCCTGCCACAGGAAGTTCAGTCTTCTCACAGGATATTAGAACCTGTTGTTATCTCCATTTTGAGCCCCACTGTGTCTCTGAGGACAGAAGCAGGGAACTGGACCATGTGTCCAAAGCTGAATCACAAGGCTGGGGAGCTGATCTCATCCCTGGGCATAGACTTGGCTTCTTCCCTCACGATGTGGCTTTCTCTGAACCTGTTTCCTCATCTGGCAAGGGGCACTCAAGCCTCCATCTTGAAAACTGGTTGTGACGACATTAAGGAGTGTGTGGGGGATTAGTCCCACATGCAGTAAATGGCATCAGTCCTGATGATTTCTGGGTAGTCTCTGAGACCCACCTAGGAGCTCTTTGTGGCCTTGGCCACTATCTAGGTGAGGCCCTTGCTGAGTGTGCCAAGGGTAGCTAGCTCTCTGCCTCAAGAAGGGGACACATCTCCCCCTGGGTATGGCTTGACCCTGGCTACCAGTACCCCTAGAGGGTGTTGGAAGAGGCTGTACCCAAGTCTGCGGCCTGGAGGTCTACAGCACCTCCCCCAGGTGAGTGAGAGTGCTCTTTGTGCTGGCTGCATCAATCAGAGGGGTGGCAGGAGGTCCCGCCCAGTGAGCCGCGCTTGCCCACACTCTGTTGTTTCTCTGCTTGCTGAGGAGGCGCTAACCCTCTTCCTGTCTCTCTGTCCACTTGTCTTTCAGCCGCTGTGAGCGCTTGCCTTGCCATGAGAACCAGGAGTGCCCCAGGCTGCCTCTGAGAATAACCTACTACCACCTCTCTTTCCCCACCAACATCCAAGTGCCCGCGGTGGTTTTCCGCATGGGCCCTTCCAGTGCTGTCCCTGGGGACAGCATGCAGCTGGCCATCACCGCTGGCAATGAGGAGGGCTTTTTTACCACTCGAAAGGTGAGCCACCACAGTGGGGTGGTGGCCCTCACCAAGCCCATCCCTGAGCCCAGGGACTTGCTCCTGACCGTCAAGATGGATCTCTATCGCCACGGCACAGCCAGCTCCTTTGTGGCCAAGCTTTATATCTTTGTGTCTGCAGAGCTCTGAGTGCTTGCCTGGGCCCTGGGCACTCCCTCTTGTTGCTTTCCCACCCTTGGGGTTCTAATAAACTCTCAGCAGCCATCCCAAGAGCATGCCCCTTGTACCTTGGTTTTATTTGGTGTGGACACGGGCCTCTCTGCTTTCTCCGGGGGTTAAGCTGAGCCCCTTCCAGAATTGGTTTCCCTAATGCGTGACTGGGGAATAACTTTCATGTAGTCTAGGCACCTGAGAACCGCAGCCACAAAGTTCATTATTGCATTATCAGACAGCCCAGGCAAAGGAAGAGTGAGGCTGGGCCAGGTCTACACCGATGAATGCTTTCTTCCTGTTGTATAAACTCCAAAGAGTAGTCGTGATGGCTGAGAAAGGAGGCTCACTCTCAGAAATGCCCGAGCTCTGCCTCCTTCATCTTTTCAACTCTTAAACACCCCCCCCCACCCCCAAGAAAGGAAAGGGCTTGACTCTCGTGACTCAGCCTGTTGTAGCCTAGCTAGCTTGGGTAATAGGTCTTTTGGCCACTGGGGATCATGTGTAAGGTCATCAGGGCTGGGCATGTAACTAATCTGTTCTGGGCAAACACTGAACACAGTCGATCTTTGATAAAGCTCTCGACTAAAGACACTCCTTTGCCTCTACTGAGCCCCACTGTTGTGCCAAGAGGAGGTAAAGACCAGCCCTATTGTGGTGCTTGCTGGAGCCATGACATGTCTAACAGATGTTTCGTATACACCTCCAGTGTGTATCGTCTTTGTGGATACTCAGAAAGTATTTGCTCAAGATGACACAGGTGGCCTGTGTACCCTAGCTCCACAGCTCTGCCTAGTCCATCTGTCACCGTCCCTGCACTGTGAGCCCTGAGCCTCTTGCCTCTGTCTTCTCCATCACGAGTCCAGCCAAGCCAGCTGCCGATCTCCTGGCATCAACTCGACTTGCCCCACAGTTCACTCGGCTCAGGAGCTGGAGCATTTTGAAGAGTTGACCTAAGATCCTTCATGGCATCCGTTGCATGTGGTTGTGGTCCCTGTTCTCATCTATTCTTTCTTTATTTTTAAAATACCTATTTTATGTGTATGGTTGTTTTATCTGCATGCATGACTGGTGGAGGCCAGAAGTAGGTGTCAGATACCCTGGAATTGGAGTTCCAGACCTTGTAGGTCTCCGTGTAACTGCTGGGAACTAAACACAGGTCCTCTGCAAAAGCAGCTGGTGCGCTTAACCACAGAACCATGGGAAAATCTCAATGAGATTTTCAAGGGTGGGCACAACTTCATCTTAGGGTGACAGTCCAGCCTGACCTCAAATTACTTTCCCCATTCACACTTCCCCTAAGCCATAATGACATAATTTTATACCCTTAGCCTAAAAGCTAGTTAAGTCTCAGCTTATGTGGGCTTTCCTCTTCAGGCCTAATGAACCCATTTTTTTTTTTTATTAAGATAACAAAATGTCAGAGACTGGGTAACTTCCTGAAGAAAAGATGTTTGTTTAGCTTCTCCTTTGGCTTCTAGCTAAGGAGATCCGAGGTAGAGCGTCTACACTTGGAGGTGGTCCTTCTTGCTGGTAGAGTCCTGGTGGGTCTCAGGATGTCACATGGAGCAAGATGGAGCATGCATAAGCATCTATGTCTCTTAATACAGCCTTCAGAATTCAGTTGTGGGGCTCCACCATAGTGAGTGCCTCACCCAAGCTGCCCTCCTCACCTCCCATCTCTAGATATCATAGTTGCAGTGAGTGTCCGTGCTCTTAACACCTCAATAAGAGTTAAATGTCAATACAGGAAGCCTTGGGGGATGCTCACCCTATCCTTCCTGTTACAGGAGCTTTGCCCAGCACCCCAGCCTGTGTTCTCTCTGTCTCTCTTGCTTATAACACTTACCTTTTTGGTACTTAGAACAGCCTGAGATTCCCATTTGCTTCTGTTCTTTGAATTTGTCTTTCTCACCATCTAAAAGACTCTACAAAGGCAGATACTAGGTCTGTTTCATTGTGAGACTGTCCTGGTCTCCTGGCAAGGTTCCTGGCACATGGCAAGCACTCTGTCCATGTCTGTTGAGAAAATGGAGATCCTGCCAATACTGACTGTCTTCGTTAGGGCTTTTATTGCTATGACGGGACACCATGATCACTCCAATTCTTATAAAAGAAAGAATTTAATTGGGGCTGGTTTACAGTTTAGAAGATAAGTCCATTGTCATCATGGCGGGAAGCATGGCCGTGTGTAGGCAGACAGTGCTTGAGAGGCAGCTAAGAATTCTACATCTAGATCAGCAGGCAGCTGAGAGAGTGACACTGGGCCTGGCTTGAGCTTCTGAAACCTCAAAGCCCACCCCCAGTGACACACTTTCTCCACACCTACTCCAACAAGATCACACCTCCTAATAGTGCCACTCCCTATGAGCCTATGGGGGCCATTTTCACTCAAACCACCACACTGGGTTAGGCTTTCAGGCTTTCAGTGGATCTACTGCTGGTGCTGTCTCTTAGTAGAACCTGAAGCTCTGGCACCCAGACCTTACTCTGATATGTGGGAGCTACATTGCTTTCACATTGCCTGTCCCTCAGAGCATGCACCAGGCTACAGCAGAGGACTCTGAAGGATTGGTCTTGCTCTCCAGTTTCTCCTTTTCTCTGGTTCTCTTTCCTAGATCATAAAATTTAATTCCCTTGGAAGTTGTCTGTTCCCACTGCTTACTCTCTCAGCCGTAGCTCCCACTCCCTGGCTCATGACCTTTGCTGGTATCCTGGAACGTAGGGCAGCTTGCCCCTTCCTTGCCAATCCCTGACTATGTAAGCTCCTGGCCTCAGTCTGAGCCTTGCCCTCTTTCTGCAAACTGCCATTCTTCCTACAGACTTAGCTCAAAGACCACCTCCTCAGTGAAGCCTTTCGTGGTTAGCTCTCTCTGGCCCCAGGCATCCCTCATAGCATTTACCCTGGTGTCTTAAAATTCTTAACGTGTTTGTTACACCTGCTAAGCTGTGGGCTTTTGAATGAAGGAGTAGTCTCTGTGGTTGGTTTTGGCATCTTTGGGCTGTTTGGCCTGAAGAAGCAACTCATTAAATAATCGGGCATGTAGTTCACATGCATATGTGCAAACAAAACAGACATACACATAAAATTAAAATGAAGGGAAATTCAAAATGCAGAAGTGTGTGCAGAATGGGCAGTGTGATAGATGCAGGCAGTGTTCGAAGCTCTCTGCATCCTGCCCCCCAGATGCTCACACTCAGAACAACTGGGCAAGAAGATGACAAATTCATGGGAAATATTACTAAGCAAAGCAACACAGCAGCTCCACAAACCTCCCAAATTCAAGTGAGGGCCTCGCTCTGCACGTTGGAGAATCCCAAACAGCCCCGAAGGACCCCTGGAAAGAGCAGCAGGCTAATGTGGGGAGCTCAGGAAATGAGAGCCTCCTCACACCCCAGTGGCCAAGGCATGTGGGAGCCCATGGTGGGACTGAGTTAGGGGGAGCAGTTCAGCTCTCAGTGTGGAATTGAGTTGTCAAGGCTTTCTTTAGTGTCAGGGTCTCTCTAGGGACAGCTTATGGAAACAATAGGAAATCAACAGTGACAACAGACATCGTGGAAGAGGAAGGTCCCAGACATTACAGGCACATCAGAGAGGGCAGCCCAGAGGCAACAGCCTAGGGGGCTCTAGGAGGTCAGAGAAGCAACTATGAACTGTACTGACTTTAAAATGCCAGGGAAGTGAATTCCTCTTAGAGAGGAACAACCGAAAGGCATCAATGTGAGAGTCTGTCTACTAGGTTCTCTAGCAAAGGACTGTGAACTAGGTGCCTCTGCATAGTAGGTATGTTATCGCCCACTATGTGTTTGCCACTCTCTGCTCCATCTGCCCTGGGGCACCTTCTTCCTGGAGGGGCATGGCCCTGCACAGTCTCCTGTGACTCGCTTGCCACCTTTGGCATTCCTTGGCTATAGTAACGTCCCTCCAGCTCTTCCTGTTCCATCAAACAGCGTTCACCACGTGTGTCTTTGCCTCTTTTTAAGAGGACTAATGTCTTCCTGGATTGGGGTCCCAACCACTCTGCTGTGTCTTCATTCTAGCTAATTACATCTGCAATGACTCTGCTTCTGAATCAGGGGCTGGCACTTTGACGTGTCTCTTCGAAGGGATAACACCATAGTGTCACCAATTTCACACACTGATGTTCTAACCTCGGTGTCTTTCAAGATAGAGACAGGTGCCTTTGAAAATTTAGATGAGGTAAATGCAAGGCCACCTGAGTGGGCCCTGATCCATTATACCTGAGTCCTTATATGAGGACCCTATGAGAGTCCACATGAAGACATAGTGACTGTTGTCAGGTAAACATACAGGCCCTGGAAGTAACCAGCCCCATCAACCATGAGCATGGACTCCCAGCCTCCATCACTGTGAGACAGTGTGTGTCTGTTGTTTAAACAACATCCATGGTATCCTTGTGGCAGCTTTAGAAAATCAGTACATAAAATTATTATAAGAACAAAGACTATGAACCAGTATGACGTCCCTCAGGTATGAGAAGTACATTTGAAAGACAAATCTGCAATATTCAGCCACTCACAGTGGCTCAAACCCATCATGCATTTGCAAGGCTGAGAGACCAAACCATGGAAGAGAAATATGAATCAGAATTTAAAACGTAACAGGATAGTCAGTATACTTTAATGTTAAATAAATTATTTAATAAAAATAAATGATAAGAAATGGTCCAAAAATTTAAGACACTAAAGAGAAACAAGTTAGAAAAGAAAAGTATATATAAATAAAAAAAGAAAGAACATAAATGTCCTGGTTAGCACTGTCAACTTGACACAGTCTAGAATTACTGGAAGAAAGTTTTAATTGAGCAATTGTCCTTATCAAGTTAGTCTGTGATAAAGGAGGACCTAGCCCACTGTGGGCAGCACTATTCCCTAGGCAGGTGGTCCTTGGCTGTATAAGAAAAATGGCTGAACATGAGCCTGTGAGTGAACCAGCAAGCAGCATCCCCCTGGTTCCTGCCTTGAGTTAACTTGCTCCACTCAAGTCACTTTGGGTCATAATGTTATACCACAGTAACATAGAATCAAATCACAACAGGAGGAAAATCTTAAGGAAAAGTAACAAATGTTCAAGATATACAAAGCAGGCCACCTGCAGATAACAGGTATCTTTGACAGTATTTGGAGCAGATCTAGCATGCAGATAACAGGGAACTCTGAAGGTATGCAGAGACAGTCCAACATGTAGACAATAAGCATCTTGGAATCCCTGGTTCTTAAAAAAAAAAAAAAAGGTCTGTGGTAACCCTAAATGGGTGGTGGTGGGGAGAGTCAGTACTGTGAGAACTGAAAAAAAAAGTCACATAAATTAAAAACAAACTTTGAAATTCCTTGTAGGAAGAACACATCACATACCAAAGATTACCTCAGAACAACCAACACAAAGATAGTCTTATAAAATTATAGGACTATAACAGTCAGGGGGAAAAAATCCTATGGATAGCTAAGGAAAGAAAAAAACACAAGTCACCCTGTGATGGCTAAATATGATTACCACCTTGGTTGAGTTAAGAAACACCTCTAGCAGTCATGAGGTAGGTCTTTGGAGTCAGGTAAGAGGCTTAACTGAGGAGGAAGCTCCTCTCTGAATGTGGGTGGTACCGTCTCGTGGGCTGGGGTCGGAAGTAGGACAGGAGAAAGGCAGCAGAGGTCCAGCATTCCTTTCTCTTTCCTAATCTACCCAGATGTGTGCCAACAGCTTTGGCTCCTGTGTTCACAGCTAGGAGCCACTCCTATTGCCATGCCTGCTCACCTTGCTGGGCTGCAGCCTCAGGCTGTGGGCCCAAATACGCCACGCCTAACAGACCTGCTAAGTCATCTCCATACTTGGTTTTTCTCTATCTGTGCCCAGACAACAAGTACTTGAATGTGGGGCCCTGCATGGAATTTTGTTGTTGTTTGTTTATTTAAATAACTATTGGGGATTTTGTGTTTGTTTATTTTTTTTAATCTATGAAGGACGTTGAAGAGATGGCTCACTCACTATCTGCACTTCAAAGGAACCAGATTTGATTCTTAACAGCCATTTTAGTGGCTAACAGCTGTCTGTAATGACAGCTCCTGGGGCCCTCTTCTGGCTTCAGTGGGTACTGCATGGACATGGTGTATAGACATACATGCAGGCAAAACACCTATACACACAAAATTAAAATGAAGGAAAAATTAAATAACGGGAGATTGGGTTAAGGCAATTGGTTTCAGAGAACCATTAGTTTGGAGTCTTAATGTTTGCATATTATCTTCACAAGCCACAAATGGCTTTTGTGAGAATCCGCCATTTGAATGGCATCAACTAATGATTCATTCTGTCTTAGAAAATTTCACCCATCAAGTCCTGTTGTTCTGACCTTTCTGACTTAAACATTTCTTTTCTTGATTAAATGTGACTTCAACTCGGGACCCTTTTTCTCTTCTGTTTTTAGATATCTAATTCTATAGATTCGAACTTCTAACCCCATCTAGACATGGAAATAAGTTTTTTTTGTTTTTTCACTATTTTGTAAAATAAAGCAGTAAGCAAATCTTTCTAGACACAGAAATCCTTTATCTAGCTCACTTGTAGACTCAAGCAAATACTGGGACAAGCAAGTCCTTTGGAAGAGCTCTAAAGTATGTGTGTGTGTGTGTGTGTGTGTGTGTGTGTGTGTGTGTGTGTGCATGAGTGCACATGTGTACATGTGTGTGCGCTTATGACTGTGCACATATGTATATTTGCTTGTGTGCTCACACGTGTGTGTATTCACATGGGTATCAGAGCTTTTTTTTAAAGATTTGCTTTTCTTCTTTATTTATGTATGTACATGCATACATGTGCGTGTGCATTTGGGTGTCTGAGTGGGCCAGAAGAAAGTTGTTGGATTCCATGGAAATAGAGTTACACATGTTTATGAGTCATCCAACATGGGTCCTGGGAATTGAACCCCCAATTCTCTGGAAAAGCATCAAACACTCTTAACTGCTGAGCCATCTCTGTAGCCCTGCATATCGGATTTTCGACAACATTTTATGTCAGATGAAAATGAAGCGATGTATTTAGCATAATTAAGAAATATAAGCTGGGAATTTTATACCCAGCAAAACTGACAAAGAGTACACACTGTTATGAACTTGCACACACTGAACAATGACTATGGCATTGCAGCTACATGCCTTTTAAAGGGAAGATGCATGTTATCAATTGCCATATAGCTCAGACTACGCAGATGTAGTATTTTTAGTTAAACTGAGTAGAAGGAGAACATACTAGAGAAATTATTTATAGTAGTTGATTGGTGATGGTCATTTTAGTACTGTTATTCTGAGACTACTCCGTATGAAACATGGGATCAGTCAAATTGGACAGTCGTGAGAATCTCTGTGTCCGTTGCATCAGGCTTGTGATGTAGAGTACAAACTATGTCCTTGAGCCCTGGAGAAGATAAGAAGTTTGTAAACTTTGTTTTGAATTGTAAATATTAGTATGAATTCACATTACATTTATTTCTCATTGCGTTCATTTAGAGGGGGGATCAAAGGACAACTTGCAAAAGCTGGATTTTCTCTATCATGTAACTCCCAAGGACCAAACTCGGGTCATCAGCTTTGGCAGCGAGTTTCTAACTGGCTGAGGCCTGTCATCAGTCCCTACTGCTGCATTTTATGTTTTGAGTGACTGCCGGTGATGCCTGGAAACAGTGGCCAGCCCCGCTGCTCTGGCATTGTCGCTATGTAAACTATGATCCTGTATCACCATTTCCCATAGACCACAGACAGATGACTCCAGGGCTCACTGGAGAAGTGGCTCTAGTGTACAGCAAAGCATTCTCGATGAAAATGAGTACTGTGTGCTGCCTCGTAGCTGGAGAGCTATGGAGGCACAAGGGACCCCAGAGCCACTTTTTCTCTCAGGCCCAGAAGGGAAGGAAAGTTTGAGCTGCCATAAAGGATAGCAGTGGCAGTGGACCAAACCTCATCAAACCGGATCCCATCATGAGTTCACCCTGGCTTGATTTTTCTTCCCTCAAAATCCTTTAAGGAGTAATAGAGAGCCCTAATGTTCATGATACACATACTTGTCTGTATTAATTACTTTTCTTAAATTCCTAACAAGAAGAAACAACTTAGTGGAAGGGGATGTTTGTTTCACGCTTGAGGATACAGTCCGTGGCGGATGTGGTGGTGCGGGTGTAGCTCTTGGCTGTTGGGGGGAAATGAGGCAACAGATACATTTCCTGCCAGTTCAGAAAACAGGACAGGAAGTGGGCCAGGCCATGAATCTCAAGCCTCTACCTATTACCCACTTCCTCCCACTGGACCCTCATCTCCCAAAGAATTCTTAGCCTCTCAAAACAGCACCATCATCTGGGGACCAAGTGTTCTGACTTGAGAGACCGAAGGACCATTTCATATCCAATGTTCATATTCATCATATCATAGTCATACCATGGCCAGCATAACACTGGCCAGTAGCAGAGTAGAATTGGACCTAGCAAGTATTGAACTATATGCTTCTTGGTGACCACATAGCAGTAGCATATGAGACCCCTTCCCTGCACAGAAGGCCAGCCAGTGAATGAGAGCAAAGTGTCAGCCCAGGAGCATTTTTCCAGCCCCAAGATACAGTCAGTGGGTGCCTTGGGTTTCTATCGTTGTGATAAACACCATGATCAAAAGAAATCTGGGGAGAAGATGGTTTATTTAACTTTAACAGGGTATAGTCCATCATGAAGAGAAGTCATGGCAGGATTCCAAGGCAGGAACCTGAGGCAGGGACTGAAGCAGAGGCCATGGAAGAGTGCTGCTTATTGGCAATATCCATCCATCCATCCATCCATCCATCCATCCATCCATCCTTCCATCCGTCCATCTATTTATCTACCTACCTATATATCTGCATGGCTTTCTCTGCTTGTTTTCTTATATTACCCAAGACCAGCCATGCCTGATGGTACACACTAATCCCAGCACTCAAGAGCCAGAGGCAGGTGGATCTCTGTGAGTTCAAGGCTTACCTGGTTTGCATACTGAGTGCCAGGGCTATGTAGTGAGAACTTGTCTCAAACAAACAAATAAAACCCACAAAACATTATATCACCCAGGACCACTTATTCAGAGGTGCCATGACCCATAGTGGGCTGGGCCCTCCCATGTGTCAATCAAGAAAACACCTCATAGACTTGTCTTCAGGTCTAGTGGAGCCATTTTCTCTATTGAGATCCCTTCTTCCCAGATAACTCTAGCTTGTGTCAAGATGACAGAAACTAACTAGGAGGGTGGGTGTAGGCCCTGAGCACCAACCGCTGTAGGTGTCACAGAAAGACCAGAAACTGCATGGCCTGATGGGAGACACTCCATCTCTGTCATCCTTCCAACCAGACTGGGCCTGTGTCTAATCCAGCAGCCAACGTGAAGGACATTCAAAGGAAGAGGAATGCTCTGGACCACACCACAAGGATGCAGGCACCCAGCTCCTAACTTTGGGTCTCTGAGGCTGAAACACAGTAGGCTTCTTACCAGATCATTGGAAAATGAAAGGATGAAAGGGGAACTGTCAGTCAAAGGGGACTTACAGACAACCATCACTTACTCATGGGCAAGTGCATACAATTGGCATAGAGGTACACACTGTGGAAGGGAGCTGTGGAGAAACCCAGCAGGGCCTTACATGGGCCCAGGGTAAGAGTTAGCTGTAGGATGCAGGAGGGTTAGTAATGGCCTGGTGCACATGAGGCAGCTTCAGGCGGTTGGCTGAGGTTTCTTTACTTGTGTGAATATTTTTTTTTGAGAGACAAGGTTTCACTGTATAGAGCAGGCTCTGCCTCAATCCCCTGACATGGCTAATGATTATAAAGATGTTTTCCATGTAATAACTCATTGATCTATTTGCATTCTGTTCATATCTGGGTTGCTTTTTTTTTTACTTCGTGGGGCTTGTTTTTGTTTCTTCTTTGTTTGTTTGTTTGTTTGTTTAGTTGGTTGGTTGGTTATTAGAGATAGGCTTTCTCTGTGTAGTCCTGGCTGTTCTGGAAGTGAGCTATGTAAACCAGGCTGGCCTCAAACTCCAGAGATCCACCTTCCTCTTCCTCCCGAGTGCTGGGATTAAATGCATGTGCCACCACCACCTGACTGTTCATACAATTTTTTCATCTATTTCATGTATATGTATGTGTGTGTGCGGATATGTACATGTGTCCTGTGGAGGCCAGATGGCAACTTTGGGTGTTGTTTTCCAGACGCTGTCTTCCTCCCTCTCCTCTTCCTCCTCTTCTTCATCCTCTTCCTCTTCCTCCTCCTCCTTCCTTTTAGCTTTAATCTAATTTTATGTATATGAGTGTTTTGCCTGCGTGTATGTCTGGACACCTTGTGTCCAGTGCCCACAGAGGCCCGAGAGTGTTAGACCCCCGGCCCTGACATTACAGATGGCTATGAACCAGCTGCCTTGTGGATTGTCTTAAAGAGCAAACATGAGCCATCTTTCCAACCTTGTTTTGTATTTCATGGTAAAGTTTTGAAGAACAGTGTAGCACAGTGCCTGGAGCCTGGGCATGGACTTACAGTAAACGTTACCCATTTTCCTTCCTGTCACTTGGTATAGATTAAACTCTTTGTGATGGACACCGAGATCAGCAGTTGATATATATCTCTCCAACCCCCGTCCCCACCCTCAACCCCCACCCCACCCTCGGCCCCGCTCCCAACCCCGCCCCCCACCCTGAGCCCTTCTAGCTGCCCAGTTGTTGGGTCCCAGGATGAAGGACCTGACACCCTTATTCACTGGCATCCATGGCACCGTGGTACTAGTACCCCTAGCTACTCAACATTGTTGCTGAGCAACTGAGAAGTGAACATGTTCTTCAGGGACAGACTGATGCTCACTTGGTTCAGTTGGCAAATTCCAAACTGTGTGCATTAGCATCTAGACTAAATGTGTCTCCATTTTTATATGAAGGACCATGCACAGATCATACAGTGCAGCCTGGCCACAGAGGCTGCTGTTAGGTGCCGCCTCTGGACCACCTGCTACTTCCGGTGTTCCCTGGGTGCTGTTGTCTTGGCTTTGCCACCAACCTTCCTGGGCTGTGTTTCTCTGCAGCTTTCGCCAAGAGAAAACAGACACCGTCCGCTGCATCAAGTCTTGCCGTCCCACCGATGAGGCTTGCATGCGGGACCCTGTGCATACCGTCTCCCACACCGTCATCTCGCTGCCCACCTTCCGAGAGTTCACCCGTCCTGAGGGTGAGTGGGTCAAGCCGAAGGTCCTGGGACTTGCTTCCGAGCCTCCTGATTGGAGCAGAGAGCCTGTCTTACAGGAGCCCTTCCTTGTAGGATGTGGTCGGGGTGGGATGCACACCTTTTCCCTTCTGGGTTCCTGGGCTGCTCACCCTGTTCGGCAGCCCCTTCTGTGGCTGTAGCAAACATTCTGCCTGTAGCATTCAGTGTTGATTCCATGCTGAACGCTGGGGAGTTGAGGAGGACTTCCTGAGGGAAGTGGGTAGGAGGTTATTGGCCAAAGTAGGAGAGGGAGAGAAGAGACTTGCCAGCAGATGACAGTTGGCAAGGTCTGGAGATGAGCTGGGCAATGCGAGCATTGAGAACCAAGGCAGGTTTAGGATAGATGAGCTGGCGCCTAAACCTGGAGCTGAGGCTCCTCCCCAAGAGAGCTGTTGAGAGGTCCTAATAGATGAGTGGCATGCCAGGACATCTTGGAGACTGGGACGGATGGACCCAGTAGCCAGACTGGAAGCAGAGGCCATAGGATAACGTGACAATTCTGTGTCCTTCCTCCATGTCCCAAAGGACATGGCCAGTGCTATCTCAGCACATTTCTGAAGTAGCCTGGGGTTACAAGCTCCTAGGTGAACCACATACTCATGACACACTCTGGGGTATGTAGCTGTGGGTTTCTCTGGTCCCCAGTTACCTTCTTTCTTCTGCATGGAGTCTCTCTCCCTGACTATCAGCAGACATTTAGCAAGCTCGTGTGCCAGCTAACATACTAAGAACATGCTAAGAAAGGCCTTTCCTCTCCAGGAAAATGTGTCACTGAGTTATCCAAGATGACCCCTGGGTTGACACTGTGAAAGAGTCATGCAGTGGGGAAAACATGTGAGACACACAAGGCCAACATTGTCCTGAGGGAAGTCCCCAGCCCCTACTCCATTCCCACTGGCTCACTCTTCCAGAGAAGTATGGTTTCACAAACCTACAACACAAGTCTTTCCCAAGTTCCCAGCAGCCATTTTTTTGGTTTTAGATTTATTTATTTTATGTATATATGAGTGCACTGTCGCTGTCTTCAGACACACCAGAAGAGGGCATCAGATTCCATTACAGATGGTTGTGAGCCACCATGTGGTTGCTGGGAATTGAACTCAGGACCTGTGGGAGAGCAGTCGGTGCTGTTAACCTCTGAGCCATCTCTCCACCTCACCTCACCCCCAACATCCATTTTTATGGTGTTCCGCTCTGCTGACATAGGAGCTGGTTACCTAAATTGGGGCGGGGCAGCCAACACACCTCTTAATATCTTGGGCTCAGGAACCCAGGGTTGCTGAGAGGACCCTCAGTGGACGTCAACTAGCTTCCTCCCTTACTTTATAGAAGAGGAAACTGAGGCCCAGAAAAAGGATTTTCCCAAGTTTACCCTGAGCCAGGCTGGGATCTGAATGGTGTCTCCAAGGCTAAGGTGGCTTACACTGCTTCACTGTGAGGTGATCTGGAACCACAGCCACCATGGTCCAGCTGAGCCCACACCACCAGCTGGCCCCATGACCTCAGGGCAGATAAGAATTGTCAAATTGCCTCAGTTTCTCCACTGATAAAACAAAGATTGGGTATGATGTGAGGGCCAGGACTCTACCCTTCCACATGGGGAGTTGGTGATTTCAGCCATGTTGCCTTAGGAGTGAATCCTTGTCGTCGTGTTTGATGTTGGGGCAAGTCTCTGGGAAGGGGAGGGGAGGGGAGGGGAGGGGAGGGGAGGGGAGGGATAGGCTGGACCAGCATTACAACGTTCTCATGCCATCATCCTTGCTGCAGAGATCATCTTTCTGAGGGCTGTCACACCGCTGTACCCTGCCAACCAGGCCGACATCATCTTCGACATCACAGAAGGGAACCTTCGAGACTCCTTTGATATCATCAAGCGCTATGAGGACGGCATGACTGTGGGTGAGTGACCCTCCGGGGAGCCCAGAGCATTGGCCGAAGTCATCTGCACCCTCCTCACTCCCATCAGAGGCCAGTTCTACCTGGCCACCAGGTCCTAGCCAGCAGCCCCTACTCAAGTCTGGGGATCCACCCTGGCCGTACGACTGACTCTCCTGTAAACCCTGTCAGCTTCAGTCTTCCCCACTTACAGAGTAGGCAGATGAAATAGATCCTACATCTCAAGGCTGTGCCAGGGCCAGGCAGTGTGTCTTGGTCAGTGGGAGCTTGTCTGTCTGCTATTCCCACTGTGCCATGAGAAGACAAGCAAACTGGGCTTCAGAAGGCCCCAGATCTAGTCCCAGCCATGAAACTAACCACCTTGACTTAGCATGCAATCTTGAGCCACTTGTCACCCCTCCCCAGGTGTCAGGGGGTAAGAGCCCAGCTGCCACCGCTTACCCTTTTAGTGTGTGGATCTGCTCTTCTTGCTCTCGGGACAGTCAGTGTCTCAGAAACACTAAGGAGGCTGAGGCCGGGACAGACAGAGCACCCTTCTGTGTTGGTTCCATCTGGGCTTGGTGAAGATGGAGTGGAACGGATGACCCAGACACCAGGACAGGAACTGATGAACACCCACAGAGGAGATGTGAGGGAAGCCAGGAAGCCACACGATCTCTGTAGAGGGGGCCGTGGTCCCTATTGCTGTCTGTGGGCCTTGAATACGACCTGCTCACCTTGAAAGCCTCTTAGAGGCTATTTCCATATCTTCTCAGCTAAACTGCTGGAGTGGGCTAAGCTGGGAAGTTGGGCAGAGGTGAGTCCTGGTATGATGGCATCAGTGCCTAGTGGGTCATGACTACACCCAGAGGGTCACTCCACTCTGTCACCTTTGTCACAGTAGCTCTTCAGAATGGTCTTTAAGTAACTTTTATTCATGGTGATGGAAGACAGTCTCCTCTGACTTAGATTTACGCTCTGAAAGTTTTGAAACATTTGAGGAACTGGGTGGCAATCCCCTCTCCCTGCTGGAAATCAGTTTTCCTTGTATTCTAGTCTCAGGCTTTAGAGCCTGTGAGGGCTGGATCAGAGCAGAAATTTTGGTACTTTGGCCTCCAGGTGGCGCTGTTGGATCTCCAAACCTCCATCTGGGCTGTTTCCCCAACCCCGACAGTTGCTAAACTGGCAGCTAGAGAAAGGGAATCGTTATTCTTCTGTTGCCAAAGAGCCATTTATAGCAACTTTACAAGCTCTTAAATGGGTTTGCATGTTGTAAACACGGCTGAGTCATTTGGGGGCTCACCACCCCCGGCCTCCTCCTCCGCTGTTTGGCAGCAAGGATAATTAGTTAATTACAATTAATGGTTCAGCACCCCTCTCGGAGATTCCAAGGAGAGGGCATGCAGCCCGGCTGCCAGCCGTCTTAAGTCTCACCTTCAGCTCTGGACAAGGGGAGGTGGTGTATATGTGTGTGGGGGTGTGGTGGGGGTGGTGGTAAGGATTTGTCCTGCTTCAGGTGTGGGTGAGAAATGAGTACACTGGCACTGGCCTGCAAGAAGCCCCTAGTGCTTGCCCTGTGAATGACCTATTGCTATGGCATGGCGTGACACAACCTGGGCCGCTGCGATTATAACTGTAGAACTTTCCAGTTTACTTGTTCTCTGTTACTTTATGAACACTTGAGTTATTGGCCCTGGCTGGTCTGTGTTTATAGAGATACATACTGCCTCCTCCCCCCATGCTTGCCTTTCCCGAGAAGAGATCACTGGGCCATCAATATACTGAGACTTGAGAGCCTGCAGGGCCTCGTCAAGCCTCCTTAGCTCGCCCCAGCTCTCTCAGGAACTGGCCCTCCCTGTTTCTTCTACATCTATTCTCAGCTAAAGCGTTCCTGGAGTGGTCTAAGCTGGGAAGTTGGGCAGAGGTGAGTCCTGGTGTGATGGACCATTACCCAGTGAGTGGGTCATGGCTGTACCCCAGACAGAACAATCCTGGGTGCGTCTGGCTTTTGGCTTTCCCATCTGCTACATCAGAAAATCCTGCTTGTGTTAGAGCCGGAAGGCCTAATCTTTTCCAACCACTTCCACAAAAGGAGAAAGAAACAAAGGCCACTGGGGGATGAGGGTGCCAGTCCTTTCCTAGTGATTCGGGGGGCCCAGCTGGCCGTGAGATAGCTCCAGGTGTGATGAGTGACCACAGGTAACCTTCAGGCAGTGGGCGTCTCGGGAATGGAATGCAGCCGTGGCCGTGGGGAATGAACGTTCCCCTCACTGCGCTTGGTCATGGGTGCCCTGGTCTTTGGAATTCTAGGCTTGGGCGGCATGGGGGTGGATCCCCAGCCCTCGGAAATTCCTGGGGCTCATCTTCATCTCCCTGCCTACTGAGTGGCCCAGCCTTTTCCACTCCTCAGCAAGTTTACAGGGCGTTCCATCTGGTGCACACATCACCTGCCGGGTGGAGAGAGACCAGGTGGGGCAGGTTGTACTGAGTGGGGACGAAAGCTGTGTTTGTGGTTGGGTTCTGCTTTCAGACTTCTTTCTTGTTTTATGGCTTCAGTTCTCTGCTTAGAACATTTACCCTGAGATTGCCTGTAACCTAATTCCTTTCCCCTTTTCTACCCAGAAACATCTCTGTGTACCTGGGGATGTCCCTCCAGGAGGTAACCTTGGTACATGGCTCCAGTCCTGACCACTGGGAGGATGGAGTTTTCTCCTAAGTTTTGGCCTGACATGAAACAACTCTAGGAATGGGGTTTAGGACTCATGGCTTCTTGCCACTGCTGCATACTCTCACCCCCGAGTTCTTGTTCAGTCCTTGCAAACATGACTTCTGGGAATGGGACAGGAAGATCTCCCCCTTGGGCAGAGGAGGGAACGGAGTCCAATGACCTTGTAAACCTGTGCAACAGCAAAACATGGGGCTGGGTATCTTCTGATTTATTTGAACAGCGCAGTACTCGCTTCAGGCCACACTTTAAGCAATAGCCCCAAGGCTTGGCCATCAGCAAAAGCATGGCTCAGGACTATGCAGGCCTGCCACCTGCTGCTCCTATCCAGGCTCAAGAGGTTCCTGTGTCCCTGGCAATGGGCATGAGCCTGTATATGGCTAGGCCAGGGCACCTGCCTGCTCACTGGGCTAGATGAATACCTGCCTGTCTAGGCCACAGCCTGTGTGGACACTCCCTACAAAGGCTTCCCTAGAGAGGCAAGGCCCAAGCAGAGTCTCCTCACATACTCAGGATCCCTAGTGAGCCTAGCATTCGGGAACCAGCATTCAGTCCCTGGAACATAGGGAAATTATCTCCACTCAGGGATACGGGAGTGAGGGCCGGCAGTGAAGGAGACGTAGCACGAATGTAGGTTTTCCCAGAGCTAGAACCCACAGAAGCCCAGTGCTGGCATAGACAAAGTTCTCCAAGTTTGGAAGTCACACACACAAAAAAGCAGCAGTTGATGAGCCTTTGACCCCTGTGGCCATGGCATTCAGGCCCTTGAAAGTGACAAGTCATTGAAGTGTGTCGGAGAACAGGTGTGGGGGAGGCGGGGTTGGGGTGGGGGTCTGACACTAAAAAGGCCAGGCTTCCTTTAGGGGATCAGGGAGATGCTGCTCGGGGCGGAGCTGATGCCTCTGCAAAGCCTCCTCGCATTCCTCTTTCTCCAGCTGTCAGGGAGACTTGAGGGATGTTCTCCGGCCTGTGGAGAAACGCTCTATAAATGCCTGGGGCACCCTCGGGCCACCACAGAGCCTCCCTGTCCTGCTCGGGAGTTCCCACTTCACTCTGCAGAGCCCAGGCTGCAGTCAGGGTGCTTTGAGAAGCTGAATAGAGTGAGAAATGGGGAACTCTGGCTGTGAACATTGTGGGCCACTCACTGTCAGCCTGCGCCCTGTCTGAGCCTCTGGGGTTTAGAGGATACCCAGGCCCTCTGCCTCTCTTTAGCCTACATGAAGCTTCTCAACTGTTTTTCTAAAAGTGAAAAATAGAATCTATCTAGAATAAGGTGTCAGCCTCACCAAAGCCAAGGGGAGCTGAGAACACTCAGCTGCTACATTGTTATCTGTCTGTTTGCTTGTGGAGTTTTGTTTTGTTTTGCCTGCGGTCTAATTTTGCATTGCCATCCTGACTCTGCACTGCTTCATCCTCCGCAGGACCCTTAGATGCTTGAAAGATCACCTAATAGACAGTTGTGATGGTGCCAATGTTAACAGTGGGGACACACAAGGCAGGCTTCTTGGAGGAGGTGTTGGAGGACTACTTTAAACCCAAGGCCACTCCACTTCAAAGTCACTTTATAGACCCCTATGAGGTCACCACGAAGCCCATTTCTTGGCAGTATGTACCCAATGGTGTCTATCCCACTGGTGTATGCCAGCACCAGGTAGGTCTTGTCCCATATAAATAAATAGTATTGGGATTCTGGATCCAACCTGACAGTTAGGAGTAAAGACCTTCTAAGATCCATGGGACCAGGAAATGGGGTTCACTTGAGGTGGGACAGGGAACTGGAGCACCCACAACAATTCTCTGCCTGGCTAGTACCCATGAGTCTCTGCTCTGGCAGGTGCTACCCCAGGGCTTGTGAAGCCACTCAGCATCATGTCCTTCTGCCCTCCCCTGTTCCCTTTATCCCCAGTGCCTGAGCAGTTCCAGGGTTGGGAACTGAGGTTGCCATTGGGGTCGCTAGTGATCCAGGAAGGCTATTTGAAGGCTGAACAGAACCCTCCCAGCTGGAAACAGCTCTGGTTGGCTGCTGTGACCACCCTCTCTGCACTTCACATTCATTTCTGAGCAAGTCCCAAAGTCCGACTTAGTGTGTGCCCAGGGCTGTGTAGGGGGCCCAGAGCAGCGGTGAGCGTGTGTGGGGAGTAATGGACTGGAGGCTGATGTGTGGATGGACATGATGCTTGGGTCCTGATTGGTTCCCTGCTCTGGCTTGCAGGCGGCTTACCATGGAGTAGTATAGCATCAGGGCCAGGCCTTGTGACCCTAGTGCCACCTCAGGTGCAGACACAGGATTAGGAGACTTTGCCAAGTTTTGCTCTGGAGTCACCTGATGTCAGGAACTGTCACGCAGCCTGTGCACTGAACCCCTTTATCAGTTCTAGATGCAGTCTCAAGGATGCTAACCACTCCGAACTGACATGGTTGTTTACAGCAGAAAAAATGGGAAGTGCCTGTCTAGGTCCTCTGGTCAGCTAGCAGTCAGGCCTGTAGGTGTGTTCTCAGTTGTCCTCAAGCTCCTCATCCCCTAGATGGCTTTGGGGACACAGCTTCTAGATATCCCTGGGGAGAAGAAGGGTGGCTTCCTCAGTTCTACACATGGGCATGGCTGACCAAGCCCCATGCAGCTGGGAAAGTTGGAACGCAAGATGAAAAGATGGGCTGGCTCACTTTGGGCACTGTTGCTGTGTTAGGTTAGGAAAGAGACACCCTGATTACAGAGTCCCTTTTACTGTGACCCAGAAAGGGATGTGTGAGAGGACTTCGTGTGTCAGTGCGTAGAGGACTACAGAAATCCAGTGATGATGGGTCAGATGCTGTGAGTCCAGGGTCTCTGGTGTCACATCTGAAAGTGGCTATAAATGCTAGACCTGCTTAGGGTGGAGTGGAAGAGGGCCAAGTTCGTGGTCAGGTGGGACACAGGAGGAACACAGCTGAGCCCAGGAAGGAGCAGGAACAGCTGATCCCTCACAGATTGCAGAGAAGAGATGCTGTCTCACGGGACCAGCAGCAGAGCAGTGCTTTCGGCACACGCACATTCAGCTAACCTGAAGAATAGGTTAGGGAGCTGCCTGGGCCAGAGTCTTTGTTGAGGTCCGTGGGTGCAGCTGATGAGTATAGATCAATCAGGCATGAACCCCACGATGTCACCCTGTGACAAAAGGGTCATCACGGAGGCCTATCTGCACAGTGCATGTAGCCTGTCTGTCTTATAGGGAGATGTCTCTAAGAGGAAAAACATCTGCATGGCCCACACTGAGATTTGGGAGGGGTACAGAACTGGAGACCATGTCTAAGGATCTGAGTCTCACTGGTGAGAAATGGTCCAGCCAGTATTCAAAAATAGGCGCTGATCGTAAACACAAAAAAAGCATTCCGTGTTTTCGACATCACCTGGGCACAAGTGTATTCCCCACTCCTACCGCTCTCCCACACCCCACCTTTTTATTTCTTGCCCTTTTTCTGAAATAGAGATTCACTTTGGTGCACAGGCTGGGCTGTTACTCGTGACAGTCCTCCTGCCTTAGCCCCCCAAGTGCTAACATTAGAGGAATGACCCACTATGCCCCGCCTCCACACCCCCTCTTAAAGGTCACGGAAATACTTTTCATTCTGAACTGATATTTAAAGTCTCATCCGTGGCTGCACGGGGCACAGGTCTCATCAACTGAAGCATACTGTTTGAAAATTACCAAGGGCTGGTTTGTTTCTTTTAGGGTCATGTACAGTTGATCCCAAAAGGCCCTGATTAAGAGCTGTTCTGGGCTTGATTGGTGGGTCTTCACTTCCAGTTTTGTAGCCTAGGCTGATTACACAGATTCTCTGGGCCTCTGTTCTCATTTCAAAAGATCAATACTGTAGTTCTTGCCCCATGTGACCATACGGATCAAGGTGATGTGTGTATTTAAACACAAGGTTAGAGTACTCTGCCTGCGTGGGCTGTTAACAAATGAGCTCCTTGGGGAAGCTCAGAGCACCCTTGGGTGGCAGTACACAGCCTGGGAACAGTTTAACAGGCATGCCCGATAGCCTGGGCCAGTGAGTCTGGCCTAGCCTAAAGCAAAATGGAGGGCATGCCTCCCATGTCCTGCCAGTCTTGAATTATCTCACTCATCCCACAAGGACAGGCGTGACCCTGCCCTGTGCCAGGCCCTGCACCGATGTCTGGGAAGCAGTTCCACTCACCTGCTGTCAGAAGACTGCCCGCCAGCTTCTCTAGCATGCATGCATTGGGTTTCCATGGCTGAAGGTGGTTGTTTTTTTTTAGAAGCTGGCTACATATCTCAAGAGGGTGAGAGCTGTATGTGTCAGGACTGCCATGGGCAGCTGCATGTGTTACACACTTATTAAAGCCTAGGGATGCCATTCCTAGCTTAGTCTGTATGCAGTGTACAACCTGTTCACCTGTATACTGTGGCCCCAGAGTAGAGCCAGAAGAACTGACTCAAGACTTAGGGTCTTGCATTCTTAGGCTCTTGGGCGTCAGTTCATCATTGTTGGCCGAGCCAGGGGGATCTGAACTGCCTCTTTAAACCATTACCTCCTAAGGGGTTAAATATGAGAGACTGACCCTGCCCTGAAATCCAATTTGGCAGGTTTGGCCTGGGATCAGTGGGCACTGCAAACGACATTCAGAAACTCCACCTAAAACAACAGTGCAGCCATCCCTGCCCAGCGAGGAGTGATTGGCCCTGTCCTGGCTTTCACGGCAAATCCCAGGGATTAGGCGCCTTCTCTTCTCCGGGAGGCACAGCCCTGTCACCCGGGGCCACACCCTGGCCAGCAGCCAACTTGCTTCCCGGGTGAGGGGCCCAACCTCCTCCTCCTCAGTCTGGGATGGGCCAGGGCTTGACTCTGCCACGAGGCTGGCAGGAGGTACAGGCAGGGCAGGGGGCGGGGAGGTGTAGCTCTCAAAGGGGGCCAGACAGAAGGGTAAGAAGAGGACAGGCACCTTTTGTGCTCTGTGTGTGTGTGTGGGGGGGGACACCTGTGGAGCAAAGGTAGGATATACTCACTATCTGAGGCCTCTCAGTGCCATAGGAGATGGCCTGCTCCCAAGCTCACAGATGCAGATGCTTAAAGGTCTCCTAAACATGAGGCATATGCCCCCAACCCACAGGCATGGAGATGGGGAAGAGCTCAGTGGGGGCGTGATCTCTGCTAGGGGCCTACTGAGGTGACGCCAAAGTGCAATAAAGAACAGCCGAGTCCCAGCCCTTGCCCAGGTGGCTCCAAATGCCCCCTGGGATCCTGCTAAGTGTGGCCTGAGTGGTTGTCCAATGGCGACAGTGTTGCCTTCCATGTGGGAACAGCTCTGGGACCCCTTAGGCCCATAGCCTAGCCTAGCTGATATCTGGCAGCCCCCTACAGCTACATCTACATAGGAGAAACAGATGATACGACGACGGGGTGCCCCACCCAAGCTAAGCACTAAATATGCCATCACCCAGTTACAAGAGCCTTGCAGTTGAAACTGTGTGGGTAGAACTGTCCCGGTTCCTGAGAAAGTTGGACCAGGATGATGCCTGCCTCACTCCTGGGCAATGGTGATCATTAAGATTAGACTGGAAGATTGCTAGTTTGGCAAGTATCTGGAAAGTTCATCCTCTGTGCTCACTTGGTCCTTGTAGAGATGTGCCTAAGTACCTGGGGACTGTAAACGTCAGGTACATGAGGGTAGGATGTCTGTCTGAACAGATGACAGGCACAGGTCTTGAAAAGGTGTGCCTTGCAGAGTCAGTGAGGAGCTCTAAAGGACCAGATGTAGCAAAGGAGCATCTATATGTTCCCTTTACCCATCCCAGAGTGAGACCCAGTGATGTCTGTAGATGAATGATAGCACCACCAGCAGGTGGGGCTGCAGGTGGGCCAGGTGTACACAGTGCAGTGCAGCCAACAGGTGGGGGTGCAGGTGGAGCTGCAGGTGGGCCTTGTGTGCACAGTGCAGCACAGCCAACAGGTGGGGCTGCAGGTGGGACTGCAAGTGGGGCTGCAGGTGTACACAGTGCAGTGCAGCCAACAGGTGGGGCTGCAGGTGGGCCATGTGTGCACAGGGCAGCGCAGCCAGCAGGTGGAGCTGCAGGTGGGCCATGTGTGCACAGTGCAGTGCAGCCAGCAGATAGAGCTGCAGGTGGGCCTTGTGTGCACAGTGCAGTGCAGCCAGCAGGAGGAGCTGCAGGTGAGCCATGTGTGCACAGGGCAGCGCAGCCAGCAGGTGGAGCTGCAGGTGGGCCATGTGTGCACAGTGCAGCGCAGCCAGCAGGTGGAGCTGCAGGTGGGCTATGTGTGCACAGTGCTGGGACAGGCCTCTGTACAAGTCAGATGTGAATCCTGGGAGCCTTGGGGTACTGCTCTAACCACCAGATCTCTTCTGTGCTCATGGCTGCTGGTGCATGGCTCCTGCCCTGGAGCTGCCTCCCAGATAGCAAGTCTCCATTACCTTGCCATACTGTGGCCTGGCAGTACTGCAGAGCCCAGGACACATCCTTGTGAGGTGTACACTTGCCTGCTGTGGTTGAAGGAGCTCAGCCTCCACTCTTCAAGGTAGAACCTGAGACCCACTGGGTGGCTCCCTCCCTGCCGATAGCCAGTGTTAACTTTGTCTCTCCCTGCTGCCTGGCTGGAGAGATATCTGCAGCCTAGATCTGCTGCTCCCTCCTGCTCCTTCGTCTCCTCAGAACAGAGAGCACAGGGGACAGACAGTCTTTCTGTCTTGATCACTGTAGAGTTAAGCAGCACCTGGCTGGAAACCCAGGCTTTAGGATGTGTGGTGACCCAGGTCTGCCCACAGCCTTGCCTCTCACAAATGTTAACTTTTACTGTTATGCTCACCCCAGCCAGCTGCACCCACACCCCAAACACACACCATCCTCTCTCCACCTCTTTGTCCTCTTAGTAAACTATTCATCTTTTACAGTCCACCTCAGGCTGTTCTCTGGGACACAGTTGGGAACAAGGCGGTCCCGAGGGAGGGACAGATGTCCCTCCTGCATTGTACACTTTTTATCCCACTTGCAGAGAGTGTGATACGGTCTGGTGGTGACCAGAACTTCAGAAAGGGAGGTGGCATAGGGACAGGGAGGATATACCACTTCAAATATGAATACTGGGGACACTTGGCAAAGACAGAGAAGCCCAGGAAATGAGCCTCGGGCAAGCTGGAGGAAGAGCACTGGAGGCTGAGAGAACAGACTGCACAAAGCCCTAAGGCACATGTGCTCGCTGTGCAGAGCTGCAGCTAATGCAGAGGAAGAATGAGATGGGACCTTGGGACCTCGAAGCCACAGGAAAGCCTTTGCTGTGGATTTCCGCTGAGCAATGCAGGAAGCTCACATACAGAGAGGCTCCTCTAGATGCCCCCTGGGATGGCTGCCACCATCCTCCAGGAGGCCAAGATGAGAGTGGCTCTAACCACTGGGGTCTGGTAGGAAGAAGGGTGGGGTGTGGACAGATAGGGTTATGGTCGGATTGGCAGGTCGGATTTGCTTATGGGCCAGTGAGGACTTGGGTTTGATGTCAGGTATCTGCTTCTAACAGCTGTAAGATAAGTGTCCAAAGCAGTGACGTGGTGACAGGAAACTGTAAGGTTAGGACGTCATTCAGACGTTGAGTCTGAAGTACTTGTCAAACACCCTCAGAGATGGGACGGGAATCACGGGCTGGATCCCTCCAGAAGGGAAGGCAATTAGGGCCTCAAGAGGGGACGAGCTCCTTAACATGATGAGAGGAAAGACAAAGAAGGGCCCAGACTGAATGCAAGCCAAGATGATCAGAGGTCACGAGACCGGAAATAGCCGGCAACAGGGTCAGGCTAAGGGCCTGGAACCCAGGAAGGGCTGCTGAGCTGTACACAGGACAGAGGAGGGCCAAGGGTCCATCATTGGGTTGCCCCCACCTTGTTTCTTGAGCACATACACATATGCAAATGTGTGTACATGTATATGCACGAAAACATCTTCTAGGAGGTGCCAGGCCCTCCCACCCTTCTAGAACATAGGGATGAAGGGGCTGCAAGCTCCAGTGGAAACAGTGAGGTCTGGCCCAAGGGTCTGTGTGGAGGAAAGAACTCTGATAATAAAAATGTTTGGAGATGAGTGAACTCAGAGCTGGAAGAAAGTATCAGCGGAGAACCAGAACTGCTCCAAGTCCCTGGCTCTGGGGAGCCGGGTAGGGTTTGGGAATACAGTTTGTCATCATGACTGTTGAGTCTCAAACTCGGGACAAATGGCTGAGGTGCTCATTGACAGGTCAAACTGGGCTTGGCTGTCAGGTTCTCCCAGAGTCCCTCAGTCCCTAACCTGTTACAAGGTCCTCTTAACTGGTACACCCGCCCCCTATCCTAACCATCTCCAGCCCAGGAGCTAGGCTGCCTTCTTTATATAATCCCACCGTTTTGGCTACCTAGCCTTTTTATCTACCCTTTACCCTTCTGGTCTCTTGGTCTAGCTCTCCTCTTTCCTCTCCCCTCTGTCCTCCCACGGCTCAGGGTCACGTCCACTCTGGACTCTCCCAGATGTCCCCACCTCTGGCTATGCTGGTCCTCATATCTACAATAAACCTCCTCCATCAGACCTAGGAGGGGTCTCGTCCTTTTCTTTTCTTTTCTTTTCTTTTTTTTTTATTCGCTCACCTCGTGGCAGCTAGGAAGCAGGGGATGGGCAGGGAGCACCAGTTCTGCCTTTCTCCCTTTATGTCTGGGTTCCCATCCCATAGGTGGCTTCACACACCCCAGTTAATCCTCAGGGAAACCTAGAGGCGTGCTTCTCGGTCTCCCGAGGGACTATATATCAGTTATGTTAACTGTAGAGGCTGACGACCACAGGGAGGAAGAAGAGGGGTTCAGGAGACGGTGGGCTAGGGTTTGGTATGTTTGGGGCCACCTGTACATGGTTGGACCCTGTAGGTAGGTGAGGAGGACTAGGGTCAAGGCAGGGACATAGGAAAAGGACACAGCACCTTGTTCCTCTCAATACAATGACACCTTTGACCAATTCAGTACAAGTAGAAGCACATCCTTCTAGAGTATTACCCAAACCTTCCTTGCCTTTCTTTTGTTAAAGCCACACGACTCAGGAAAGACACGGTGGCCCAGGTTCCAGTCGGTGTCCTGGTTTACATCTTCCTGGCTTGCATCTTTCTGGCTGTGTGATCTTCAGCGAGTCACTCGGCCACCTGAGTTTTATTTCCTCCCTCAACAACCCACAGAAAACAGTAGTACTGGTCCCAGTCACAACCAGAGGTCCTTAGCATGTGCAAGCCCAGTGCCGCAGAAATGCCAGTTTCCTGTCCCAGATGTGGGTTGGGGAGGTGTAGAGCCAAGCTGGATCTCTTCACATTTCTCTTCAATTCTCGCCAGGGCAGCTGCGCCCTGGGCTTTACCTCCTCCACTTGGCTGCCTGCAGGTGTCTGCTTGATGTATCTGCTTTTGCTCACTGGAGACTTGGGGCGGGTACATTTATAATAATCCCAAAATATGGCTGATGAGTTTTGCTGAAACATGTTGAGTGAGTGACATTTGGTATTTTAAATATGCAGCCTAGACACCTGTCCTCCTTCCTTTCCGGCCATTATGGGGTTTCTCGGGCAAGCAGGGAAGGCAGGGTGTGGGGAGTTCAGACACAGCCCTAATTCCTGGTGTGATGGCTCTAAAATTCCAGATATCTCTGCTGAGTTCACTGAATGATTTTTTTTTAAAAGGAACTATTTATTTCATTTTGTGTGTTTTGGGTGTTTTGCCTACGTCTCCATATGTGCACCACGTGCATTCCTGGTGTCCACAGAGGTCAGAAGAGGGTGTCAGATGCCCTGGCACTGGAATTATAGATGGCTGTGAGCCACCATGTGGGTTCTGGAAACCAAACTGCAGTCCTCTGAAAGAGTAGCAAGTGGCCTTAACCACTGAGCCATCTCTCCACCCTCTTGCTGGAGTGTTTTTGAGTCAGGCCAGGGCAGGAAGCAGTCATGGGTTATGCCACAGAGTAGGCTGAGCTTCGGGGATCAGTCCTACTTGGACTGGGACTCATGGCCCTGGTAGCTGGAGTTTGGGACATCTTACTCTCAGAGCTTGACCTTTGGTTCCTCCTTCCCCATGGATGAAGCTGGCCATCTTCACAGGTCAATGTTGGGGACCAAATTCAGCCTGGCCACAGGGAGTCTTCCCCACCCCTGTCCTGCAGGCTCTTCCCACCCAGCTGCACCCTGTTCTGTATAGATTCAAGTCAGGCATTCCTTATTCCCCCCAAATACAAAATGCTCCAAAAGCTGAAACTCGATGGCTGTCTGAGACCTCGAGAAGAATAATCACACGTGGTAAAACTCGGCTTCATCTGCAACATCCTGAAAGATATTGCATACATAGCTGTGTGTAGAAGGCAGTTATGAAACAGATGAACTTCACGTTCAGATGTGGGGTCCTTCCCGGCTTCATCATTCTGCTGTACATCAGGACACATGTGTGCAGACATCCCATAGACCCCCGTATGTTCAGGATGAGAGTGCTCACCGAGCCAACAGTATCCCCTCCTTGACTTTAGCTCCTTGCTCTGGCTCATGCTACCTGTCACAGCTGTGCTTCTAATCCTGGGAGGTTTGCTGGATCTGGTGACATCTTTCCAGTGTCTGGCATGGGGGGTAGGTAGCCACTGAGGCCAGACAGTGATCCCAACACTTCCTTACTGCCCATTCTCCTCCCAGGTGGTCACCATCTGAAATGTCAACACTTTGGGCCATTGATCAGTATTTCCTGATAATTTCCCACTTTATACATTACATTCAACACTTGGCCCCATGGTTCATGCATTCAGCAGCCGTTCATTGAGTAAACCAGGCACTGAGAAGCCCCGGGAACCAAGCATGCAGGACTAACCATGCCTTGGCTTTACACTAAATGCACTCCGTCTCTAGTCTGGCTGCAGGGAGGGATAGTTTCTTATTCTCTGCTTGGTGATGACATGTAGCTTTCAGATTGTCACGTGTGCCTTTCCCCACTCAGGCCTCTGTCTGTTCCCTTGCTACAGGATCACACGCAGTGTCTTGATTCGTCATCTTGTTAGTTGAAATACTCTGACAGCCCGGTCCACTCCATTACACTCTGTCAGTTCGAATCACGGCACTGAACTAAAGACCACGTGAGGCCTTGTATAAGGTCACACAACTGGCCAGCACAGAGGCAGCCCAAGAACCAGAGGGTATGACTCCAGCTATCTGGATAGAATGTCTGAAAGCCAGTCAGGTGTGTGGAGAGCCCAGACGAGTTGATGTCATTTCAAGTGGCTGATAGACAACTGAATACGTTATATGGAAGGACTTGGGTGGGCTCAGGGGGTGAGTGTGAGGAGCACCAACCCCAGGAGACAGACTTCCCCTTCTGGACCTGTGGACTTTGTGTTCAGGATCAAGAATCCCAGAACATCAGCTTCAGGTTACACAGCAGAGCAGAGACGTGAACGTGAGCTGCCCCAGGGGGCTACATTTTTCAATGGGGGAAAACCAGACTTAATTATGTCTCTAAGAGGTACAGACACGCTGAAGAGGAATAGCAGAAGCGCCCAGAACCTGGAGCAGAAATGCCTAAGAAGAGGATTTAGAAGGTTAAAGCTGTTGAATTTGGTAGCACGATGCCTCTCTCTCTCTCTCTCTCTCTCTCTCTCTCTCTCTCTCTCTCTCAAAAAAAAAAAAAAATCAAACCATTACAACAACAAGAACAAACAGCATACACAGAAAAAACACGGAGTCTGTTTTGTGTTTGTCAGCTACTCCTGAGCACAAGGCCTGCCCTGGAGTGGGGTTGATATACTCAGTGACCTTCTATTGAAGAAAACTGACTTTCCCTCCCAGCAGGTATCAGTTGCAAATAGGTTCTTGATTGTGGATGGAGCTTCATGTCCACTCCCGGGCTCAGTGCTGGGGTTTTGTCTGGTTTGCATGTGTACAGGTCTCTGCTTCTGTGCTGTCAGTCTCTGAGTTCATATATATGTGCATCAGTCCCGTTCTGTCTGGAAGACTTTGTCTCCCTGGAGTCATCTGGCTCTTACAATCTCTCTGCCTCCTCTTCTACATAGGTCCCTGAGCCTTGAAGGAGCGGGGTTTGATAGCGACATCCCATTTAGGGCTAGTTGTTCCAAGCTCTCTCAGTGTGCATCGCAGGACAGCACTTCAATGGGAAGGCCTAGCCTCCTTCGTGGGATGCTCTAAGAAGGCAAATGCAATCGTCAAACACAGAATAGAATCGTGTGGAATGAGAAGTACAATGATGAAGAAGGTGGTTGGAGGGCCCCTCATGGGAAGGTGATGGGAACATGGGACAGGAGGACCTGAGTTTAGGAGAACAGGAGAGAGAAACTGTGAAGTACCTCCGGCCAATTTCTGACTCTCAGAATGAGCCTCACAACTCCCAGTTTGTGCCATAGACCACACTAGCCTGCGAGCCCCATAGAAGAAGGGGTTCTGTGCTCTTGAAGAGTATTTACAGGAGTTTTAGACAGATCACACAGAATGAAATGCCACCTGTGAGCCCAGACAGTGATGCATTCTTAGTGTGGCCTCCAGAACTGACTTCCTTTCCTTTCCTCTGAGTCTCCATCTCCTTCAGTAATCATGGCTGAACTCCTGCCAGGTGCCTACCCAAGCCCTGGGGACTGTGGTGCAGGCATGAGCACAATGCAGTCTGCCCTGGATGGGAGGCAAACTGGAATGTCCCCTGAACTGGGCAGGTAGAGCAGTACAGTTGTGAACACATGTCCTTCCTGTTCTCTGGGCTCCTACTTATTCATCACAACCCAGTTTAAATATTATTGCCTCTGTAGAAATGTCTTCAAATCTCCCTGTGTAGACTGACCTCTGTTGGATAGAGGGACAGATGGGTAGATGGAAGAATGGCTGGAAGAAGGATGAGATAGATGGGTTAGATAAATGGATGAGTGGGATGGATGGATGGATGGATGGATGGATGGATGGATGGATGGATGGATGGATGGATCAATGGATGGATCAATGGATGGATGGATAGATGGATCCACTGGTTGGTGGATAAGTAGGTGTATAGATGAATGACAGGTAGGTAAGAAGATAGCAGGTGATAGGAAGCTATGAATAAAACGTTGGCACCAGAACCAGCCATTCATTTGGCATCTATTGAGTGTCAGGTACTGGGGACCATGTGGGTCGTTTGTGTCGTCTTTCGTGAAACACTGTGGCCTGGTTTCAGTCAAGGTGAGGGTAAGAGTGTGAAAGTCAGGCTTTAACTAGTGAAAGAAAGGAAACCTATTCTCTGAAAACAGAGGTGCAGGAAAGTGTGCCTTGCTGGGAAGGGTGGGATCCAGGCCCTCCAAGGGGTCTAGTGTGCGAAAGATGGCTCTGGGCTGAGTGAAGCTGTGGCTAGCTGCAGGTACCACACAGACTTCAGGTCAAAGGGACAGAAAACAGAAGATTCTGGACGAGCTGGAAGGGACACATTCCTTGAGCCTGCACCCACACAAGCTCTTGCTTCACCCAGGCAACATCTAGAGCTGTCCTTAGTCATCTGTCTTGCTGTGTACAAAGACCCTGAGCCACTGTAGGTTCCAAAAGTGACTCATGTCTGCGATGAGGCCTGGCACCTGGAGGTCCTGTAGTCCTCCCCTGACTAAGGCAGAATCTGCTTTGGTGCTTTGTCCCACCATGTGGCTTTTACAAACCAGCCAACCAGCCAACAGTATGGAGTCCTAGTCTCCATACTGTTGAGTCAGATATGACAGAAGTGACCCTTCATAGATCCCCTGATAGGATGGGTTTAGATGCAAACACTTCCTACCCATTGGAGCTCAGAGATCACATTGAAATATTGCTTGTTTTTTGCTTGTTTTATAGCCAACAGTCATTTCTGAATGTGTGTGTGTGTGTGTGTGTGTGTGTGTGTGTGTGTGTGTGTGTGTGTTTTCTGGGGACTAAATCCAGGACCTTCACACTTGCTGGGAAGTACTCTGCCACTGAGATACATTTTCTAGAAACTTTATTTTGAGACAGGATCTCACTAAGCTCCCAAGCTGGCCTTGAACTCTCACTGTAGCCCAGGAAGGCCTTGAACACTCAATCCTCCTGCTCTCACATCCCAAGTAGGTGAGATTGCAGGCCTGGGCCCCCCGTTTGTTTGGTTTCTGATGTTGAAGATTGCTGGGTTTTATGTCTGTCCACAGAAAAGGAAATTGAGACTCAAGCAGTTAAGTAACTTCTCTGACTCAGGTTGGCCACGCTCAGTCTCTGTGCCCCACAGTTGAGTTCTCTCTTACCTTTCTGACCCAGACCCACCCTCCACAACTACCATTGTATTCACTACATTCCTTTTTACTTAGTGTGTGTGTATATAGCACACACACATACATACACACATGCACGCATACATGTGGATACCCAGAAGACAGCTTTCAGGAGTCCATTCACACCTTCTACCGTGGGTGCTGGGCACTATACTCAGGTTATCAGGTTAGTGTACGAATTGCCTTACCCACTGAGCCATCTCACCAGCCCCCTCTCCATTCTTAGTATTTCAATGTCAGGAACCTACCACACACCCAGTCATGACTATGTGTCTGAACTGTGGACCCTGTGAGGAGTTCCATGACTATGTAGGAATGTTCACTCAAATAAAATACATTAACATACATGTCAACCTGTAGGTGTAACAGTATTATCAACATGTAAATAGTATGTCAGAATGTAACTATAACATGACCCTTATCATTTAAGATTTTATTTAATACATGCCTATAATCCCCAAAAATGGGGTCCAGAGGATCAAGAGTTTAAGGTTGTGATCCACTACGTTATTTGTTTGAAGCCAGCCTGGGTTACATGAGACCCTGCTTGAAACCCGCTCCTATAAAGAGATAAGATTTTATGATGTCTATGTTATATGTTGAAATCTTACATATCATTAAATATAATCAACAGTGTATATGTATTATATTTTGAACGAAATATATAAATTACATAAAATATCAGTACTTACACAAAATATTTTTTTTTATTTTGGAAATTAAGTCTCTGTGTGTGTATATGCATGAGAGTTCAGAAGAGGCTTTGTATCCCCTGGAGCTGGAGTTATGTAGTGTTGTGAGCCATGGGCAGAGTGATAAGAACATCCTTGCCCTCCAGTGGCTAATGTCACAGGGGCTGGCAGACACCCTGTGGGCCTGGGGCCTACAGGGAGGAAAAGTATCATGTATGAATTCAAAGGAACTTTGACAATATTACAGGCCCAGCCAGCATTGTGACCCCATCCAGCCTGGCAGGCAGACACAGCCCAGGGAGCGGCCCAGTGGCAGGCAAATGGTGATTAGCCTTTGATGGAAGACGTATTTGTTTATAGGCCTTTGGGGGGACATGGTTGCAATGCCGTGGCCCTGGTAGGGATGAGAAGGGGGTGCTGACCCCCCTGTGGAGATCTGTAATGCCCTCTTCCAAAGTTAAAAACAGGTTTAAGGGAGAAGTCTGTGGGTGATGTGTTGGCAGATGACATGCTGGGGCTTCTCGATTGTATGTTGCAGGAGGTCCAAGGACCTGTCTAGTAGGGACTTGGGACTGCATCTCCTGGAGAAGGGGATTGAGGACCCACCCTTGTAATCTTCAAATGTCCCAGGAATAAACCATTGCTTTCCTTCTCCCTAGGGTCCCCATCTGAGATCTAAGAAGGAAGGATGGAAGGAAAGAAGGCTCAATTTTATTTCAGACCTTTTCGAGGGCCTTTGAACCCCCATTAGACAAATGATAGTAGAACAGGAAATTCAAGCTCCCCGCAAGGGCAGGAGCTGGTCCTGTCCCTGATCTGCCGATCCTCAAAACCATACTGGCTGCTTCTCTTCCATTCCAAGCTGTGTGTGACAGAGGGGAGGTAGTGAGCTCACTGTCACCTATCCCTAGTGACTGGAAACAACCCAGAGTGACAAGGTGGAAGAAGATGGTTACGTTGGTGATTCAAGCATATGCCTTAGGCTACCACTGTAGCCTCGAAATTCCCGAGGGAGCTCCTTTCCCAGATACCCCTGTTGCCCCGTGCCTGCTGACATCCAACGACATGCCTTCTGCTCTCTCCCTAGGTGTTGTGCGCCAGGTCCGGCCCATCGTGGGCCCATTTTATGCGGTCCTGAAGCTGGAGATGAACTACGTGTTGGGGGGCGTGGTTTCCCACCGGAACGTCGTCAATGTACACATCTTCGTCTCTGAGTACTGGTTCTGAGGGCCGGTTTGCAGCGCAGGCAGGAGTGTAGCCCCTCCCCCTGGCCACGCCCTTCCTGCCAGTGACTGCCAGTTGCCTGTCTATACCCCTCAGGCCTCCCTTGATGTTTCAGGTTGGTTTGTAAGAGCACGTCCACTACGCTGAGCCACATCACTTAAGTCCAGCTGATGTACTGTGGTGTATAAACATCGCTCGGCCATGTGGTTGAATCCTTGCTTTTTTTTTTTTTTTAATGCAAAGGCTGAATCTTGTTCCCTCTTCCTGCCTGTGGGCTAGGCATTGCTAAGGACCAACTGAAGGAGTTTTCAAAGCAGCACTCCACCTGAAAGCCAAGAGGTAGCCAGTTCTCACTGAGTCTGCATGAGGGCTGACATTTTGGTACTCTTTTTTTTTTAAACCAACTGGGCTCTGTGTGTTTCAAGTTGATGGCTGCTGTAGAACGGCACATAAATAAATGTACAATAAATTCTCCCCAGATGCAGCTGACAAGCATGCCCCGGGGGCACTTAGAAAGTGGATTGCAATTTTGTTCAAAGGAGGGCCCCTTGGTAAAGATGTGAGCTGCTGGGTTTGTGTGTGGCCTGGTTTGGCTGTGGGGGTGGCTGGTGTGTCACTGTGTGTCTGTGGGGTGGCTGGTGTGTCACTGTGTGTCTGTGGGGTGGCTATTATAGCCTCATGTCCAAGGATGTGGTGTGTCCCAATATGTCCATATGGGTGACTGGTGTGTCCCAGTGTGTCCATGGGGGTGGCTGGTATGTCCCAGTGTGTCCATGGGGGTGACTAGCTTTCTTTGTACCCTGAAGCTGGCTTTCCTCACAAGGGGTTCTATGATCTTCTTGACAGCCTACTACACACTCTCCAAGATGGGACTTCTGCAGGCTCAGAGATCTTCCAAAAGCTGGAGGACTGCAAATCTCCCCTAAAGCCATTTCAAAGTCTCCCTTGCCCCCAGAGCTCCAGCTTATGGATGGCAAAAGCTCTCCACTCTGACCTGTGACACGTTGTTGTCACAGTGTCTTAGTCTGTTGCTATAACAAAATACTCAAAGCTGGGTAATTTACAAAGAATAAATGTTTATTTGGCTTATATATATATATTCCTGGAGGTTGGAAAGTCCAGGTGCTGACTTGACATCTGGTAAGGGCCTCCCTGCCACATGATGAGGCAGGGTGTCATCTGACAAGCAGGGATACTAGCTCAGGTCTCTTCTAACAAAGCTCCTACTGACCTCCTCTAATCCCGATAACCTCCCAAAGGCCCTGCTTCTAAAATCCATCAACACATGGATCTGGAGATGAAGGTTTTATTGTTTATCTTTCAGGAGACACATCTGAGCCACATGCCTGCCCTAAGAAGCTGACCCTTTTTTTTTCTTTTCTTTTTTTTTCTTTTCTTTTTTTTTTGCCCCATGTCTGGCTCTGTCAGGCACCTCCCCGAGCTCTGGGATTCTGACTTGCCCCAAGGCTTATCCCCCATGGTTATCTGGGGCCTCCCTAACACTTCCTGGGTGGAGGGTGGTAGAGGATAATGACTCAACGCTAACAGCACACAAAATCAAAGCTGTTGCTCATGGTATCTCCAAACGATGCTATGACTGGGTCATATGCTTGATACTCAGTACTTTGTTTATTGGGCATGGTGAGGCCCAATCTCAAGACAGCCACCTAGGACTTAGCTGCCCAAGCTCACACAGCCTTTTAGAAACATAGGTGGGTTCAAATCCTGGTTGTTCGGCCCTGAACTCTTGATAGCCCACGGAAGACTAGATCCAGTTCAGCTGAATATATCGGTGAGCAAACATCAGCGTCCATGATGGGCTTGGCAGGCCTCCAGATCAGGCTCCTCCTTTATACATAGCTCTCTGACCTTGTGGTAGGCATGGAAGGTACTCACACTCATGAGAGACAGATGGACAGGTGTATCAGTTGCACTCAGCCCCTACTATGTGCAGTGGTCCCATGAGTACCCATTGTTCTTACAAAGAAATTGTCAGAGCCCTCCAACAATGGTGTACCCTTCTGAATTGCCTCCCTAAATACTTGAAGGGCTTCCGTAAACAGAAAGCATTTAATAAAGGGAAACGCACAGAGATGCCAGTCACTTGCTGATCTCATAGAATGAGCTTCTCATAGAAGGTTCTAGAAAGGTGTGTCACATTGCCCTATTCTAACAGAAATCTATTGGTTTTGAAGGAAGCTGTCTTAGTTGCTGTTATAAAAGCCCGTGAGGAAATCAGTTGGAAGATTTACCTCAGCTCACACAGAAGTTTCAACCTATGGCCTATTGCTTCTAGATCTGTGGGAAGGTAGAGCTGGGAACCAGGAAGTAAATAAAGGAAGATGGGAGGGGCCAGGAACAAGATATTCCCCCTCAAAAACATGTCCCCATGTCCTTCCTCCAACTAGACCCCACTCCTGAAGTTCCCACCACTTTCCTAAACACTATTAAGTTATGAGTCCTTCAGTGGATGAATCCTTTGACGAAGCCACAATCACATGACTGAATCACAGGATTCAGTCATCTCCCAGTGGCCTCACCGACCACTGAACATAACTGCACTGGGGACCAAACCTTCAACATGGGAGCTTCGAGAAACATTTAGTACACAAACCCCAACAGAAGGGAACCTACATAACTGTACTCAGGAGTTCTGTGGCTTGAAGCAGAGAGATGCTCAGGCCAGCCTGTGTCCTTGATAAATACATGTGCTGATAAATACATGAGACCCAGGAAAGGGCAGCAGAGCCCCTCCCCCACCACCACGCAGCAGAGAGAACCAAAGATGGAGAGCCTGCCTTCCCAAGTCCCAGCCAGGTTCTCAGGTTAGGTCTAGCACATAATCACCTGAAGTCAGCTGTATGTTCTTTGCTTTTTACATATTTTATTCAAAATTTCAAATACACATGTTACATAGTGCCATCCTCAGAGCCAAACAGTTGCCATCTCTGTGGGTTCAGCTGTGCCTGCTTGCAAATGATCGTCGTTGTTGATGATCCCATACAACAACAAGGGATGTTGATCATCCCTTGTTGAGTATGGCGTTCCCTCCCAGGAGAAGGATCTGATGGCCACAGGACCCTCACCTGAGTATCCAGCCCCTCCTCCCAATCACTTGTATGCAGTTTTCTCTTCTGCTCTAATTGAATGTAGCCCTGGGGTCTTGGGGAGGGGGTATAGTACATAGTCTGGACTAGGCGAAGGAGGCTCCATCTATGCAACTGTGTAGGAGCCATCATCCATGCTGGATGCAGACCTTCCAGTGTGGCTGCTTGAGGGAGGGCCACCCACACTTCTGCCTGTGTCACTTCACCCATGGTTTGTAAGTAAGCCTAATAAATCATTAGTTTATTGATTCCCAAGGGGAGCTTTGGTTTGTCACTGGGGCCCTAGAAGGAGGGGTCTAGTTGCTTTCTTAGTGCTCCATAGAGAGAAAATTCTTGCAATGACACAGCAAGGTTAGAAGGATTTTACAAAGAATGCCAGAACATCTAGCACCTAGACTCTGCTTGTGAGGCATTAGGGGGTCTAGCTGCATTTTGAAAATATGGCAATAGGAGAGGATAGAAGGAGATAGCCTGGCCTAACAGCTTATCAGCCTTGGAGTTTGCACGCTTGGGTTCAGGGTCAATTACTCAGAAGCTCTGGGGCACGTGACACTAGGTCTCAGAGCCTAGGGTTTCTGTGTAACAGCATTGTGTGGACTCCATGGTGGGTTGAGGCTTAGCGGGGGTGGGGTGGGGTGGGGGCGGGGTGGGGGTGGAGGTACTGCTGCACATAAGTCCCCAGTCAGAAGCACTGACACTGTAGTTGCATGAGACGGGGTGGTTTTCATTCCATGAGATGACACAGTTTATTAGAGTCTGGACAGGCAGTGGAGACAGGGGGTTTGTCACTGTCCTATAAACATTCGCTTATGTGTCTGCCCCCTGCTGGCCACCATAAGCACCCTAGAGGGGACTTGTCTTTGTCCACTTGAAGTTCCTCCCAAATAGTTGTTGCCACAAAAGAGCTTCTCTGAATGGGAAGCACCACAGCGCTACTAACAGACAGGAAGTGGAGGACTGCTTAGCCTCTTGCTGCAGCGCTGGACAGCCCAGCACTGTGACAGCTGACTCGGGTAAGCAGCAGCAGTAGTGGGCGCTGAGGAAGGACGGTTTCTAGGGAGGCTTGCTTTGTTTCTTTTCTGTTTACTCATCTGTATATGTGCATGTGTATTCCGCGAGTGTTGGTGCCCCAGGAGATCAGAAAAGACTGTTGGATCCCCTGGAGCTGGAGTCACAGGTAATTATGAGCTGCCCAACCTGGGCACTAAACTCAGGAACTTTGTAGAAGCAAGTATTCTTAACCACTGGACCATCTCTCCAGCTCCCTGGAGCTCATGGCTCACACACAATTCAGATCTGCTGTATCTTGTTAGAAACTTTTTCTGAGATCTAACAAACCCACCTTCCTTATCCTCTCCTCTCTCATAACTTTAAGCCTCTTTCAGAAAATAGTTCATTTGCCGGGCAGTGGTGGCACACGCCTTTAATCCCAGCACTTGGGAGGCAGAGGCAGGTGGATTTCTGAGTTCGAGGCCATCCTGGTCTACAGAGGGAGTTCCAGGACAGCCCAGGCTCTCTGTATACAGAGAAATCCTGTCTTGAAAAACCAAAAAGAAGAAGGGGAAGGGAAGAAGAAGGGGAAGGGGAAGGGGAAGGGGAAGGGGATGGGGGAGGGGAATGGGTTGGGGAAGGGGCACGGGGAGGGGGAAGGAAGGGGAAGGGGAAGGGGAAGGGGAAGGAAGGGGAAGAAGAAGAGGAAGAGGAAGAGGAAGGAAAGAAAGAAAAAAAGAAAGAAAGAAAGAGGAAAATAGTTCATTTAAAAGCCAATAAACACCAGAAAAAAACAAAACCAAAAAAAAAAAAACCAAAACAAAACAAACAAAACCCAAAGATGCAGCCTCCAGCCTTCCCCACACTAGGTTCCAAGTACTGAATTTCAGGTCTGTGGGCGCCTTACCCATCTATCTTGGACTCTTGGAAAGACAAACAGTCCTCACAGTCCTCAGCAGCTCAGGTGGATAATGGGTCTATTCTTTCAGGCCCTGATCTTGAACCCCAAACTTAGAACCACCCTGTTCCCAGAAAAGCAGCTCTCCAGATGGTACCCTCTCCATGATATAAGAACAGCCAGGCCACTGGGGAGAAGTGGAGCCACTGGTCAAAGATGGTTATGTGACAGTGCTCTGGGGTAGCAGGTTGGGCTTTGGAACTCATCGAGGACATGTTGAGCCAGGTTCACCCCAAGGCCACACTGTGGCCGTAACTGTGGCAGCCACTGGATCTCAGAAGTGAGGACTGGAAGTGTCTTATCCCACAGCCCAGCTTGACAATTTGATCGTTACTCTTCACGGCCCCATCGAGATAATTGCATAATTAATTGTGTACAGGTAATTCACCCAGGGGAGGAGGTTACAGGGAGTGGGGCTCCAGGCTTTCACTGCCCTGAAGAGGTGCCAGGCAGCCTCTGTGCAGACCCCATCATGGACATGCCTGTCAGTGTGTTTGGGGCCCTTGGCATGCTCATGAGACCTCTAGGGGACAGCTCTGCTGGAACCCAATGACCTTGTCTTGGCATGCTTACACTATGGGCTTAAGTTAGAGGCTGTTCCGCAAATCAGAGGCTCCTCAGGATGGTTGGGATGAGAAGGCCTCTCAGCTCAAGGTTGCAAAGAGTTGACCTTCCCCATGGGCTTGGACCAGTCCATTTTCTGGATGCTTCTGGAAAGCAGTGCCCACAATTTTTACTTCCACATGCACTCTACACACACCTATTATCCATAAAGCCACACATTGGCTCAGGGGTCCTGGGAAGCCAATCTTCAAAGGACTGAACCCCGGTGAACAAAGTGTTGGAGTCAGAAGAATGGTCCCAAAACAGACTGGAATCTTTGAATTCCTCTCTTCCCTTGCTTGCCCTCAATTGTCTCACTATAGGATGTAGATTCCCAAGGCTGATGCAGTTGTGGATGCTGGGAGGGGGTGGGGCCTGGGGGGAGCAGAGGATGAAGGGGTGGAGCGTGGAGAGGTGGGGCATGGAGGAGGTCAGCCAGGGTTGCTGTCTGCTAAGCATCCATCCACAGTCTGCCAACCTCTATTTCCCTCTCTGTCACACTCTTTCTTCCTCTGCAATGCACCAGTGTATGGCGGTTTATGACCTGTCTCCTTGGGACCTCAGCAGGAGTCGGGAAGCACAGGCCTCCCTCCATCACTCAGCAACCCACCCTGTGCATCCCCAGCCTGCTCCAGAGAGGGAGGTAGGGAGAGGAGTCAAGGTGGGTTAGACTGGAAGGAACAGGAGACACGAAACTGGACCAAGGAAGGAGTCACTTGGAGAGTTGGACCCAGGATCCCCTAACATAGGGGTTCTCAACCTTCCTGATGCTTCAACCCTTTAACACAGTTCCTCATGCTGTGGTGACCCCCTCAACCATAAAATTATTTTCATTGCTACTTCATTCATAACTATACTTTTGCTGCTGTTGTGAATCATAATGTAAATATCTGTCTTTTCTGATGGTTTTAGGTGACTCCTGTAAAAGGGTTGTTGGATCCCCCCAGGGGGTCACCACTCACAGGATGAGAAACTATTCTCTGCCATCTGACATCTTTGCTAGTGGAGTCTCTGCAATCAAGTTCCCACATCCTAAATGGGAAGTCTGAGTGGTCATGGGATCCAGATCCAAGGTAGCATCCAAAGACCTGTCATGCCATTGTCACACCATTAGGCCCTCGACAAACTGCTCACCTCACCTCAACACATGCCCTGTGTGTGGTGATCCTGACTCAACACCTATTCTGCACTTCTCTATCTAAAGTTGCTTCATGCCAGAACCTGGTCCCACAAACAGCAGAGGCTACTGCTCAGTAAATAGGAGACACACACACACACCACCCCCACCAAGTGGTTTGGCACAATGGAAGAATTTCCATATTATTTCTTCCACATCACCTCTCCAAATTAGAGAAGATTTTGCTTGAAACGTTTCTCCTGAGCCTCCCCAGCAGGAGCTGCTAGAACCTTCCAGAAGCCTTGCTTTGGATGCTCGAGCACACTGTACCCAGATCACTACAGAGGAAATTAAGTGTTCAGGGGTGGCATGCTGGTGCCCACCTGTGTTGATGGGACATGCTGGGTTACACTGGTATCTCTGCTGAGCAAGGAGAAGCCCTCAGCCTGTGATACAGCTGGGATTCTGGTTCTTAGGTACTTTTCTCATATCAGATTTCGTTGCTACTCAATAAAGCAGAGTTTGCTCGCTTGGGGGAATGCAAGGAAGTTTTATTTGTTTATTTATTTATTTTTAAGTGAATGTGTGCCGTCCTTTCTGTTGATCACAGTGCCAGCATGGTAGAGGACTCTGGGTAATCTGTGCGGCTGGAGTGTGGCCTGGCTGGGAGGTCAGTGACTTAAAGAAGGGCTCTTCAGTGTTCCAAGATAACCATGGTGGAGTAGAGATAGGAAAGGAGCCACACATATACACACCACATATATACACACACATATACGCCACACACACATATATACCACGCACATATACATACCATACACAGACACAGACACATACACATCATACACATGCACACACATATGCATACACACACACATACATACATACATACACACATATACACCACACACACATATACACCATACACATACAC